>NC_133542.1:36072634-36377356 GCF_048773025.1 Camelus bactrianus | reverse complement strand
TTAGCAGTGACACAGGTTACTATGCCAGAATTTCATAATTTTTTCCCCTCAACTTTGGCTTCTGAAATCAAAGGCCTTATTTGAAAGGCTTCTCAAATTTTGACCTCAGCATGTTGAAAGACTAGTTTTCATAGGATACTTAGATGATAAGAGAAAAGATACTCATCACTTTGTTCTAAGGTTCCTATTTCACTTTTTCTTTTTAGTAACTCTTGTTTTATAATAAGAAAATTTAATAGGGGTATTTACTTTGGCTACAATCAGGATTCAGTGGAAATATAAATGTTTGAGAAAACTTCAAGCAGTGCAATTTAGCATGTGATTTATTAGGGGGGAGGTATTTTTAAATGACCAAAGTTATTATCTTCTTTACTTACTTACATTCTTCTTATGTCAAAGTGGATTTGAGGTAACAATATCTTTATTTAAAACTAAAAAACTTCTTTAGCTAATTTTTAAACATTTTAACTGTACCTCAGAATTTTGTTGAAACAAATATTGGGGGGGGGATATACTAGTTTGTCAGAAAGCGGCAAAGCATATGTACTGTATTTAATTCCATAAATATTTATGAGCATTTCCTATGTTCCAAGCTCCATGCTAAACATTAGCAATATGAAGATGAAAATGACATAATCTGTACATTCTAAGATCTGACCAACTAATGGGAGAAATCAACATGAACAATTAACCATAATGCTTTCTAAGAAAAATGTTCCAGATATTAAAAGAGAACACTGTGCAAAATAACTGATTTTTCCTGAGGAAAAAGGTACCATAAATTGGGTTATATTGGGGTCATATGAATCTTAAAAGATGATTTCAACAGAAAGAGAAGGAGGGAAAGGACATTCAGGTGGAGAGAAGAGAATGTGGAAAAGCATCATGGTGCAAAGGAGCCTGGCATGTGAGGTGGTTTGAAGTTGATCATTGTAGCTGAGTAAAGTAGGTGTGGGGAAAAGAAGGCATTGCAGAAGAAACGAGGGCAGGAAATGAGAAGGTTTCCATGTGCCATGTTCAGTAGCTTGAATTTCACATCTTAAGTTGTTTCTAAAATGTTAAGGGAAAATGTATTCAACAAATATTTACAGAAATCAGCAGTGTGGCAGAGTCTGAACTAGGCACTAGGAATACAATAATGAGCAAAGATTCATTCTCAGCTCTCAGAGGTCCCAAGTGGAGCCAGAACAACATAGAAACAACATAGTGGCTGATTCAAGGATAGGTGGTTCTCTTTGCCTAATGGGAAAGGAGCTGAGAGCAAAAGGGACGGTGCTTTGTTTTGCTTTACCTTTGAAAGAACACACTCCATCCACTACCAAGGTAAAATTGTTCAGGTTATGAACCAAAAATTTAACGTATCTGTAATGTCATTTCTGATTTGCTTTGGCGTGGAGGGGTTGGTAGAAATACAGGTGAAAAGAAGAGTTTATGCTGGAACTCCACTTTCACAGACTTGGTGTTCAAAACACACATACATATCCCCCTAAAAGGGAAGCTGGAGTAGAATCTTGCTTTAATTGCTTCTTCTGAAAGGCCCAGAGAGAAAGCTGTTGGGTTTCGCAGTACTTTAACCAGTTTTGTTGTCAATAATACAAGAGATGGGTGCTTAAACATACCTTTCTCACAAGGGAAATGCTGCCACATGAGGCAGTGACCTAAATTGTCTTGGAACATCAAACTTCCTAAAGTGAAAAGGACACATATGCCCATTGAATGTTAAACTAGTCACTAAACTAAGTCAGAAGGCCTACAAAGAGTTCATTTACTGTGCTGTGTCTTGGACGGTCATTACCTTGGAGAAATTAATTGTCCTTCCTGCACAAATTGCTTTTGATGGAATAGGTGTTTTGCCTACTCATCTTTGACAATATTCATCTTTGATGATACAGCCCTGAGCCAATTTTTAGATGTTCTTAACTGAGTTTGAGCTATTTCCTTGAGAACAACTCATCTCACTCTACTCGTGTTCCTCACTTTTCTCCTCTATATCTGTCTTGAATTACACATATACACACAATTCAGCCCTCCCTCCAGTCATTAGAAACAATCTTAATAATTGTTGGAGACTACTTCAGCAGTTTTCTTAAATCAGCTTCCTTGGAATGAGGATGTCAGTGAGGACTAAGAAAAGACCTGTGGCTTGAGTGATCTGGAGGGTCAAGCATGACTAAATGGGAAGCTGTGATAGGGTGCTCAAGAAGCAAAACATCCACAACCATTTCAACAGCAGAGACCATACCTTGTTCATGTTTCGTTGCACAACACCTACACTGAAGTCACAGATGCTTGTGTGTTTCCTGAGTGGCTGAGTAAGTGAGCACCTGGGAAGTAGAGGCAGTGGGTAACTATTTCAAGAAGATAAACAGTGGAGGAGAGGAAACGTAGTGGGTGGGCTTCAGGTGGTTACGTGGTACCAAAGGAAGGGTTTATTTAGCTTTTAGACACATAAGAGAGCAAGTAAAGAAAAGGAGGATTTAGAATTCATACATGATTTAAAAAAGAAAAGATGAGTCAAAATCAGAGGCCAGGAGTTCTCCTTGGAGAGGAAATGTCTAACAGTGGACACACAATAAATATTTGTTGAATAAGTCAACGGGTGGGTAAAGACACTTCATCTTCTAAGACATAAAGAAGATAAACTAAAGGTATAAAGATTTTGATGGAGGAGAAAAGGAAGTTGGAAACCCTTACGATCTAATCATCGGAGATCATTGTAGTAAAAATTTAGAAAATGATGGCTGTATGCTGGGAGGCATGTTTTGTACATTACATGTTATTTCATTTAATACTTACCACAAACTTGCAAGGCAATTGGGGGGTAGTATTTTGATCCTTTATAGTTAAGGAAAAAAGACTTAACCTTATAGTGAACTAGACTCAGGGAAAATTTGTTCCTGGGCTAGGATTTGAACTTAGAGACTTAGCCTTCAGAGGTGATCACTTCCTAATAGTAAGGGAAAGAGGCTGGAGACTTGAGTATCCTTTACTTCTAATTTTCTGGTGGTTTTCTATTTTCTTACACTTACGTATATATTGATGTATGGATTATATATATTCATTAAGGGTGGAGACATTGACTTGGTATCTTTGAATTTCTTTCAGTGGCTAGCAAAACTCTTGGATTATTGTAGTCAATCAAAAGTTTACTTGTTAAGTGATGTGTTAATCAAAGAAGTTAAAAATTGGGATAGGAAAGTTAGGAGTTGAAAGTCAGAAAACAGTTAATTATTATAAAGCGTGATGAAACATAGAAATATCCCCTGAATTGTGGCTAATAAGATCTAAAGCCCTGCTATGTCAGATAGATCTGTCACTGGAAACTTTGGGTAAATTACTTAATCTCTTTAAACCTCAGTTTCCTCATCTGTAAAGGAAATAATAATAATACCTCCTTCTTAGGGTTGTTGTTACTATCAAATAAACTAACACATGTAAAGCACTTACTTAGGTCTTACACATAGTAAGTGATCAATAAATATTAGCTATTATTATTTGATGTTGAATGGAGAGGGAGCTCAGAGTCATAACACAATGTAGAATGGTTCTCATGTGGAATCTAAGTTGAGTTTTGTATCCTAGTATGTGTGAGGCAGGTACAGTGGGCAGGCTCCAGGCTTCTGGGGAAATAACTCATCCCAAGGTACAGTCATACATAAGCTTGAATCATTAAAAAGGCCCTACACCAGAGAAGAGTGTTGGTTGTGGTATACAGCATTGAGCCTACCCTGTGCATTTCGGGAAATAGGGGTTATGAATTAAATATAATGGGGAGATGGGAGAGCTCTTTTCCTCTGAAGTGCCTGAGATACCAGAAGAACCAGCTAATATTGCTTTAGCTTCAGAGTCATGGCGTGAGGCCCAAGGAATGGGGAACAAGCACTTCCCCCTTCACCCAAGCCGCCCCAGCTGGTGCCGGCAGCAGTACCATTCTGACCACCCGGGAGAGAAGTAGGGGTGCCTAGGGAGACATGGATATCACTTCCCGAATGTTGGTCTGGAGGTGGTGACACTTGTGAGATGCCATCATAGGTTTCACTGGCCACCAAAATCTCCAGGGGAGCCCAAGATATCTTTGGACAAGGCTTGAGGAGCATTAGAAATCCTCTGGTTGAGGCTAGAGATGGAGACCCATGCTCAGTTATATCCATACATTTATAGCTTCCAGGCCAGTGTGGTCAAGGGAATAGGAATTATGGAGAATTCTAGAGCTGAGAAGAATGTAACTGGTCACCTGTTTGAGTTTTATCCTTTAACCTGTGGTCCAGAGAATCTAAATGATGTTCCCCAGATCACATGCAATAAGAATCTGTTTAGTAAAGTCTGAGCGATGGGAGCATTCACCACTGCCTATGCCCATTACCTACTAGCAGCATGAAGTGTGACTGAGCTGAATATGTGTGAAGGTAGTTGCATTAAGCCAGAAAACACCAAAATGAACAACCAGGCAGCCTGCTTGCTCTTGTTTCCCCACATATATCTGCTCCTTTATCTCTCTTTAACAGTTGCTAGCTAACTGATGATGTGGAAACAGACTTCCTTAACTCCTATACACTAAATCAGTTTCTACTGAGACACCACTAGGTTGGCTGAGAATCACTGATTTCTACCCCTATTCTTTGTTTGTTACTTTTATTTTCCTTTCACTACTTTTGGTTTGGGGTTGTGTTAATAGAGTGAGTACATCTAACATGATCCATGGCCCTGTAGAGGCTAATAGATAAGTAAACACATTACAGACTTTCCAGTGTTGACCACAGAGCCATGGCCTGGGCGTGCATTAAAGACTCCAGGCTGGTATTGGGTGACTTTTTGCGTTCTGTTTTCTTCCTCTGTGTAGCAGAATGCTCACAAGAGTTCTGGTTGGTTGAGGAGCTTTCCTATCCGCATCTTTCCCTTCCTGGACTGATTTAATCACATGCCCCTTCCTTTCCCGTCTTCTCTAACTTCATGCCATCTGTGATATTTGGCAGCTGGTAGTTACACCCAAAATACCCCCTTGGCCCCAACATCTATTGGTTTGGATGAAGCTGGAAATATTTTATCTTTTGACAGTGTCTTTCAAAACCATAATTGTTTAGTTTGTCATCTGTTACATTGGGATAATCATTTCTTTTATACATGGCACTGGTGCATACTTAGACTTCTATTTCTTTTTAGGCCGTAAAATGCAGAGGCACATAAGCTAGAATAATGGGAAATTTGATTTTCCTATGTGGTATGTATTTGGTTCTAGGAGAAATTTGGTGGCATTGAGAATACAGAATTGGAAGTGTCAGAATGTTGTCTGTGGTGAGTTTTAAGCTCATTAAAGTTTAGAACACAGAAACTAAAAAAAAGCATATATAATATATATAAATATAAATATATTTTGTGTCCATGATGTTAAGTGTAAATAAATACCGTAAGATACGTAAATTAAACATACCCTCATTTACACTACATATATGTGTTGTGTGTATGTATGTACAAATAGTATTGGTCAATTGTATTTGTATATATATCTGAAAGTGTTCACTATGTTACCAAATGACAAAATTACAGAAAATGTATATTATTATATATTTTCTGAGTTTTTAAATTTTTTTTAAATGAGCATGGAGCCCTTTTATAAAAAGGAGCAAGCATTGTAAAGTAAATCCATGTTTTTGGAGTCTTTTTGACAACAAACCGTAAAAGCTTGCAGAGTCAGGAAGGACGCAAATTGCTAACATTACCTGGGCTCTGGAGAAATAGGTCACAGGAATTGATTGGTTCCCCACCGCATCTCCTTCTCTGAAGTACCAGCTATTTTGAGCCAAAATTATATATGTGATCAATAAAGTGGCTGCAATGGTGTAAGCAAACAGATTACTCCACCAAGTCCTCTAGAGACAAAGTCTGATTATGCTTGAATTCTAAATTTGTATTTTATTTCAAATAGTTCCAGATAGTTCATGCACAGACAGTGTGGAAGCATGAATTAAGTTGACCACCAGCTGATCTGAAAGTTAACTTTTAATTATGAGGGACTGTTTGTTTATAGATAATGATTGCAGCACTCCAGGTCAATAAAATCGGCCAGTGCCATGTTAGGTGCTTATAGTTCCTTCACCATTTTATTTTATTTTTATTTCTTTAATTAAAAATTTTTTTATTGAAGTATAGTCAGTTTACAATGTTGCGTCAATTTCTGGTGTACAGCACAATACTTCACTCATATAGGAACATACATATATTCGTTTTCATATTCTTTTTCACCATAAGTTACTACAAGATACTGAATATAGCTCCCTGTGCTATACAGTATGAATTTGTTGTTTATCTATTTTATACATTGTAGTTAGTATCTGCAAATCTCAAACTCCCACTTTATCCCTTCCCACCCCCTTCCCCCAGTAACCATGTTTGTTTTCTATGCCTCTGCGTCTGTTTCTGGTTTGTAAATAAGTTCATTTGTCTTTTTTTTTTAGATTCCAAATATAAGTGATATCATATGGTATTTTTCTTTCTTTTTCTGGCTTAATTCACTTAGAATGACATTCTACAGGTCCATCCATGTTGCTGCAAATGGCATTATTTTATTATTATTTTTTTTGATGGCTGAGTAGTATTACATTGTATAAATATACTACAACTTCTTAATCCAGTCATCTGTCAATGGACATTTAGGTTGTTTCCATATCTTGGCTATTGTAAATAGTGGTGCTGTGAACATTGGGGTGCATGTATCTTTTTGAATTAAAGTTCCCCCGGATATATGCCCAAGACCTTCCCCATCTTATTTAATTACATGTATGTTCGCACAGAGGTTGGGGGTTCTGATGATTGGTGGGGGATCCTGTAAACTTCTGCATCTACTGGGTCCCATTCTCTTACCTCTGGAAGAGTTCTGTAGCACACAGAGGCAGTATAGGATGTAGTCTTTGCTTTTTCTCAGGTTTCCTGCCTCAGGTTATTTTAATGATGTTCAGTTAGATATTTGACGATGGATATGATTATTGGCTTCCTTCAAATCCTAGCAGGATAGTTCTAGCAATTTTTAGTAATTAAGAGAAAAGACAACTCTCTATAAAAATCAGTTGCTACCACACTCTCTGCTGGTTTGATTCTGGAAAGAAGCATAGCATTTTTAACATTATTTGGACTTTACATTTTTTTCTAACCACTAATCTGTTTTTAGGTTGGAGCAAATGAACTTGTTTCTGAAACATTCACTTGACTTAAAATCAGATTTGGTCCTCCAGAATCAAGAAAGCTGTGATTGTGGAAAGTTATCCTGCTTGAATAAGTACCTTTGTTTAACTCTTAACTGGATAAAGCCATGGTGGTCTCCAGAAAAGAAAACCATAGGTCCACTTTGATTTTTATGACTAATCTAACTGATAGTGGAAGGGGAGGACTATAGTTCCTTGAGATGTTATTCTGATGAAATAGTAGTCTGCTCCCTATCTCTGGCAGCTACCTAAGTGATCAATGGAAACATCCTCATAACTATTAGAAGAAAATAGACTTAAATGGAAAATTCTCATTCTCCTGCATTGGAAGAGTGACTTTTGTCTTCTGCCTGTTTTAGTTTGTGGTTAAGAGCTTGTGAGGAACAGTCCAAGAGCATAAAGGGCTCTCCCTTCATGCCCCTCGTCACATCTGCCCCTCCTCCAATTTCGTGTTCTTTCGTGAGAGAAGAAAAAGAAGGGAGTCTGGAAAATGATTCTACCTCTTGTACATGATGATGGAGTCAGCGTGACCCCTTCTGTATTCATTTAATAAGCAAATCTTTTGTTAGTGAAAACAGGAGAGTTTTTGTTCACATGAATTGTAACAGCCAAATGTAATCAGAAACTCAGTCCAAGAAGCAAAAAGGAAAATAGTAATATGTCCTTTGAGCCCTACTTCAGATAAAAGCCAAGGCATTTCCCAGGGCTTGGATTACAGTCTGTTTTGTAGATACTCATCTGTAGGGATGATACGGTTCCTCTTCTGAATATGAAGTAGTTGTTTTGGATGGAGTGGGCTAAGAGGATGTAGGACCTTCCTGGAGCGGTGTGTACTTCCAAAACTGGAGAGATTTATGGCTGTCTTTTTCCTGTAAACCCTGACTATATCCATTGAGATAAATGTTACATTAGAGTCAAAAGTCTATATTCTATTCTGAGGATGATTTGTTTTCTTTAACAGTATATATGATTAAACCAGAGGCAAAGTTTGATTTTTAGAATATGCCTTTATAGTAATATCTAACGTACCACAGAAAAATTATTGTGTGATGGCCACGGTGCTTACTGCCTTTCATCCATTTCTGTCTTTCATTTTTCCAACAGACTTGTGATATAACATTGACCTTTCTGTATACAGTTTAGAGCATTAGATGTTACACTACTTGGAGATGGTAGGAAATGGTAGCTGAGGTTTGAACCTGGTCTATGCCCTTAACTACTAACTGATTTCCTCCTACTGTATTCTTCTCACTGTGCTCTTCTACCTCTTCCATGGAATACTATGGATTCTCTAAAAAAAATAAATAAATAAATAAAACACAAAACTTAGAAATGGAAGAAAGGTAGAGAAGCAGTCAAGGTAATAAAATGAGAATATTCAGGACTGGAGGAAGATTCAATTTTCCAAACTTAAATGTCTGTCAGAAATGGTTTATACAAGAATAAGAACCTTGTCTATATATTTTTTTTTCATTCTTGCATCCCTAGCACCTTGTACAGTGCTTGGCAACCCAGTATTTTTAAACAAATCAATGTTTATATTGTAGCATCCATAAATTTACCACAATGTTTATTGTAAAAGATATAATAACAAAGAGCAGAGAATAGTGATTTTGTCAATTCAAATAAAGACTGATGTATTAATCTTAAAGATTCAGAAATTTTGAATCAGGGCAGAAATAAATTGGATACTTAATCCAGTTTGCCCTTGTTATTCTTAAGTCTGTATTACGATTTTAAGAAATAGTCTGACATTATTTGTGGATACCTTCCTAATTAGAGCCTGAAATTTCACATTGAGTATATTTTACAATTTATAAAATGTTAAGGGAAGGCAGAAAATCTGTACTTGGCAAATGAAGAAGCCAGTCTTTTTTTTCCATTAGGGGAAACAAATTTGTGAGAAATTGCATTTAATTCAATAAATCCATATCTTATGTTTCTCATGAAGATAGATAATCTGTGTCATTTTATGTTGTATAATTTTAAAAGATTGCTCAGATTGCTTCACTGCACAACTCCAGAGGGCACCATTCCTCCTGCAGTGAATCTGTGTGAATGATGCCCTGGGCTTAAGGGATGCCCTAGTTTCTCAGCTGTTGGCAGCTCTGCCTTTCCTTTTCTCCATACAGACTATTTAAGCCTAACCAATAGGTTCCTATTTTCAAAAAAGAATTTATCCAGGGAACTTTTTCCTTATTAATGTAATAATTAATTTCATTTAGTATTTATTGAATATGTATGTCAAATTTTGGACTAGAAGTTTACAGACATGATCTCTAAAAGCGATTTGCCAACTGTCAGAATGAAAAATACTAGACTGATGTGATAGTGTCTTTATCTGCAGATAAGATGTGATGGATGATTTAGTGGTACAGATACATGGAGGCATAGATATACAGAGATATAAATAATACATGCTTGTGCTTGGATAGCTAGAAATCAAGGCTATTATGATATTTTAAATTTGAGTCATCCACACAAAATTCTTTATTCCTCAGGTACACCCTTACCATTCACAGTAGTCAAAACTCCCTTTATCCATGGGGTTTCCAGTACTAGAAGATGCATGGAAACTGGCCTTTTCTAGGGTGTATATCCTTGACTTTCTTTAGCGATATGTGTAACTAATGATTTCACTTGAATCAGCTATGGCTCTTTGTGAGCTGAAAATGACAGAAAATGCAATCCCAACCAATTTAAAGCACAAAGTAAGTTTATTGGGTCCTGTAACTGGAAATCCCAAGAGTGGTTTGGCTTCATGTAGACAGTGTTGCTAGTATTTGGTTTCCCCTGTTCCACCTTTTATTACACTTACTCTGGGTTATTTCCATTCTCTTGTGGCTCAAGATGATGGCATGAACTCTGGATTTAGATCCTCGTGTTTCACAAGCTCTGATCAGATCCTATGGCAAATCCAAACCAACCACTGTTGCAAGAGGGGTGTGAGGCTCTGACCAGCTTAGCTACCTTACATGCTCCAACCCTGAACTGGGATGGCTTCTCCAGCTGAAGACTAGCCACTGTACCTGAGAGAAGGGTGACTCCAGAAGTTTGAGTTTCAGTTACCAGAAGTGAGGTGAAAGGAATTCTGGGAAGCAGGAACAACAGATGTCAATCACAGAGCCCACAAAGAGAAATTTGACCTTCTTTATTCTTTGCCACAGCCAACACAACTTTTGTAATAAAAGTTGTCAACATGCTATAAAATGAGATGTCCTGTCTGCAAAGGAATGGCAAGCACAGCATTTTTAAGTTTTGATATTTCAGACTTATCAAGTCAGAGTCAAAAGGTTGGGTCAGCAGCCATTAAGCAAAAATGAATTTAGAGTGTAGAAAATGACAGTAAATTTTTATGACTTATTAAAAGGGTGAGGGGTGGGTGTTAAAATTTCCTACGATAGATATAAATCAAGAGTCTGAAAGTTTTACTGAAGCTTTTAAAATCATTACATGTAACTGTGCTAGTAATCATACCTAACATGTATTAGGTACTTCCTGTATGCCTGGAATTATACTAAATACTTTTAATCCTAACTTAATCTTCTCAGTAACCCATGAAGTAGGTTGTTATCCTCATTTTATAAATGAAGATGCTGAGGCTTGGAGAAGTCGAATAACTTTCTTAAGATCAGAGTGAGTGAGTAAGTAGTGAAGTTAGCCTTAAAATTTGGTTCAGTTTGAGAGACAAAAACTTAATCTGTGTCTTCAGCCTCCTCCTTTAACAGGAACAACCCATAGCAAGAAAAGCCTGCTTTTTGTACTGGTCAGGGCAAATAGGAAGAGCAGTGTAACAGCCTAGGAAGCATGTTTTAGGGGAGACCTTTATAAGCATGCAGGCAGGTGTGGAAGATGGCCAGGATGCTGATGAGTCTGGACAGTGGGAGATGAGAAGGTTCACATCAAAGAAAAGGGACATGATGACTTCGCCTATGTCTTAGTTCAGGCAGTTGTAACAGATTACCATACACTAGGTGTCTTAAATAACAAACGTTCATTTCTCACAGTTTTAGAGGCTAGAAGTTTGAGATCCGGGTGCTAGCAGGGTTCTGATGAGGGTCCTCTTCCTGGTTCCCAGTTAGCTGTCTTTGTACTGTGTCCTTACGTGGTAGAGAGGAGAGAGAGGAAGCAAGCTCCCTTGAGTCTCTTCATATAAGAGCACTGATTCCAACTGGCTCCACCCCTGTGACCTAATTTCCTCCCAAAAGCCCCATCTCCAAATACCACCACATTGGGTTTAAAGTTTTAACATGAATTTTGGGAACACACAAACATTCAGTCCATACCATTCCTCTTGTGAGAACTAACTTGTAGGTAGAGAATTACACTTACCCTGCCTAGAATGGTTGCTGGATATTTCAGGAAGACAGTTTGCAGATAAGGAAACACTTCTTTGCAATTACCCTTTGGCATATTCTGTTACTTCTGTCTACAGTGCTTCTCCATTCTGTTTACACGTCTAAATACAACGTGTCCTTGAAAGCTTGAAATGCCATTTATTCCACTAGGCCTTGCTTGATTCTCTTCACCATGGCCACCAAGTGAGGCATCTGCTTCCAGGAACTCCCAGAGCACTAAAACTTTCCTGTTCCTAAGACACTCACCACCCTTACCTCGTGCTGTCCTTTATTAATGTAGAAATCTGATCTCTGACTCCAGTCTGTAAGTGAGGACAAGTGCTGAGCCAGCTTCATCCATGAACCTTTCCAGGGTGCCCCATTCAGCCTTGCAGATGCTCAGGACACCTCCTGAAGTGGCCAGGCCAGTGAGACATGAGCTCTGTCCCTGGTCATCTTCAACAGAGAGCTGAAGACCATGGTTATGGGGGCAAATTCCTGCATTAGGTGGAAGACACATTAAATGACTTCTAAGACCCCATTCCATTCTAAGATTCTGTGGTATTTAGTGGCAGAATTTTATGCTTATTTTTTATTTTTTCAGATTGTTTTCAAACATTACTATACATCTGACCAAAAAAAAAAAAAATCCTAAATGAATGTCTAGCTCTTAAGTATCTAGATGTCTCTAGCTAGACAGAAATATTTTAGGTCATATAAAGCAAGATACAGATAATATAGAGTCTGTTACTATTTCTTACCTATCCCTAAGTAGATGATTCATACAAATTATATAGAGATAGAAATGCGATGTTAAGAAAAATACATATTATATATATGTGTTCTTGCATGTTTGTTATATCCTTGTACAGCATGTTCAGAGTTATAAAACACGTCTGCAAAAGTCATTCCATTTTATAGTTATATAGAAACTATATATACATATAAGCAAATGTTTGTATATATATAACAATATATGCAACCATATGTACATTTTATATATATGTGTATATACAGTGCATATGTATTATACACACACACACCACCTTTACAGTAATTTATAAACTTGACTTAATATTTGATGTTGCCATTGCCTTTTACCCTGGAACACAGCTAAAATAGTGCCAGGATTATTTTTCAGGAAGAATGAACTAGAGAAAGAGGAGAACAATGTATCAGAAGCTGTCTCCTTCCTCCTCAAGTTTTCCATTACACCTTCTTCTCACTCGCTTTCCACCTCTCTACTTGTGGATCTTATCATCTGGTCCCAATGCACAAGTGCAAATTTAAAAATTTGAGTGGAGTGACTTCCAAAATCCAAAAAGCATAAAGAATCTTTCAAAGAGAGGAAAATTGGGTAAAGCAGTGTTACGGAATTTTAGAGCTGGAAACGATCTTGCCAACATCCACATACTAATTATGTTACCTTGGGCTAGGTAAGAATGAGGAAACTTCATTGTGCCTTGGAAATTCTGCTACTTTTACCTAGAAATGTCGTTTGGCTTTTTGAATAGCACATTTGGACTTTCTAAAATTAAGTAATGGTAGTTAGCTTGAGTCTAGAACCAGAGAGAAAAATTGTTGATATATTTGAAAACATCTTGGTAACCATGCAGATAACAGTTTAGTTTAGGTTATATCTATAGATTATGTTGACTTCCAAAGATATTTAATATCAATCTTTAAAATGTGATATAATAAGTAGATTTTAGAATATATCAACCCATTCAGAGTTCCATATATTTCTGTTCTCACTTCATAGAAGGCAGTTCTTCCCTTCCTATCTGAGGGTCCCACTCAGTCAAAATCTGTTTGAACAGCTCCCATTCTGAAATCCATTTTCTTTTTTCTGTCTTCTGTATGATGTGGGTTCATAAATGCTTCTCTCAAGTGCCTTTTCTTCCATAGTTGACTGTGGAGTCATTGTAACCTAATGGGTGTAACTATATCTCATTGTTGATAAGAGCTCACTTAACAATTTTTGACAATATTTGTATTTCTAGCACCTAGTCCAATATTGAGCACAATGGAGACATAGTAAACACTTGATTAAAGAATGAATAACAGCATAAGGGGAGGGTATATAGCTCAGTGGTAGAGTGCATGCTTAGCATGCACAAGGTTCTGGGTTCAATCTCTAGTACTGCTGTCAAAAAATTAAAAAAAAAAAAAGTTAATCACTGAATTCCTCTTTATTATGGGGGAGGGTATAGCTCAGTCGTAGAGTGTCCATCTAGCATGCATGAGGTCCTGGGTTCAATCCCCAGTACCTCCATTAAAAAAATATATATACCTAATTACCTCCTGCCACAAAACAAATGACTAAAATAAAACAGCATAAGGGTTAAGGCAGATGGACTACCATAGATGCAATTTCTTTCTGTCAGCATTTAAATCCAAAGTATATTATGTCCTAAAGACAATAAGGCATATATATAAATATATATGTGTGTGTGTGTGTGTGTGTATGTGTATATATATATATAGTGGAAAAAAGAAGAAATTTTGCCATTTGTGACAACATGGATGGACCTTGAGTGTATTACTCTAAGTTAAGTAAGTCAGATGGAGAATGACAAATACCATATGATTTCACTCATGTAGAATATAATAAACAAATGAAACAAAAATGAACACACAGATACAGAGAATAGAGTAGTTGTTACCAAAGAGGAAGTGGGGTGGGGGAAGGGTGAAGTGGGTAAAGGGGGTCAACCCTATGGTGAAAGATGAAACTTTTGGTTGTGAGCACACTGTAGGGTGTACAGAAGTTGAATTATAATGTTGTACACATGAAACTTACATAATCTTATTAAGCAATGTTACTTCAATTTTTTTTAAAAAAGGGACATCATGTCTACATCTTTTGAGCTTTTCAAATATTGTAGCTTCTAATAGTTATTTGCTTTGTATTCATTCAGATTGTAATTTTCAAAATACAATTACACCATGTACTCACCCTGAAGTCCTTCATTAGTTGTAAGTGTTTTCCCAGTCTTTATCCCCAGTAGAATTGGCCTAAATGTACAACAGCCTATTTTAAAATCTACTTTGCTGATTAAAAGAGGGAAATGAGCTTGCACTTGCTTGCTCACTCTCCCTAAAAGCTTATGAATCCATATACACTTATTTTACTGTACAATGTACCCAGTCATGTAGTGAAGTGTAAATATATTGCAGGCCTACCATGTGTAATTCACTGCTGGGTTCTTTGGGAGCACAGAGACAAATAAAATGAATTCTTCCCTCCAGGAGTCTAAATAGTATTCACAGAACAGATAAACTGCAAATAATGTTTTTGTTTTTGTTTTTGTTTTTGTTTTTGTTTTTGTTTTTGTTTCAATAAAAGGAGCACTGAGATACATGTTCTTTCAATGTTATGTACAGAGAGAGTGGTAGAACAAAGAAGGATAAAATTAATTCCTGTGGGTGGAATTTGAAAAGATCTTTAGAGGAAAGGGCATTTGAATTGAGCTTTGAGGTGCATGGTATAAACATTGTACAATATTAGCAGTATAGAGAAGGGAACTTCCAGGAAGAAGACATGTTTTGGTCAAAAGGCTGGAAGCAGCAAGGTTAAACACTATTCTTTGGCAAGATGGGAGATGGTAGAAATGGGGTGTGAGATAAGGCTGGAAAGTCAGATTTGGGTCAGAGGTTCTTGGTGAGCAGTGAGGGTCTTGCTTTCATTTCCCAGGCAGCAGGGAGAAAATGAAAGTTTTTGAGGGAAGGAGAAGAGTTTTCAAGAATCAGAGATATTAGCATCAATGGCCAGTGACTTTATAGGTAGGAGGAAATTTGGTAATTTCAAAAGGAAATGAAATGCTGAGACGTAACTCTTCTCTTCTCACTCAGTGGGACCAGGGAAAGCATGTGAGGTGCCTAGGGTGTGATTTAAAGGAGGCACTCATTCTAGGGCCATGCCAGTGCATGAAATGGTGCCTTTCTTACTTTCACGAGTTCTGGCCCTGCCTGGAAGATTAAGTTGGCATCACTGTAAGAGACACTCATCCCATTTCCTGTGAGAACTCTCTTCCTGTGTGTACTCGCAAAGTGATCAACTGGATTCTTTCCTTGGGCCACTGTTTTCAATTTCTGTAAGGGGAGAAGGCTAATTTGCGTAGAAAAGTTGCACTGCAGAAGAGAAATTATAGTGAACCACCAGGCCAATTAGGAAAAGAAAGTCTTACTCTCTGTGAGCCTGAAGCTCCCATTTATCCTGACAGGGTGTGTGTAAGGATTCCCAGGTCTTTGTCATTTTGACTTCTTTCAGCTAGATTTTCAGCTTGAGGTAGAGAAAAGGACATCTTCAACTGATTGGTGATGAGCACCTAACTCTGAGCCATGAATTTGTGTCAGTGGTCTATTACAATAATCCAAACTTATCATTCGTTTTTAAGGTTGCTGAGAAAGGAGGAAAAAGTTGCAATTAATCTTTTCTTTTTAAAAACCAAGAAGTATTTGCTCAATGATGGCTGAGATCCCTTCACGTTACTGCTAATTCATTGTTGACTGCCTTGTGATGCCACGTACAATCATAGATTCTTAGAGCAGATTTTATTTTATAAATACATTGTATGGTCCATTGTTAAAATTAGTGTACATTACATATGACCATCCAGTCAAGAATATCTACTCAACTACAGTCAGCCAGCCTGTCCCGCATCCATGAGAAACAAAGAAGATAATCAGGAGGCACCTAGCACAGCATTGGCACGTTGTCGGTCCTCAGTCAAACACTGGCTCACTTTCTTCCCTGCTTTCAAAAATCTCCTTCCTCTGTAAAATCACTCTCACCCCGACAGACTTGGTTTACATTGCTTTACTTCAGGATTCCGCTGCTAAGATAATTAATTACTTTAGATAATTTTTCTGATGTATTGTTTGCCCCTCTTATGCCAGGCAGTTGATTGGTTTGATTGATATTTTACCACTACTTAGAAGGAGAGGTTGGTTTGAATATATATATACACACACACACACACATACACATACATATACATATATACACACACATGTACACATACACACACACATAAACCCATTCAATTCATAAGTCTACTAATTCCAAAAACAACACATAATGCATAAAGTAATAGTCATTAAAAACAGGGCTACATTTACTCCTTTTCTTTATACATCCCCATCCATTCAAAACAGTGCAGCGTGCAGTCAGAGCATTGTGATGTTTACAGTTTTGAAATATGTGACTGTTAGGATTGGCTCACCCAGTAAGATTCAGAGAGAGAGGCAGGGTGAGGATGGGAAAGAGCATGGGCTTTGAATCAGTAAGGCTTGGGTTTAAATCTTCTATCAATCAGCCTTGTGGCCTTGAGCGGGTTGCTTCCTTTCTGAATATTTGTTTAAGATATTAAATTGCCCACCCCACTGCAATGCTATAAGTATTAAATGAGATGATGTATGTAAATCATTCAGTGTAGTTCCTGATCTATGGTTGGCGCTCAATAAATGGTAATGATAAATGACATTGATGACAATTTTGTGAAATTATTTCCATCTCATACAATCACTCAGCCACTTCAGTTCCTCTATATTCCAAGGGATTTACTTGGAATTCAGACTCATACCTCCTTTATGTGTTCAATGGATTGTATGAAATGGATTGCCTGTCATATCATCTGAATGAAGGCTGTTCTTTAGAACACACACACACAGATACTTGAAAGATTTCCCCATTCAGGACAAGCTAGAAATCTCTGCATGAAATCTCCATGTAAAGACAATTTCGAATTGTCTTCTAAGCTGTTATCTGTCTTGTTCCTGCCTTTTCAATTCCTTCCTGCTCTCCCCAAATCTCTTACAACAAAAGTAAAATTCAGTACCTTATTGTGTTTTTATAAGACTTTTCTTGCCTTCACCACCACAGACATTACTGTTCCTGGTAAACCCACTCTCAGTGGTTATGTTATTAACCTTTATGACTTCTTTTCCCTGACACAGATCATTTTAATTCCAATAACAACCTGTTCTTTCTTCTTTGATTTGACAGGGGATCAGGCCATATAAGATCACATAATCCACTAAGAATCATAGACCATTAGAGCTGGAAGGCATTTTATAGGGTATCAGTTCACTTTGTTCTTTATACACAGGGTGAAAGGGAAGTTCTAAGAAGTTAAAGCATGTTGTGAACTGTCATTCAGTGTCTGAGATTTCTGTCTTGAACCCAAACATAGATTTCCTTTATCTACCTAGAATGAAATTAGAACTCAGCTCTAACTTACTATTATGGGCATCCTCTCTTGTGTTAGTAAGTATTACATGAAAAGACATTATAGAACAGTAAAATTATACAGACTTGTTGACAAGGTAACAGTCCATCAATGTGAGGAAAACTGACATCATTTGAATGGTGTCCTAAGTTTTATTTTTGACATCAGCCATTTGGGTATCTATGCAAGTGATCATCATTAAACACCAGGGGAATTTCCCTTAGCATATTTGATATATTTCCATGGTCCTTGAGACTGGCACTGGGGTTGAGATTATACAACTGTACAACTATTAACTAAACACACAGTTAACTAAATTGATATTTTAGGAACACTGTTATATCTATAACATTCATAACCAGGTAGATACACTTTTTCTGCATTCTTTCCAATAGGATTTATTTTAAGACATCAATTGATGTTGTTACATCTGTGCAGGGACATAAGGCTTTGCTAGTAGAAAAATTAAAAGGTTGATGGATAGGCAGATGTGACTTTTATCTTATTCAGAATCATCCCAAATTATAACTCCAGTAAGTCAGTGTGGCAGCATAGTGAAGGAAAGAGCCAGAATGTAAGACAGATGTTTGCACTTTCATTAGAATTGCTTGATACCAAATCAAGGCTCTCTGAGTTTGGAAAAACCAATGGTAATCATTTCAGAAATAGCTTACAAAGCATGTCGTTAAATTAACTCTCTTATTTCTAAGTGCTCCCACATGTATGTGTGCGTGTGTGTGTGTGTGTGTGTGTGTGTGTTTCAAATAACAGTGACATGAAGTGTTTTCATTTAGATACACTACCAAAGATTCTTCTCAATGAAAGTTCTTATTTTAAGCTCACAGTTGCTTTCTTATCAGTGCCATAAAATTTTCAATAAAAGACTCTTGGCATCTTACAAGTCTTTCCCTGATTACCCTGAGTCCCTCAAAGACTCTCCTTCTTTGAACCCTTATATTTAATACTTGTTAAGCATTTTTATGTGCTGGGCACTGTTCTAAGCATTTAATCCTTTCAATAGTTACTAGAGTTATTCTTTTTATCCTATGTTTAAAGATGAAAACACTAAAATACAACTGTCAGCTTGTCCAAAGGCACCCAGTTAGTGAGAGGTGAGGCAGGAGTGGAATCCAGGCATAGCCCTCTTCATACATTTGTTCACTATTAATTACCATTTGCTACATTTGTTCACCATTAATTACCATTCTCTGGGACTGTATCCTGTCTTTCCAGGTAGTTTGTTAATGCGTTACAGGCAGTGTTCTTCCTTATACCCTTAAAGGTAGAGTAAATTTTGGTTTGCTAAAGACCAGCTTAGCTTCACTCCCAGAAGACTGAGGGTAGAGGAGGTGCCCTGGACTTGCTGAGGTTTGAGCTTAAAGGGGCAGTCCTGCCTCCAACCACATGGCATTTCCATTCTCTTCCCTCATTTTCTCCTAATCTTTGGTTTTATCCTTTGCAGGTGCAAAGTTGACTCCAGAATGTGTATATAGAAGGAATTTAGTCATCCCTGCAGGAGAAGGGACTTTAGAGACTTTCATGCCTACTATGCAAATACAAGGCCAGCTACATAATTTACTAGGTCTAGTGCAAAATGAAAATGTGTAACCTTTTATTCAGAAAGCAGGAAAAAGTGTATTCCTTTCTTCTATGGTCTCTGTCTCAACCTGTCTGATTAGTTTTTATTTGCTCTTTAATGTTGCGCTCCCTCAGGTATGGGGAACTCACTAGGCGAGTGCACTCCTGACTGCAGTAGGGAGAAGGGGAGAGAGCAATTGCTGGGTGGTGTTGTGGTTGGAGATGACCAAGAATCCACCCCAAGGAGGCAGCGGGAGATGGAACTGGGGTTGAGCCCAGGCTCTGGAGGCCCAGCACATCCTTCAGTGTCCCATTAGACCTCACTTACTGAATACAGATTCAAAATAAAATTACAAAGAAATTCAAGATGGCATCTGCAGAGTTAACTCCCAGGGGTGGGCTCCCCTGAAGAGCAGTGGTTGCAGGACCATGGAGCTGGCTGTTTATACATGTTTATTTGGTATGACTTAGGGGTCAGAGCTGATGGGGAGTATGGCTGAAGCCCCTCTAAGCTACCTCTTGCTCTTGCCACTGTTAAGGTGATAGCATCCTTTGAGGTGGTTATTGCTGTCTCATTCCAATGATTAGATTGCAAATCTTAGAGGGCAAAGCATCTCCTCTCTGTCCTTATGAGCTCTCCCAAGGTGACCAGAGGACCACTGGGAGTAATGTGAGCACTGTGGAAAGTCCATTTCAAGATGGACCAGCCTTCGCAACCCAACAGAAAGGACTTGTACCACTTGATGGACAGCAGGGTCTTCACGTCCATTGGACTCACTGAAAAACGTTGTCGACTACTAAGCAAGCTAAAGAGGGAGCAGATGGATGAAATTTGCATAGCCAAGCACTGCACTCCACTGGGAAGACTCACATGCATTTTTAATAAAGAACTACTTACTTTTCAGCTTATCTCCAAATGGTACAGTCCTGAATGTGCAAACTGACAGGAACTTTCAAAATCATCCTTTTCCAGCCAGGCACTTTACCAAAGAGAAAAATGAGGCCTGGGGAGGTGCCTTGATTACAATTTTCATTTGGCCTGGTCTTTCCCTCAAAACCTCACACAAGTGTTTTGGGACAGAAGCCAACCTGAGGGAACAGTTCAGAGTGCCACCCTCTCAATCATGTCTTCACTCCAAACCCCAACTTGTCAGTGTCCACAGATGATGCAGATAAACTTTTTCCTGCCTTAGAGAGCATATTCTTTTTCCACATTGTGCCTGATTCAGGTGTTCTGCACAATGTTTTGTTTCAGGAAAATTATACTCAGAGACTGAGATTGTTTTTGCCAATATTTTATTTAACAAAGATTCACCGTAGGAATTAAGTTCCACAAGCCAACAGCATACGGGATAATGTCTCTTAATAAGCCAATAAAGAAATAACATACAGTAAACCAAAAAGAGATTAATTACACTCTTGTTCTAGGGAAGGGGAGATGACAGAAACAAAGGCCAAATTTAGTTGAGGTGTACCTTTATCTGAGCTAGTACTCTGGGGAAGCAACTTAACCACTAGCTGATGTCCAGTTGCTGGCAAAAACAAAGTCCACTGTTGCTGGAGCACATTGCTAGGGAGTGATGGTGCTGGTTTGGCATGGCGAGATGATCTTCGTGGGGCCCCTACACAGCTTTCACCACAGCTGGTAAAAGGGAGACCTTTACTGAGGCAGGAGCTAATGCCCTGAGGTCTTCCGAGAATTATTAGATCAGCAGCAAAGAGCCACCTTGCACAGACTGAACACTTTCAGATAGTCCTTGTAAATTCTGAGCATTTATAGTCTAAATGTCCTCTCGCCATGCTTGCTTCTTCATATGCTCTTACTGATAAACCCTCAGTGGTGCCCCTCAGCAGCTGAGCTACTGAGTACTGGTCAGCAACCACAGATGTAGATAATGATATCCTGACACACAATTTCACTTTTATATCAAAACAACTCATAAAAACAACTTCTTTTGTGTCTTAAAAAAGTGGATTTGAAATCATACTATTAACTGAAAAAAATGCACAACTTAAAAGTTGAGAGTTATGTTTTATTCGAGGACTTTACTGAGGACTATAGCTGGGAAATCAGCCTCTCAGATAGCTTCTAGGGACTATTCCGAAGAAGTAAGGGAGGAGCCAGGATATATAGGAGTTTTTGTTGGGAAAAAATATATATAGTTGAACATCAAAAGATTACTGCTAATCACAGAGAAAACAGACATTTCAGGTTAGTGATTTTAGTGCTTTTCTATGCATGGGAAGAAGCAAGAGCCTGAGCTCACTGAAATTACTGCTTTGATTTGCATCTTAACTATCTAGGGTCAGGATCCTGTTTTTCCTCCATCCTGAATTCCCCTCAGAGTGCCCTTGTGGGCGGCGGTTGATGGCAGGCATTAGTTTTTTACCAGAATGGCAGGCAACATTCTTTGTCCACAGTATCAAAGCACTACAGAACACCCACATACCCACCACCAACTCTGATGGACACAGTGAAACATTTCCTTTCCCTTGAGATGTTTGGATTATACAAACAGAGCCCTCACCAGGCCAGCACAGAGGTGTCTCTTTTTGCCTCCCCAGGAATTCAAAGTGGATGTGAGGGTACACTATTTAGGTCTGATGTGGAAAGACAGGTTTTCTCTCTACTGAGCTGGCAGTGAGTGCCTTGAGGATTCTGAAGTTGATCCAGACTCAGTGGGAAGGTGGATCTTGGCCTTTGGCAGTGGTTTTCTGGGTGTCACGACAGAAAGGGTGGTACTTCTGCCACTTATTTCCTTTGTACTGGCAACTGCACTTACTCTGGATTTCTACCTGGATTTGTTATGCTGTAAATTGAGGTGCTATTGGAAAATATTTTAGCTGAAATTGTAGGCTCATAGACAAAATTTTATAACAGGCTTCTCCATTAGATCCTTCCAGCAGAAAGCCTCTCAGCATATATCTAAAGAAGCAAGATGATTAGAGGAAGGTCCTTTAGGTAATCTCTTTAACATTACAAACTCTTATTTAATAGAATATTATATCTACACATATGCACATAAGTCTAAATACTTTAAAACTTTTTAATTATGGTGATTTATGTTTTTAAAATTGTTGAAGTAATACAGTTTTTGGCAAAAATTTTTAAGAGTACAGGAGGGCATGCAATGAAAAATATGATGACATCTCATCACCAATAATTAATTCCAAATTCTCCATCCCAAGGGGCAATTACTGTTAAAAATTCTTTCTTTCTGAAAATTTGCTGTGTATCAACAAAAGTATGTGTTTATAGACATGGGAAGATACTTTACATTTTATTCTGTATCTTGCTTTTTGTTCATGTAAAATTATATCTAGGAGACAGTTCCACATCAGGACAAATAGATCTGCTCATTTTTAGCATTAACATATATTTCCATTTCAAAGATATTTCTTAATTTATGTAACAAATCATCTAAAGAGGATGGTTTCTAGATGTTGGCAATTACAAACAACACTGAAAAAAATCTCATAAGTACGTTTTTGCCCACATGTACACATTTATGTATAAGATGATTTCTCTAGAGGTAGAGTTACTGACTCCAAAGATATGTGGACTTAAAAATTTAAATATTTCCAAACACTCTGAGAAGTTTGTGTGACTGGTTAGCATTTGAAAAACAGTGATGGAATAGAAAAGGACAAATATAAAGCTAAAACAGATGACTATAAATTTAATTAATATATTATAACATACTAAAAAGCATAAAGGAAATAGTAATTTAAATGGAATCTAAAAACAACAAGTAGTTTAATTTATCAAACATTTGTGCCTATTTTATCCCGAGCAGTGTTAGATGGGTGAGAAAGAACTGGAGGATGCGAGGAGGAAGATGGACACAGGTGAGTGTGGCTACGTGCCTGTCTCACTCTTATGGGGGTCCCCAGACCACTAGTACAGGCAGCTGTGGGTAAAAATATAGCTGTTTCAGAAGCACAGATGAAAAGGTTTTAGATAGGTATGGTGTTGGTGGGGAGAGGGCTCATGTTGACAATACTTTTTGTACCTCAACTATCTTTGTGCTTCAGCCTATAGCATTTATGTACAATTTAGGAAGAACTGATTTATGGGCTGCTCCATGTTTAACCATGGGTTGAATTCCAAAAGTTCGTTTTTAAGTCCCTTTGGAGCATAAACGTACCTTTCCTCGCAGAAACATTGCCATCAGTTGTTCCGGTTCCTAAACCATCATACAAAAGGAAATCTTACCCACAGTGTAGCAGAAAAATTGTGCATGTATGGTTAAAGAAGACAACAATATTGTGATAAAAACAGGGAAGTAAGCAAAAGACAAAATAATTTAAATTAAGTAGCTTACTGTCAGTGCCTGCACTTGAAGACAACCAGGTTTAGTTGGAGGAAGATGAAAAGATCTGGAGATTCCAAAAGACACTGGCTTCCGAAAGGCAGGGGCCTTAGCAGTTAGCCAATCCATCCTAATTTCTACTTTTTTGTCCTTTGCACTGCCTTTATTTTGTGATTCATGGAGATGGATCAGAGGGAGAGGTTTTCCTGAGGTGAAAAGGAAAGAGTAGAAAGAGAAGTGAATTCAAGTAGGGTGTGTATATCTATGTCAGAAAGAGTTGTCCTGAAATGTGATTGAGGACTGTATGAATAGTCAGGTGATGAAGCTTAGAGTTACACGGTTCTACAGATTGCCCAGGAGGTCATGATGTGTGTCCCAAATGCCTTGGCTGATCTTCAGAGGGAAGGTCGCTTGGTAGTGCTTGCTTGAAACCAATGGTTCTCAACCCTGGAAGTTCTTCAGTCATTTGGAAATGCAGATCCCTGGCATCAATACTGGAGATTTGATAAGGAATTTCTGTTTTCTTCTCCAAATGCATAAGGTGTCTAGGTGATTTCTGATCCTCGGCCAGGACTGAGAACCACTACAGGGTTGGACTTCATAGCCTTGGGTGAAAGGGACAAAAGACTATATATAATCTCTTCTTCGGGCCAACTGTTTGTAGTATATGGAATGTTTATTTGTATCTCAGGAAAAGTGCATTCTCCTCTTTTTGGAAGAGTGGAGGGTGTGAATCCTCAGTTCCTGGAGACAGGATGGTAAACAGGGCAGGTCTCTGCAGTCTTTGAGTTTATGTTCAGGTTCTTGCTCTATTCAGTGATTCTGATAAGTGATTCTCAGTCACACTGCACTTAATGCCTGGGCTCCATTCACAGATGTGACTCCTTGATTCCAGGAGGGGACTCAAACACTGATACCATTTTAAATCTCCCCAGGCGATTCTCTATAGTGGAAGTGTTGAGAACCTTGTCTAGATTTACATGAGACTGAAGAGGAAACAGTCTCTCTCCAGTTTTTCTCCTCTCCCAACTCCCAGCTCCCCTCCCCTTCCCTCCCCTCCTGGAATTCCGATGTACAGAAAGATGCTAGAACTGTCAGAAATTTTTGAGATGAGGAGAGGGAGTATGTTGTTCATCATACTAAGAAGTGGAGAATGCTAAGAACAACAGAACAACGATCTTCAGTGACTCCCAGAGGCTTTTCCCAAATGGAGTGGCCCTCCCTTTTCCACTGGATAGTTGCTGCAGGGAACTCCCTACCCAGTCCGGAAATCTTAAGAGCAGATAAAAGCTTTTCTCTTCTTCTCAAGAATGACTACTTGACCCAGTAGCAAATTAGCCCATTTAAAAAAAAATTTTTATTTCAAAGATTTTTTTTTTATTGAAGTATAGTCAGTTTACAATGTTGTATCATTTTCTGATGTACAGCATAATAGGTCAGTCATACATGACATACATATATTCGTTTTCATACTCTTTTTCATTATAGAAACAGACTCACAGACATAGAAAGCCATTGTTTTTTCTATAAGATTTAGTGATGTGCTAGTAAATGTTTAACAACCAGCTCTGGGAAGAAGCAGAATTCATGATTGGTAGCATTTACTAATTGCATGGTATAAATACTCTCCCAAGGCTGATTTCAAGCTGACAGCAGTTAACTCACTTGCAAGGGTCCTGAAAGCTGAACAAGTAGCAATCCTAAGCCGGCAGTTGCCAGCACAACACTAGGTGTATCTTACACCCACCCACCCCACATTCCAATAGTCTTTGGTTTTCCATAGTTTCTTTGGCATAAACGTACCATTGGCTCTTTATTGTATGTAAGTGATACTTCAATCAAACAATACAACATAAACCAAAATGAAAGATTGAGGCTAAAATTTTGTTCCTTTTGCCACAGTTGGTGATTTCCATCTCTTCCCTTTTGCTTTTCATTTGTAGGAACAACTTACCTTGTTGCTAGTTAACATGTACTCTGAAGACTCTCCATTGCTAAAGACATCACAATTTAAAAAGTGTATAGTATTTCTATTCTGAGACATCTTGTTATAAAACTTACGCCCAAGGAGCTACAGTTTTCCTTAAGGCACAAAACAAAAATTATTTTAATATTTGCTTTTTTTTCAAAATTTAAATAAATGGCCCAGATATTAGTTATGGTTTATTTATGATCCACAAGGCACTCATTAGATGACTTTATGAAGTTGACTCATAATGTGGAAGCCTAAAAATAAAACAGAAGTATATTTAACTTAAATCTATCAAGTAGTACAGGAGAGCTGTGATTGCTTTGTGGGCATTTATTATCCAAATCTCCATGGAAATAAGGTTGCCTAGGGAAGGAAAGATGACTATATCATGCAAATACTCACAAATGACTGACCACTTATAAAATTAGCCCCTACACAAACCACCCTCTCCACTTGACATCTTGTCTGTTTAAACACTGAACAAAATGACTGCAAACTGTCTTCAAAGTGAAATTGGAAATCCTTGAATATGCAGAATTTCTTTGAAGGGAGTGGTGGTGAATGGCTTGAATCTTGTGCAAAGCCATAAACAAATGATGGTCTGGTTGAATCAGCTGAATCAAGCAGTGAGACAGAAAAGAAATCTGAAGTTGAAGACATGACAGTTTCTTCAGAAGTGAATTATTCAACTATCGAAATACTGAGAGAGGCCTCTGCAAAATTTGATAGAAGTTTTTGCCAAAATGGCTAACTTAATAAGGGCGCTACAAAGAATCATGTAATTTTATTGGGAAAGTTAGCTACATTCCCATCCACCAAAACAAACAAACAAACCAAAAAAACCCCAGAAAACAAAAACAATTATAGTAGAGCCATTTGTTCTTAGAAACAATAATAGGCTAATTCTAAAAATCAGCACACAGATGCAGTTATTATTTAGTTTTTGACATATAACATAGAAGATATTTTTATAATTTGAATTTCATTTTTCCTGGGTACAGTTCCATTCAGACTTTTCATCCTCCTTATTTGTAATGGAATATTTTTTCTTGCTTTAAATAGGGTCATTTCAAGTTAGCCTTTTCCAGGTAGTGGTTATCCTTAAATAACCATGATGATGTACTCCTGAATTCAATCTAGAACTTGCCAGGTCCCTACTTTCTTAGTAATGAGGGCAACAATAATAATTATTAAAAATCTGCCATGCTCTTTTCTGTTGTAATTATGTACTATTCTAAGCACTTAACAAGTGTCACCTCTTTCAATCCTTCAAACAACGCTGTGAGGTAGAAACATTTATTATCATTATTTTAGATGTGGAGTAACTGAAGCAAGAGGCTGGAAGTTAACTTGCTAAGGAGGGGAGGTGACACAGGTTACCTGATGCTGGAGCCTGCTGCCAATGCTTACCAGTGACATAACAGGGCCAAGAGATACCAAACCCTCAACTTCTCGAAATCTGATGGTAAAGTGTCCAAAAGTCGTATCCTCACCTACTTTAAAACATAAAGTAAGTATTACATTAGGTGGAGTAAACAAATATCTCTACCAGGAAATCCTCTCCCTAGTAACTGGCTTATTTGTGTACTAATCAGAGTTAAAATGCTGCAAGAAACAGCTGCACAGACTGCTTGCCTCATGTGCAGAAAAATATTGTACAATATTTGGACAATTACTTAAAAAAGAGGTATACACGTTGCCTGTTCTGGTAGTTGCTGGAATAGAATTAATTGCAGGCTATTGAATTACATTGTTAACAGTAATCATGGTGCTGCTGGCCTATTAGTCAGATGGAGCAAAAAGCGTGTTGTAGTTCTTAAAGTTATTATTATTATTTAAAAGCCTCACATTAATAGAGTCAAAAGATGTATCCTTTACGTAGAAGAAAAATGGTCCATCAAAGAAAGTTTACATTAGAACAATTTTATATGACAGAAGCATACTCTTTTCCTTAGATTACTGGCTTTCCAACGTTTTAATACCTACTTACAGAAGTGAAAATCAAGATAATCATAAATACCTTTGTGTCACTATAAAATTCAGCCTCTCTTTTTCAGCATTTTTTTGTCTGGGTTTTTAAAAGTTAATTCGTGCATCATGGAATTCCTGCCATGTATAAGCTGCCAGTTTGAAAAGCAAAGCTCTCTGCTTTAATATTATGTGACACAAGAAATAAGATTTTCCAAATAAGTTGGTTTATTGTTCATTGATGATCTGTGGAGTGGAAGAGGGAAACACATTACATCTCACTTTAAAATTGAATTCAAGAAAATATAAATGGATATATTGGAACATGGGCATTAGTCATAGCTACATCTCTGGCCAGCAAAATTAAAGCAACTAGATAATGTCAGAGGTGAATCACTGATGAGACCTCTGTACTTTCTCAAGCTCAGAACTGGGAAGTTAAATGAAGGGCTGAGAATACGTTATGATACAGTATGTTTCTTTTCAAAAACTAGTAGTCTTCCATTACTTTGTAATGAGAACCATATTACATACCCAGTTTTCCTTTTTGCCTCAACTTCCAAGTTCAGAGGCATAATTTTGGCTAGAATAAGGATCTTGCATTAAGCCTGTATTTTTTACTGTTAAGTCTCACCCTTCCTTCTACCCTTTCATTCTCATCCTTAACTATTTCAATTTCCCTTTTTAGTCTTTAGTTCAGTTTTATTTTTGTCTTGTTTCTGTGCATTATACTGTATATTGTTTTAGTTTTTTGCAAATTATTTTAAATCCTTGAAGAGACAGTGTAACTTTGTGAGCTCTGGAGTAAGACTGCCTGGATCCAGATCTTGACTCTGCCACTCAAGATCTGTGTAATCTCAGGCAAACAACTGAACTCATCTGTCATTCATTTTTCTTATCTATAAAATGGGGTAATAATGATACCCAACTCCTAGGGTTATTGTAAGGATTAAATGAGTTAATATACGTTTAGTACTTTAGAAGGGGGTCCAGCACATGGTAGCTTTTCCATTTTATATGTAATATGAGTAAGTATTAGCTATTGAAGAGATGGATGGCCAGACATGCTCTAGGGGAAGAGAAATAGGCAAATATAAGATAAAATGCTTTGTAGAAATGATGATGGGTTTAACTAACTTTAACTTAAAAAAAGAATCAACTGATGATGACTCTGAAAACAGAATGTGGTCCTGATACTCACCAACTGTAACAGCAAATGGAGAAATCTCAAACACTGTAGAAGCTGTCATTAATGAAGCCATTCCATAAACTGCTGGAAACTAGATCTAAAATGTTTGAGTTTCCCTGTATAAAGACATCAGGATGGACACTTTTTTTGTGACATTATTTTCAATTATTTCTTCTTTGAAGTTATGTCTTATAGTTCTGGGCCCCAAATTCTAAGATTGCAATCTTATTAAGAGATTAATCCTACCTTATCAAGAGATCCAGCCCTCCACCCCAAATTAAAATCCCATTTTCTACTTTTTCTTCTTACCTCCTCCTTTCTTTGCTTTTCGGGTACTAAGATCTCTGTGGTGACCCTTGAAGGGGTAGAAGAGAGAGAAATACACCTCACATTTCTCAATTCCCTCTGCTTGAACCTATCTGCTAGAAGCTAACCTGCATCCTCATGCCATAAGCAGGTAGTAATGCGCCCCATACACTGCAGGTTCAGAGGACTTAAATGAATCTTCCAACGTCTTAAATTTAGTGAGTAGCAGAGTTGGATTCAGACCCTGGTCTGTGTAGTAGTAAAGCTCATTCTCTTATGGATACAGCCTGTTTTGTATCTTTAATCACCCTGCCGCGGAGCCTGCGGATAAAGATAGAGCTAAAATACGTTAATTCGGTCTTCTTAATTAGGAATCAGCTGCAGTGGATGTAGCGTTGAGGGTTACAATTCCATGTTGTAAATTTTGGAAGAGAGATTTTCCTAGGTAGTTTAATATTGTCATAATGATAGTCCTGTGGCTACAATCTTTTCACAGCCTCTCATCCTTTATTCTTTGTGACCCTTCCCTTTCTTGATTACCCATAGCTCATTTCCTAAAACATTCTCCTATATAAACCATCTTTATTAAGTACAGGCTATGCTTTTGTAACCCAGAGACCCAAAACTCTAGTGCCTTTAGCAAGAGAGAAGTGTATTTCTCTCCCACATAGCAATCCAGGACGAGCAAGCAGCTCTGCCATTTTCAAAATTTGGCTTTGAATTTTGACACTTTCCAAGGAAGTGAGAAAGAGGTTGGCCAGGAAGGAAATGGCTCTGAAATGGCATATTACTGCCACTCACATCTTGGCCCAGACTCATTCATACAACAAAACTAGTTACAGAACTAGAGAACCTGCTAACCAAGTGACTGTGGGGATAGACGTTCTTCTGCCAAAAAAAGGAAAGGAAAACCCATACCTGGGCACAGTCAGTGGTCTCTGACTCATTACCCCCAGACTAAAGACCTAGACTCCTCATTGTCTCTTTTATTGAAGATGACCTAGATTCCAATGCCTCTATGGTGATCTCTCACCTTAGTTATTCACTTTTTTCTCTGGAGACTTTAGGGTTATATCAACCTTAGAGCTGAAAAGAAATCTTCCAAGGCAACAGTTAAGATCTTGACAAAAATTAAAGTCTGTATATCATAAGCCCATTGGCTGAGTTGGAAAATTGTCCAGCCCCTCGCCAGGATGGAGAATGCTGCCTGTGTGATGGGAAGAATGGGATTTCTGTTCATATTAACTAGAGACACAGATTTATATTTGTAGTATAAAAAGGCAGTAACTACACTGCAAAGAAAATTTCTGAGTTGGATACCTCTTTTACTCCCTCCCCAAACCTCATTATTAAAAAAAAAAAAAAGTGACTAGGTTGTATGTTGTTATTTGCATGGATATCAGTTGACAGTGCGTATCTGGCAACTTGGGAGTTTTGCAAATGTTGTCCTTCTAAAATATCTCACTATGCTTTTGTGTTGTTTTGATTTTTTTTTAAAAGAAAATACATCTGATAAGAAATCTGGCCCAAGAGAATTTAGAGAACAAAGCTTACAGAAATTGCGATGGATTTGTTCCACAAGCTGGGGCAAAGCTAAAAGCAAATGAAGCATGTTTCTCAGCTCTCTAACAGTCCTCTCTGTTTCAGTTAGAGTGCAGAGCTGTATAGCTGAACTTCTTGTAGCACCATGCATCATTCATGACCTGATGGAGTAGACAGAGTGCATAACAATCAGTGCAGAAGTCCCAGAAATTTGCTGCATGAATAAGTTCACCAGGAGGTTACAGACATCTCCATTTTGTGTTCTGCTGATCTAGGACATTACCCCCTCCCATTTCAGGAACAAACTACTGATAAATTTTAATCATAATACTTCATCTCGATATGTTTCCTCTTAATTTAAAAGTTGATTTGGGTGATGAGAGTTTTGGCAACTGATAGATTGAAATACAATGATTGTATGGTCAACACTTATTAAAATCTAAATTAAATAGAAAAATGATAACTTCTTAAATTACTAGGCTGGTGGCTTTAAATCCACTTTTCTTTGCTTACAATAAATTTTGTTAGGGGAAGAGACTAAAAGGTATGCTTTTTTTAAAAAAAATTAATTTTGGTATAGAGGTCTTCCTGTTCCTACCTGCCTGTCTCTCCCCACCATGGGACCCCCCACGGTAACCATTTTTATTACTTTCTCTATGCACTTACATGTAACGCAAATACATGTTCCCCTGCTGATCTCAGATACAAGGTACTAAGCAAGGTACTATATATACTGCTGTGTACTTTGTTTTTCTTACATAAGGCATCCTAGAGAGCTTTTGATAAATGTACATAAACAGCTTTGTCATTCTTTTATAGAGTTGCATACTTTCTTTTGCGTGAATGTGTCAGAGTTTATTTAACCAATCTAAGGGGCGCTATTTAGTTAAGTCATCAACCACTCTTAAGATAGGCATTATTATTCTGGATTTTCATAGAAAGCCAAAGCTCTGGGGAGCTTCTATGTTGCTTCCGTGGTGATATCTATCTTCTAGGGTCTGGTAGGTAGATTTGGATTTGTATTAATTACATCACCATGATGGAATCAGTAGTATCTGTTCTTAAATACTGGCTAGCCTTCTTAAGAAAATATCCTTCCTCCACAAGCTCACAAGTAAGTTTTCCTATGCCAGAGGTTCTCCACTTCAGAGCACAAGAGAATCATTTCATGCTTTTGAAAATGCAGATTCCTAGGCTACACTCTCATAAGTTCTCCTCAGCATGTCTGGGGTGAGTAGCTGGAACCCAGCTATCCCAGATGTCCCAACTCCATCATGGCCATTCACATAGACGTCCTGGTTGGCAATCCTCATTTGGACATACACCCCTGGAGGCTTTGCGGGCAGTGATCCCTCGGCCACACTTTAACATACAGATGTAGATAGTCTCTAGGGGCATATATTTTTGCATGGAGCACCATGCTTAGTAGTCAGCAGCATTCTCTGATCCCATTGCCACCTGGTTCTGTGTGTTGCATCAGGCTGGGCTTTGTTCTACAGAGCACTTTGCACCCTGGCTGTGTATAGGCTGCCTTAGATGCCACCGGGTGCAGCAAAGCATGAGGCTGAATATCTTTGGGACTGAGAAAGACTATAGTTCTCTGTGGCAAATTAGCATATAAATAGGTGCTGTTGGAGTCCCAAATCCAGAGTGCACCAGGAATTGAAAGTATGTGCGAGGGATTTAATTAGGAAACTCTTAAAATCTCCAATAAGACAGAAAATAGAGAAAATTTCAGTGAGAAAGAATTGCTTCCTGAACTTACCTTTCATCTTTTTCTTGTTTCCACCATAGTCAGGCCAGGAATTGTGTGAGTAAGACCATTTCTGTAGACTGACCACCATAGATGTCAGAGCTTGAAGGACCGTCAGAGATCAGCTAACATGAGGATTCTTAACCTGGAACCTCTAGAAGGGACCCTTTAACTTCTAGGAGTCAGTAGACCCCCAAAGTTATAAGCAAAGTGCAGTGTTGAAGGAGTTTCTCATCCCAGAATGATTAAGAACCACCAGTCTAGCCTAGACCCTTCATTTTACCAGTGAGAAACAATGATCCAAAGGATTGCAATGACTTACCAAGGTCACATAATTATTTGTGGCAGGGATGGGACCAGAATAGGAGACTCTTAATATCCAGTAATGAATAACTCCAAGACTTCAAAAATAATACATAAAGGTGGGCTACAAAGAGCCCTTGGCGAGGAACATGCCATTGTCAAGACCTGCAATCCTAAAAACAGAAAGTGTTTGCTGACAACTTGCTTTGTGCTAGCCACTGTCCTACACACTTCACATATTAATTCATTTGATTCTCATAATGACTCCGTAAAGAACACTAAGAATGGATAAATTGTAGGAATTAACTTTGGGATACAGAGAGGTGAACACAGACTGAACATGGTGGTGAGATTAGATGAAAAGAGGGAACAGGGGCCAGGAGAGCCTGGCAAGGGGGACAGGCACATGGGAAAAGGATAAGGATAAGACACGTGGGAAAAGGTGGTCTGAGGAATAAAAGAATAAAAAGAAATAAATGCAGCCATGATTTCCCCACCTTAAAAATAGAAATTTAGTATCCTATTGTTCCCATCCCATTTTATTGATGAGGAAAAGAAAGTACAAGAAAGTAATTTATTTGCTAGGATTTAAAGTCCAGCAGTTTGTTTCCACAGCCGTGTTCTTCATCACTACGCTGTGCCATTTCTTTCTTTGAAATGATGACTAATGCCAACTAGGAGAATGAGCACCAAAGCATTTACAGGTCCACGTTCTCATGAAACATGAGAGAAGGTCATCTTGGCTCTGTTCCTGCTAACTTCTGCACTTGAACGTGAGCTCTAGAATGAAGAAACACCACTGAGATGTTTTCAATGATACAAGATGAGATGGTCCTATACTAAAATGTCAGCAGTAGTTACCTGTGAATTCTCCAGTATGTGCAGTTTTATTTTTTGCTTGGTGCTTTTCTGTTTTCCAAATTTTCTACAAAGTATACTGCCACTCTAGTAATCATAAAACAAGCAAATATTATTTTAAAAATATTCTACGTAGTAAAAGACACCCAATATTTCATTGCCTCCTTTTTGTCTCAAACCATTGAAAAACATCCTTGACTTCTACAGACGTTTGCTGTCAGATTTCGGGCCTCTGGGGTGTATTCCTGCCTATCTTTGGAGTGCTTTTGTACAGTGGGAATTTCAAGGGCTGACAGAACTGCTGTAATGCTTTCCTGGGTTAAAATATGACAAAAGTAGCGCCAACCCCTAAGAGGAAACACTTTTTCTTTGAATATTATCCATAGAATACTATGAATGGATGCATTTGGAGTTAACTTTTGAGTACGGAGAAGTGAACCAAGTCTGGATGCTGTGGTAAGGTTAGATGGAAAGGGGAAACGGGCCAGGAGAGACCAGCAGAGGGGAACCTTTAGGATAAGCCACATGGGAAAATGTGGTCTGAAGAATAAGTAATGTTCTGCTGTGACTTCCCCACCTTAAAAAAAAAGTAATTTAATATGCAACAGCCTTCAGTGCTCATCAGGAATGCTTTATCATTGTGTGTCCGTTATGCCAAAACTCAGAGTTGTTAATTGGACAGCAGCATGAAATATCACCCTGCTCTGCGTATGAGGCCATCAGGGGCCCTCTCTGTTCCTTGCTGTCACTAAACAGTATCAGCACAGTTTAAGGACAGTGCTCCATCTGCCAGGACCCCAGTTACAAAGCATTTTTAGAATCTATTATTTATGGCTGAGAAGACCTGTGTCATAGAGATTGCTACAATTTCAAGTCTCAAATTAATGGGCAATTTCTTGGAAAGTCTGCATGGAATTCATTTCTGAGGATTATATCTATTGGTATGAAAATCAAACCATACCTTAGTTTCTCAGGAAACTTAACATTTCTCAAGTGTCTAGCTATGCCATAAGTAAGCTTGCCATATTTGAATAATAAAGGATCACAAAGTCAAGTCTTGCTTAGATATTATTGTCATCAGGATGTGAAATATTTCACTTCAGTAAATTGTTTCAGAAGATTGAGTTTCATAACTTTAAGGTGTTGAAGCTGTTTTCTCTAACTTTAAACACATGGGAGGAACATGTCTCAAATATGGGATACCTTTCTGTCCCTTCCAAAACAAAGCACTGTACTCTGGGTGGCGAGGGGGTCAGTCATCACTGTACATGCCATTGATAATTCCTGAAAAGTATTGCACGTGTGCAGCAGTTTTCCCCTACACGTAAGTCCCAGACCGTCGTCCTGGGTCAGTTTATGCATCTGTGTTTAAATTTGTGATCTCCTCCCTTGGGTCCCACTTCCAGATATCATTTCTTAGTCTTACCAGTGTGCCAGTCACAGACGTGTTGTGTGAATTTTGATTACTTTTCTTAATCTCCTTGGAGATTGAGGTAATTGAGGCGATTAGGCAACTGTTTTTTAGATAAGTGATAGTCTGCTGTGAGCAGCTATAGATATTTTTGATGTTTTTTAATGAATTCACGTAATAATAGGCACTCAAAGTATTTAGAAGAGGTTAGTGACCCCATTGTTTAGAAAGGTGGGGTGAGCGATTGAGTCACAGAATTCTGTGATTGTGATTGATTTGTAGTACTTAGCCGATCAGTAGCAGCACTGATGGTCTCCTAAATATCAGTAGCAGCACTGACGTTCTCTTAAATCTCCCCGGGTTCAGAGCTCTCATTCATTCACTCATTCAAGTGGGAGTTGAGAAGAATTAATTTTGTTCTTGTGTGCAGAAAAATGTCAAGGCTATGGAAACTTAAGAGGGAATGGGACTTCAAAGACCTATAATGCCAAAAGAACTTTAAACCAGTTAGAGACATTTTCAGTATATTTAGCATGAAAAGTCACTCTTACATGACAATTCAACTTGGACATGTTTTCCTCATCCATTAGCTTTGAAATTCTTCAATGACTATTACCTTTGACAATAAAACTCAGTTTTATGGCATGGTTCATTATTATAGAGATTTTTACAGATGTCAACCACAAAATTCCACATAAGATCTGATGTATCAATTGCTTAAAAGCCTTATCACCTAACTACAGTAAAGTATATTATAAATAAGTAACTCCTGTTAGACATTTCACCCTAATTCACCTTGTTTAAAAGTAGAATTATCGTATTTCTTTTTAAAATTATCCTCTCTTCCTAATATGCCTACATATTAATTCTAGTTTTTGAACAATTGCAATCTTCCATGCCCTACCCTGGGTACTTGAGAGACAATCCCAGCCTGCAAAGGTTTATGGATTAGAAAAGAACAGTAGATCAAATTACACTAATAATTATTTTATGACAATTACAGTAAAGGTTATGAATTACATTTTAGCACATTATATGAGTGTAATCATAAAACCAACTTTGTAAAACTTCTCTTATGGGAGCGCCCTGTCACAAAGTGTTTCCTGTGCTTATTGGCTGTGCCCTTGTTTGACCTCTCATAGCCATTTCTTTTTTTCCCCTTCCTGTGTTTCCAGCCTGATTCAATCTCTTCTCATTTCAGTAGGCATGTTATGCTGCCCTTCCATTCCAGGTCTTTTCCAGATGTCTATTTCCATAACTTACGACCTCTTTTATACTCTCTTCCCTTTTGTCCTTATTACCACGTATCCAGGTGAAGAATCACAAATGCCACCTTGAAAGCAAAAGCCCTCTGCTCCACAGAAACGTCTGGTGGTCTTCCCGCACCAGCAAGAGGAATGCCAGCCTTCTTAGAGTGCATTCCAGGCTGTTTCCAGCTTCCATACCCAGCCTTGACTTGCATGATTTCCATAAACACAGTCTCCCAGCTCCTCAGTCTACTCATTGTCGCCTGAATGTGCATTTACATACCTTATCAACTCCATCAGAAATGATCCCCTGAGTTGGAGCGTTGAATCCCACCAATCCTCATAGTTCAGTATAGATCCTTCCTGTAAAGATTTTTATATCCACAGAGGGTTCTCTCCTTTCTGAGCTCATTATATTAATCTGCGTTTCCTACTTAACAACACAGTCTGTCTATTGTTTCATTGTACTACAACGTGTGATTACATACCAGAGCTGACGGTTTCTAGATATCAAGGACTTTGTCACCTTCAGGACATAGCATGTGTTTTGCGTGAAGCAGGTGCCCAGTGAATATTTATCGATTTCATAGAAGGATTCTAACTGTATGCAGCAAAGGTGATGACATTTTATTGATCTGTATCAGTGAGATTCTCCATAGGAATAGCCTGCTAGGCTCCTCAAAGATGTCAGATTTGAGAGCTTCCTGACTCTTCCAAGTGGCAGTTCTTGGGGGAGAGTACGTGCTGTGATTGGAATTTAGACCTGCTTTGACAGTGTGAGCAAAGTGGCTGGATTCCAGAGATAGAAGACCAGTAGTGCTGTTTGGTTATTTACTTTAGGAAGCAAGGTTTGTCTTCCATGCCAGTTCTTATGTTATCAGTATTTTATCTTTAGCCATTTTTCTCTCCTGTGAATTTAAGAGTAAGAATATTGGATTTTCATTTACTCACAGAAACAAAAGTGTTTAGTAAGCAGTAGTCACAGTTGTAAGCATTGTTCCACTGGCAGTAGTGAAGTTGGCATATATTTTATAAAATTTGCCTTTGTGTGGTTTTCTAGTGTGTTTGTATGATAGTTCTTATAGTTAGCAGAATATAAAGTGCGAAGAAATGACTAATTTTGCTTGGTCTTGAATAATAAATGGAAAGCATAAAAGAAAGAGGCCATTTGGACTATAAGATTGTCTGGCTTAATATAAAGATATAAAACAGAAATGCCCTGAAGACCACCTTATTAGACTCATTGGCATATCCTGCATTTTAATAAAGGGTAGATAGATTAAAGCTGGAGAGCATTATGAAATTAGTTTTCTGAACTCCTGAAGGTAAAATGGCATGTTCCTGGCAAATCCAGGGCAGTGGCATTGGGGATTGCAGGTGGTTGTTTAATATTTATTATGAATCTTTGTTAGAAGTTAGTATATGTCTTTAAATTTTCATTACCCAGCTGTGGCTCACTGCAGACATTTCTAGACCTTAGGGTAGTGAAGCAACTGCAGAGGCTAGAGTTCCCCAGAAGCAGAGACCATTCCCATCAACCTTTGTAAGCTTTTCTGTGATTGGAGGGGAATCTTTGATTCCATGGTCACTCTAGGCTTGGGGGTCAGCAAGGTCACAAACCCAGTGTCGGGGGTCCCCAAGGCCACCTTCCCCTGCCCCACCATGTTCAGTGATTCACAAGGAATAATGGCTATGATTTGTCACAAGGAAAGGATACAAAACAAAATCAGCAACAGGACAAGGTGCATTGGGTAAAGTCTGAAGGAAACCAAGTACAGGCATCTATGCTTTGTCCCAGTAGAGCCACACTGGATGTGCTTAATCCCCCCAGCCATGAGTTGTGAAAATATTTATGAAACATTATCTACCATGTAATCTTATTAGACACTCAGTGCCCAGGGTTTTTACTGGGGACTGATCACATTGGCATCCTCTGTCTAGCACATACCAAAATCCCAGACTCCCAGAAAGCAAACAGGTGTCCAACAAAAACTATATTGTACATACAGTTTAGACACAGTGAGCCACTCTCATCAGTTTGGGGAATGGTGGGAGTCTTCTCAGTGTCCAAGTGTGCTGATGCCAGCCCAGGGCCAGCCTTGGAGACAGGACTTTCTGGGAATAGCAGTCTCAGGTTGGCTGTGCTGACTGTTTCCATGCACTGCCCAAGCCCTAGGTGCAGCTTGCATTTGAGGACTATGTGATTGGGATGTCCCAAGTTATCTCTGTCCTTGTTCATTTAGAAAATTACATATTCTTCATAGCCATGCATGAAGTGGCCTCTGTCTACCTCTCTAGCTGCATCTTATGCCACTGCCCTCTTTTTAATAAGAATCAGCCACCCTGGCCTTCTGTTAGGTCTTCAGTGCTCCCAGTGGTTTCCTGTTTCAGGGCCTTGCTGTCCATTGCACCAGGCTAAGCACCACACATCCTTCAGCTCCCACCCTGGCAATTACTTATTGTGGGACGTCTTCCCTGACCCTCCAGATGAGATAAGGACCTGCTTGTTACTTCTCTCCGACCACTCTTCTCCTTCTCAGCATGGATGACAATTGTAGTTAAATACTTATCAATACATTTCATTATAATATTTCATAATATTTGCCATCCCTGCTAGAGGTAAGTTTCTTGCTGGGGCTAGGATCATGTCTGTCTTCTTTGTAGCTGTATTCCTAGATAACTAGTACATCTGATGACCAGTATTTGTTTAATGAAGGAATACATTTCTTTCACTTTCAATGCTTTGACAAATAAAGCATGGCTTCATCACAGATGAATTCAGTACACTGAACTGAAGGCAGATAAACATGTAATTAGCCTGCGTGTGCTAAGCATTGAACTGACAATGACTGGTGGCTCACCATGTGGTTTTGAATCCTACTATCACAAGGTAAGGAGAGTGTTTTCCATATAGAGTTGCCGATTGCTGCAGTGGATTTCTGGTGGAGCCTGGGGTGTCAGATGGGCCTGGGTTTAAAATCTGGCTTTGAAATCTACTGATTGCTTGACTTTGGACCAATTACTAAGCTTCCAAGGGCCTTATTTTTCCTGTCTTTAAAGTGAGGATACTAAGCCCACCTTAAGAGTTGGAGGGATGATGGAGTGAAATCAGATGTGTAAGTTCTGAGCCCAGTATCCGGCACACAGGGAGGATTCAGTCCTGGGGAGCTGTGGTCTTAGACTGTCAAGGTGGATGGGAGCCTCCAGATCACACTGTCTCCTCTCACCTAATCCAGGAGAATCTTTTCCAGTCTCCCAGCACATACCACCGCTCTGTTAGAAAGCCAGTCCCTGGGAGCTGAGGCTCAAATGGGCAATGAGTTCTTGGGTTTATTGATCCCAAATCTGCCTGCTATAACTTCTAACCTTAAGGTCCAGCTTTGGGGCAACACAAACAAGACTGATCTGTCTTCTGCATTTCAGTCTTTCAAATGTATGACGACACCTGTCAGATCACAGTTAGGCCTCCTTCTTCCAGACTAAACATATGTAATGCCTTCAGCCACTCCTCACACACTGTAATTTCAGACCCTCTTGGTTTCCAGAACCCTTGCAGTCTTGGCTGCCTCCCTCCCCACACATGCTTCGTTTGGCTGGTGTATCAGTCAGGGTTCTTCACAGAAACAGAACCAATAGGAGATATATAGATATAGATATAGATACAGATATAGATATAGATATAGATATCACATTTGTGTGTGTGTGTGTGTATACACACGCACTTTTTTTTCTTTTTTTTTTTTTTTTAGGAATTGGCTCATGAAATTGCCAGGGCTCGCAAGTCCAAAATCTGGAGGGCAGGCCCCAGCAAATTGAAACTCAGGCAGGATTTGATGCTGCAGTCTTGAGGCAGAATTTCTTCTTCCTGGGAAAACTCCATGCTTGCTCTCAAGACCTTCCTTTGATTAGACAAGGCTCATCCACCCACATAATCAATGGTAAACTGCTTAAAGTTAACCATGTTGACAAAATACCTTCACAGCAATGTCTGAATTCATGTTTGATGAAATAACTGGGTACTATAGTCTAACCAAGTTGCCATAAGATTATCACAGGCAATAGACTTAAACTATGATGCCAGAGTTGAGCATAAAACATTTACTCTGTCTTGAGTCCAACACAGGAGAATGTTAGCTCTTTTGATCTGGAAACTACTTTTGTGTTAATGTGGTCTAAGATTGTATTCACTTTTTAAAAATAGCCAGACCACACAGACTTGTTTGCACAAAGCATCTAGACTACCCTTGCAAACAGGGAGCCTGGACCCTGCTTCAGAAGCTCCCAGTCCAGGTGAGAGGGTGAAAGGAAGCCCCCAAATCAGAAGAAGAGGCAGGGCTGGTGGGGGGAACTCTGTCAAGGAGCCTGGAGGGAGGGAAGGAGGCAGTTTTCTTTGACGCACGCCTATTTTGTTTTCAGTAGCCTTTAACATGCCCTTCCCCCATCTGTCATCCAACCCTTCTGTTCATATGTCCCTAACTGCTACCTAGAAGCTACAAGCATAATTCTGGTTAGTAGTAACTTATAGTGTTATTTCTCCTGCAGATTATTTACAACCTAATAGATGACTCTTGAAATTTGAAAAAAAAACATGTCATAGCAATGTATTTGTCACAGCAGAACTTCAGAATTCAAAGACAGGCAGGGAGCAAGATATTTTTAGAAATTGGCCCAAGATTCATCAGGTGGACCAGCTGTGTCCTACTCTCCATTCATAACATATGTTCACTCTCCCTGTCAAGAGGCTGACCTCTGCGAGAACCACAGACACTCAGTTAGCTTTGCAGGGCCAGCCCTCCTACAACGAGGCAGCTGTGCTGCCTCTGGCCTTGGTTTGGTTTTCCAGTTCCCATGTTAATATCAAGTGGGACTGAGCAGCTGAAGAATCAGCAGGAGGAAACAGGAGATTGGGAGCGTGTTACTTCAAAAATAGTGTGGCCTGCAATGCCCAGCAGTCAAAGCTGTAGATTTGAAGGTACTGCCAGGTGGCTGCACAACTTGCTTGTAACATGTATCTAGTAGCTTCTGGGAAAACATCAAGGCTTGTACTGGACTATGCCCTGGGTTATTTTGTTCATAACTGGTATCAGTTTGTAGTGTAGAATTTCACCGAGTATGATATCCATACCATTGGTGACTCACAGATTTTAGGTGCTATGTGGCTTATCAGTTTTTATTCTAGACTTGTATGCTGATTTATTTTAGTGCTTATCCTTGTAAAATGTGTTGTAAGGTTATATTCTTTAATGCATATTTTAAAAGAATAGTTGTCTCATTAAGCTATATAAAGATATAGCTATTACATACTGCTGAAGGCAATGTTAAGATAAAAATTTGAGCCTATTTAAAGAAAAATGTTCAATAGATAATAGTACAGATAGTATGCAGATATGGTAAAAGTTATGGTAATGACATGAGACTGACAAGCTGCCTGCTGTGCCAAGAGGGCAGATGATAGTGACATGAGAATGACCACGATTAGAAAACACATGTCCAGTGAAAAAAGGCTTTACAGTTAGAACTTTTTTCAGATTTCAGCTCCATTATGGCCTCTTTATGGTCTTTTGGTTTCATTACATAAAATGGAAATGTTAATACTTAACCTTTAGGATAGGTTTGAGGATTAGAGCTGATAGTATGAAGTGCCAGGCTCATCGTAGGTCCTCCATCAATAGAAATTTTTGCCTTCAATATTTTAGACCCGTTAGAAGAAAATGGCACACTTATAAAAAGATGAGAGCAGGGCTGGATATCTGGCAGTAAGACATAAAGACAGAAAAGCCTTTATTTAACCTATGAGACTGCATCAGTATAGCTAAGCAGTAGTTCAGCTACCCTGTTTAAAGCACTTCATTATCTGACACTAGCTTCTGGTTCAAAAGCAGAATGAGAAGACAGTAACCTGGGGAGGTCGGGCTGGACTCTACACAAAAGTCACCTCGAAGGTACAGAAAGTGTCCTGAAAGCTTTTCAGTTAAGGGTTCAGAGAGGGAAGACTGACAGCCCCCTGGCCCTGCAGAGGAAAGAGGGAAAGTGCATGGACCCTCTGGTCAAGTGAAGAGGCAGGGAGAGGGGCATGGAGACCCAATTCTGTGTCAGGGTCTCACGAGCCCCCAGCCAGGGTGTCTGCAGATGTAATAAAATGAGAGCAACACTACAGACTAAATCATTTATCCTCTTCCTCTGTTTTGTTGAAACCAAAAAGAGAACGCTCAGGCCTTGTCACTAAACTCCCAAGCCTCCAAAGCATTTCCTGTCACCATGTTGTTCATCTCAGTCAGTACACTGATAATCTTTCCCTCACAGGGGAGACCAGGTTCTGGAGCATGGATGAATCCAAGCCTGCTTTGTTAGTCTGCTGGGGTTGCTGTAACAAAGCACCACAGACGGGGTGGCTTAAGCACAGAAATTAATTTTCTCACTTTTCTGGAGGCTTGAATTCTGAGGTCAAGGTGTCAGTGGGGTTGGCTTCTTTAGAGGCCTCTCTCCTTGGCTTACAGATGGCTATTTTCTCCTTGTGTCTCCACATGGTCTTCCCTCGATGCTTGTCTGTGCCCAGATTTCCTCTTCTTAAAAAGACACAAGTCCTATTGGCTTACGGTCCTCCCTCATGACCTCATTTTACCTTAAGTACCTCTATAAGGCTCTGTTTCCAAATACAGCCACATTCAGTGATACTGGTGGTTAGAACTTCAACATGTGGATCTTGGGGGGACACAGCTCTGTCCACACACATGTCCATTAACCACACCTAGAAAAAAATAGAATTCAGTGTGACCTGCTGACTTGACCACGACCTTCATCTTCATCTCAGTGAAAAGGGTCTAATTATCTGGATCTCTGCAGTGTCTCCGAAAGATTAGAGTCAAAGAATCATCCTTGTCTGAAGTTTCAAACTTGATCAGATTACATCTCCTTTGAACATGTTATAAAAAGATGACAACAGGACGCAGCACACAGACTGGTGTGTTAATTTCCATTTACAACTCATGAGTGTTTTGTAAACACTGGAATATAATGTATTCTTGTTTAGTTTTTCTAGTTCCCAATTCCACCCCCAAACATGTTATTTTAATACATTTGGTTTGAATCACGGCTCTGCCACTAGCAGCTTCAGTGCCTTAGGCAAGTTTGCCCATCTGGGTCTCAGTCCATTGTTGTGTAAAATGGGGATGTTTGTTATCTGGTAGAGAGGCTAAGGGGATGACGGGAGATAATGGCTCTCAAGTGCTTTGTACAATGCGTGACATACAGCAGGCACTCAATATGTGAGAGATAAAGCTCTAAGGGTTGTTTGTATATAAGATATATGGAAAAGAGGGTGGATTTGTAGTTGCTGAATTAGGAAGGTGTGGTCCCGTCCAACTCATGTTCTCTCAAGAACATAAGCTACTCTGGATTACTCCCAAATCATTCATTCACATCAACATTCATTCATGAGCTCAGGACACACTTACATTGAACTGTAGTGGTCTCAGCCCATGTAATATTATCTTCAAGAAATTGGCGGAAAGCTTGAAATCTTATGCCTTCTGTCTACATCACCAACTCCTTCAAGAGAGCAAGCAGCGAGGCTGGAGATTCTATAATGGGTGTCAGAGCAAAGAGCACAAAGCAGTTAGTGCCGTTGCCTGCACATGCATGCATTTGAATTCTGATCCAGCTGAAGCTGCCTTTTTGGGAAAATGGTTCACTTGGATATGAGAAAGGATGTGTGTTGAATGTTTTCCTGCCACTCACGAACCCTGACTATAAAAATAGATGCTGAAAATTAGGGAATTGGATTCTTTCTCTTTCCCCTCTTGATTCTTTTGCTCACCCTGAATACTCTATTTTTCTATGCACTATATTTGAAATCTTGGAGACACCTGTAATTTCCTCCTTTTTATGCTCTGTCTCCAATGGTGTCTAATTATCCTTACACTGCTGCTTTGTTATTTTTGTATGTCTTTTGTGCTGACTTTACCTTAAGTCCCCACTAACTCTTGCCAAGATTATTATTTTTATAACAAGTTTCCTTGACTTTATTCTCTCCCCTCCAATCTATTCACTTGCCTGATTAAGTTTCTTAAAATGTCACTTGGTTCAACCCAGCCCTTGAAATAGTGAATATTTTAGTTAGCATACTGCCTCCAAAATGGTGTGAACACAACCTAATCTCAGGATTCAGTGTAACTAAACAGTGCCTTGCCTCCTGACTTGTGCTGCAGATGAACCAGCATCTCCAAATCTATTCTGAACTCACCAGTTAAACTGCATGCATAGCTAATGTTTACTGAGTGCTTACTAGTTGCCAAGCATTGTGTGGAGTGATGCATGTATATCATCTTTTTATCATCACAGTAACTCTGTTAGAAATCATTGTAAGATACTGTTATTATTCAGATTTTATAGGATGGAAGTGGGGCTGAGGAGGCTAAGCAGCTTTCCCCAGGTCATACAACTTGCAGTGATGAAGCTGGGTTTACCTGTTTTCAAGCCCATCCTTCTGCCCCAAACCCTGCTTCTTCACATCTACCAGTCAGGCCTTCAAGGTTCTCCACTAGTAAAGCATCCCCACTAGTAAAACTGTATGCTTCTTTATTATTAGGACTATGGAGATGCCAACTATATATATAGTCATTATATATATTTGGTACTTGTAAGATCTAGCAGAATGTTAGCCTCATAGTAGATATGCAATAAATGTTTGATGAATGAATGTATGGAACAGGTGATTTTAGATAAAGTGTAAAACAAAACTAAAAAGCAAAGTGGTATGCAGTGCTACTGTAAGGACTTACATAAACAAAAGCTGAGCTGAATTAAATTTTATTTCACTTCACAGCTATCTCTGTCTGCCTCAAGGGCAGAATAAACAGATTCTGTGGACATTATGAGTTCATACCTATGAAAGAACATTGCTGATGTGTGGCCTCCTAGGAGAGGGAATAGAGTTTCATAGCAGACATCTGAATAACCAGAGATGCAGAACCCTGCATGTTGGAAACATCGTGGCCAGTCAACAAAATCAGGCTGCTGCCCTCCTGGGGACTGTTTTGTTTGCTTAGCATCCACTTAATTTCCTGGGTTGCCTTGGGCAAAGCTTCATCTCTGACCAAGTTCCTCATCTCTAATGCAAAGAGGCTGGTAACGGTGGAGATAGTAACAGCTACCATACCATGACACCATGTTAAAGGCACATCTGTGTCAACTGTGGCTAGCACACTAGTACGGGCAGAGCTAGAGTTTAAGCGCACTAGCTGAATTTAAAGCCTTAATGCAACCATTTTAAGGCCCGTTCCAGCTCTAAAATGCAACGATTTTCCCACAGGGTCTCTTTGACTCTGAAGCTCTTGAGTTGGCTGGAGGCGCCTACACTCCATCGTCTGAAGATCCTTTACCCTGTTTTGTGATGTTTGGCCAATAATATGTGCTAATGATTTTTGTACTTCTAACCCTCAGGGGACCTGCTGGAGGGATCTCAGCCATTAGGTAGCCTGGTCTGGCTCATATCTGCTGAGGGCATGCTGGCCGTGGAAGGCGTGGAGGCAGAGCAAACACCAGCAAATAACTGCTGTTGCCAAGTCCATGTCACTGAGAGGCAGTTCCATACTTAAGTAGAAATCTTACTTGTTTCAAATTTCAAAGATTTTCGCATGGTCAGAAAACCTCTCTAACTTCCAAAAGCACTGAAAAATAAAACATTTGTCAAAAGTGGGTAGTGGAATTGTAGGTGGCATCTGTACCTCTTTTATAATCTCGTGGTTCGTACACAGTGAGCAAATTCACCCTCATCCTCTGCCACCATGACTTTGGGAGAAGACCTGAAATTCTCAGGGCCACAGACTCTGTGTGTGTAATTAACAGTACATCTTTCCACTTCTGGGACTTTTTGCCTTCAAAATCTCTGGAGTGACATAAGAGGCACTTAACTGAATGTGATAGGAAATGAGTGGACAGCGCTGTATATGTGAGGATAATGAGGCAGGATGAGTTAGCTTGAGAGCCCAGCATCACACAGACATCTGCAGAGGTCCGTGTGGCTCAGGCTTTGAATCTACTCTTTAGCAGAGATTTGAAATGGGTGATCTTGAGATCCCTTCCAGGTTGTTAATTGCAAGATTCTGAACATCTGCTGTTAGACTGGGAGACACCTTCCCTTTTTTCTCTATGCTTAGTTTTTTTTTTCCATAGCATGGAAAAAAGGGTATATTAATATGCTGATTATGAAACTCCAGGTGCATCATTGATGCCAAGAGAGTCACTAAGATCCACTTTGGATAGGTGTAAGTGTTGTTTTGTTATTTTTATTTTAATGATAGTATGATAATTTTGCCATGAAAATAGAGCTTCTGATGGCCATTTCAGTCCAAAAGAGAAATAATTACCTTACATGGACTTATGGGAAGTTCATTTTATCTGGTGAAACTGAGTTGTGCTTTGTTCACTGAAGAAAGCAGATGATGGTACCTTGACCATTTGCAGCAAAATCCTAGATGCCTGGAGTTGTAGGGGTTTTAGAGATTATATGGTTTGGGGCTCAGCTAGTGAATAGAGGTAGAAGCAAGCCCTTAGTACAACTTTAATGGTTAAATTACTGTAAAGTAATTTTGATGAGCATTAGTTATTTTCTAATTTCAATAGACAGAGTAAAGGTCCTGAAACATGGAGCATTCATGTCTGCACTCCGACTTGCACACCCCTTGCAGACATAACTAATGGAATGTGGCACTCTTTCCTACTGACTTGGCTCGGGACCTTGGAATCCGTTCTCACATAGCAATTCAGGAAGCTACTGTCAACTAAGGAGAATGATTTAGTACCTAAAACCCACTTACTATTCCAAGATTCATCTCTCTTGGCATCCAAGAAATAGATATAGGTTCTAAGTATAACACATTTAATTTAGCTTGATTGGGATTAACAAATTCTTATCACTTTATTGTAGATTAATTTTAACTGCAATCTCAAATAACTTTGGAGACACTAAGGTATGAATTCTCCATCTGCCCCTTACTAGTTGTGTGACCTTGGCCAAGTTTCTTAACTTATCTCATTCCTCTAGTACTGAAAGTGGGATAATAATATGTACCATGAACATATTAACATGAAGCCAAGTTGTGCCCTGACTTTTCAGTCTTCCCACGATACAGAACCAACCACTAGTGATAACATAGTACTGCCTTGACACTTTTTCCTTCACCCTGCCTGGCTTTCTTCTCCTTCTAACATGGCTATTCCAATGCCAGGAATACATTTGATTAAGAGATGTACTACAGAAGCAGGTAAGACATGCCAGGCTTGAACACTAATGAGGATGAAGTTAAATGATAATGGATTTTTTCCTCCTATCCCCTCGATGATGATGAGACTGGAATGAACACCAAAACTGTGTTCTGCAGTAATCCGTGGTGACAGTAAAAAGGATAGCCACGTAACATATTGGTCTCAATACTCAGAGCACATTTGGAACATAGAGTAAGACTAAACAATCCTCCACTTCCCTTTCGCTCTTCTTTTGTGCAGTATAGTCTGAGCAGGTGTGTGGATGAGGTAGTGTGCTCCCCTCAGTTGGGGGAGGGCCACTGGACTTGGAATCTGAATACTTGTGCTCTGGCATCAGCTCCGTAACTGACTACCTGTGTGTCTTTGGACACATGGCTTACCACTGTGAGCCTCAGCTTCCTCGTCTTCATAATGGAGGAAAATGATAATACTGACCTCAAAGCAATGTTGAAATGAGGTAATGAATTTAGGAATGCAGTTTGTAAACTGCAAAGCACTTAAACACATTTTAGAGTCTAAAGAGCTGCTCAAAGACGTGCTGAATGAATGCAAATCAATTAAGTAGTAGAGGCTGAGACGACCGATTTAGTAGCTTCTTTATAGTATACTATGGAAAACTCATCATTAAAACAGATAAAAAAGAAGCTGCCCAGGTTAAAGAGTGGGAGGCCTAAAGCTCAACCCAGTGATAGACACCTTTTGCCCCTGAAACTCCCCAGGACTAGTAGAGATAGCTTTCAAAACACTGACCAGGTCTAAATCTCTGTTTTTGTAGATAAGAAAACTGAAGCACATGGATGTGAGGGACTTAATTCTCATGAACTGAAGTCAGTGTCTTCATTGGTGATCTAGTCAATCACTAGTCAATCATTGTGCCAGGTCTTTCCCCATCACATCATATCTAGTGCCCTCAGTGGATTGAAGATTTATCTGGAACCATCTCCTGTGAGATGAAGTGCAGAGACGTTAAGAAGAAGACAACTGAGATGTGGGCTTTGAGTTAGTATTACTTTACTCTGTATGGTGGCTGACCTGTAATTCTCTTGGCATGGGCCCGTTTGCAGGTGTAGATGAGTTAAAAAATGGCTGAAAAATGAGTGTACATCATAGTTGTAGATACACTGACATATGGTATATAAACAGAAGGTGTTTTAAGGAAGTAACGCTTTTGGTCAACAAGTAGTATATTAAGACACAATTTTTTTTCTCTGTGGTAAAACATACAGAACATTGAGTAAGATAGTTTTTCTTATTTAATTTTATAATAATAACTTTATTTCAATAATCCAAAAGATGTCCTTTTTTATTTTATTTTTTACATTTTTGTTGAAGTAGTTTACAATGTTGTATCAATATCTTCTGTACAGCATAAAGTTTGTCATACATTTACATGCATATATTCCTTTTCATATTCTTTCTCATTTTCATTATGGGCTCATACAAGATATTGAATACAGATCCCTGTGCTATGCAGTATAAACTTGTTGTTTATCTATTTTATATATAGTTGTTAGTATGTGCAAATCTCAAACTCTGAATTTATCCTTTCCCACCCACTTCCCTCACTGGTAATCATAAGTTTGTTTTCTATGTCTGTGAGTCTGTTTCTGATTTGTAAATAAGTTCATTTGTGTCTTTTTTTTTAGGCTCCACATGTAAATGATATATGGTATTTTTCTTTCTCTTTCTGGCTTACTTCTTTTAGAATGATGATCTCCAGGTCCATCTATGTTGTGGCAAATGGCATTATTTCTTTTTTATGGCTGAGTAGTATTCCACTGTATAAATATACCCCAACTTCTTTTTCCAGTCATCTGTCGATGGACATTTAGGTTGTTTCCATGTCTTGGCTGTTGTAAATAGTGCTGCTATGAATTTTGGGGTGCATGCATCTTTTCAAATTTGAGTTTCCTCCAGATACACGCCCAGGAGTGGGATTGCTGGATCATGTGGTAACTCAATTTTTAGTTTTTTGAGGAATCTCGATACTGTTTTCCATAATAGCTGTACCAAATTGCATTCCCACTAACAATATAGAAGGGTTTCCTTTTCTCCACACCCTCCCCAGCATTTATCATTTGTGGATTTTTAATGATGGCCATTCTGACTGGTGTTGCCCTTTGTTTTCTATGTATCTTTTTTCCCCATTGCTGTGGTTTTCTTGTTTTGCATGTCTGACATGGTGGGATCTTCAGGAATCATCTGAGAACCATTTCCATTTCTATAAACAACATTGTACCTTATCTCTACCCTACTTAGAGGTACCAATTATACTTTTTTCTGTTTAGTTTTTCAATTATCTGTTACTGAGGTATGTTTGAGGCCTGCATGAGTCTCACAAAAAGTAATTGATAAATCTAACTTACATGCCTAAATACCAGTTGAGAGCATCCTATGTCCCAAGCACCATGTTCTACACCAGCCAGACAGTGGTGAAAAAGTCACAGTCCCTATATATTAATTTCCTTTATACATTGTTTCCCACTATTTGCATGACACTGAGGTGGGCACAGTTCATAATTATAGGCTACACTTAATAAGGCTCTTAAGTACTTCGTGTGTTCCAAGTCCAGTTGTTACTTTATTTTACTCCATTTAAGCCTCACGATAACCTGGATGGAGGGTTTGTGTGTATGTGTGTGTGTGCGTGTGTGTGTATTTTATTGTGGTAAGAACACTGAACATGAGCTCCACCCTCTTAACACATTTTTAGTGTACAACACATTATTGTTGACTATAGAAATAGGTACAGTATTGTATAGCAGATCTGAAGGGAGGTTATTATTATCCCTGGGTCACAGATGAGGGAACCGAGCCTTGGAGAGTGAGGCAACTCTCCCAGACTCACACAGCTGGAGAGTGGAGGGCATGGAGTTTTGACCTAGGTCGCTGGGACTCTAGAACCTACCCTCGTTTCATTATACCATGGTGCCTCCTCTGCCCTCAGAGGGCAGGGCTGATGCACTACTCCCATCATGACCAGGCAAAGTAGAACTGGCTAAGGATCAGTCACTTTGAAGACCCCCTCCTTTGCCACTTCCTCCCTTCCTCCCCTAGACCCAGACCCAGGCAACACGTACGCTTCCTCACAGGCTTGGGCTCCTTGGGGCCACCCTTCCCTTTTTCTCTGATGAATCAAGCTAGAGTTGGTTAATTTGGTTTCTGCACAATTATCAGATGATGTTTTTAGGAACTAAAACGTGCATTTCAGATGTGAATATGCCAGAGCATTATTGTCCTGCGTTTTCTCATGTCCTGAAAGATGAGTACTTAACTCTTAACTGAGCATTTTGGCTGACGTGGCTCTCATTGGCTGCAAGACAGGAACCACGCGCCTGGAGGAAGATCAGGTCATGAAGGCGGGTCAGAACAGCCTTAGAGGGAGTCAGGGTGTGCCTTGGGATGAAAAAGATAAGTGAGATCGGGTCACTTTTAATGATTGTGACACATGAGCAAGAATGGCGCCAAAAATGTTAGTGCAGCAGAGATGAAGTGAAGAAAATGAGGGTCTTGAGCTTGCTCTGGGGGAAGACTCATTCCTTGTTATTTTCCTGGAAGTGAAGAATCACAACAAAGCTATTTTATTTTATAAAACAACATTAAACAATGTGAATTTGATGGAAATGAATCATTTCATCTGCTTTCATCTCGTAATGGCTAACGTGGGCCAGAATGGAGCCATAGCTCAAGCTCCTGATGAAAAATCACACATCTCCTTCACATGAGCAATGAGAGATTTTCAGTCCCTTCCGTTATTTAATACCCCATGGAAATCTATCTTGACATTCCTCTCACATCAGCATCAAAGTGAGATTTGTGCTCTCTGCAGCAATCTCAAAAATTGGACACTGCTTTTCAGTCACCTGCAGTTTCCACGCCTCGGTGTGATTGCCTGAAATCCTTCATCTCTGTTCCAGTGCCAGGCTCAGACTCTGACCTGCACATCAAACACGGTAGATTCAAATCACAGAATTGAATAAGGTGAGCAAGACAAGGCTCTCTCTGCTGGCTGGAGCCAGAAATTACCTGGAGAGGAAACAGAGCCAAATGGGGATTCTCCTGGTTTATGTGGTAGGTGAGAACCTCAGGATTGTTGCTGAAAGTTCACACCACACAGCATGCCTGCTTGGGGAGACTGGGAACTTCATGGATGGCTACTGAGTAAAGAGTTACTGAAGATACAAGGATCTGAGGCCAGGAGGCTTGCCCCTAAGTGAGAGCTGACCTTTTGGGCAGTTGAGACTAGAGTAGTTACTTTGTTCTTCGGCATAAAATGAGATAGGCAATTCAGTAACTAAATGCTTTAAAAAGTTAAAACATAGTTTTAGCCATCCTTTTATTTAAGAAATATATTGAGCACCTATTCTGAGCAGAACTCCAATCTAGGTTGTGTTGCAGATGGGGTAATGAAAATACTACTCCTCACCTTTTTTAAAAAAAGTGTCAATAACATTCTAGGTTAAATATCTATACTAGAGTCAAATAATGATATGACAAGAGTAGAAAAAATGGAATCACTCATTCATTCGACAAAGACTTACTTAGCACATGTGCCAGGCACCCTACAAAGTGAATCATTGGTGAATGAGAGTCAGATTCTTTGCCCTTAACACACTTTTGTTCTGGAGGGATGCAGCCAAGAGGTTTGCATTTTGAAGGCAATGATTTTTTCTGGTGATGGTATATGTATAAACTTGTAGTAGTGTAGTTTTTCTGTGGGACAGATTTAGACTTTGCCAGCTTCCACTGATCATGAATGAATGAGTGTTTGCATATGGTGAACCAGCAGACCAGTCCTGTCTTCCCCAGATACTCTTCAAGTGAAATAATCAGATGAGCAATATGTTTATCTTACCTAGAGGGACAGCCAAAAGTTGCTAGTTTTAGACAGCTGCCTTTGTACCAGAAGATTTCAATCCCTGCATAAAATCAGCCTATTGATTGAATTCTTTTCAACATTTATTTGTGCTCTGCCTAGATTCTTTTTTTTTTTGTAAACGGAGAATTACTCAAGCCACCCAACGTGGGGCTCGAACCCATAACCCTGGGGTTAAGAGTCCCATGCTCTACCGACTGAGCTAGCCAGGCTGCTTGCCTAGATTCTTAACCATGGATCCTGATTCTGGGACATTCAAGTAAAATATACCATAAGATTTTTAGGGAGAAAATTACTTATTTTATTATTTTTTTTTTTAGGGAGAAAATTATTAATGTTTTTACTTGATCAGTTCAGCCTGGAGCATTTGAATATTTAGAAGAAAAACAAAAACTGGGATAATATAAAAATAATTGAAAGTCCATGAGTGATAAAAAGAGTATACCATATTTATACATCTACATAATCAGTACATAGTAATTTTTGTTAATCTAATGATCTTGATTCTAAATTGCCAGAAGATATCCACATATGAACTGTTATCTCAGTTAATTTGGGACCCGCTTCATCTGTTGGAAAAGCATTTTATCACATTGATTTTACACACACATACACACTTTTCTTTCCCTGAAAGAATAGTTTTGAGGAATTCCTCTTCCTAAAACACAAGTGCAGCTCGCATTTGGCCTTCAAAATACTATGAGGGTCGGTTCTTAAGGATTACAAGGGTAAGCCTATTTTGGCATATGTGTGAAAGTCATATGGTATTTGGTGCTTATTAATTTAAAGTATTATTTTGGCCATTTCTTAAGTAAATGTCATGGCATTTAGAAAAAACATGGACCACAACTATGAAATTCCAAAGACCAGATAGAATATTAACTCTATTCCATTATGATCAGTTTCTTATTCTGTGCCCCCAAGCAAGTATCTATTCAGTATATATTTGGCTTTAGCAAGACTTTCAAGTCATGGTAGATGTATTTTAAATTATAAGGGCCTGAGAGTTATATGTATAGTTAATTTTCTTTTTCCAACTTTCCTTGGATTGCTAAGAAAATCTCTCCAGAAAAAAAACATGTTTCACAAAGTGGGAAAAGGGAAGAGGGCTGGTTGACGGTGGAGGATAGAGCCGAAAACAGGCAAGAAATAACTGATAGCCTGAGAAATCCTCTTAGTAGAGGAACTGTGAAGCAGATAACAATATTTGGATGTTTGAAATTGATGTGCTCCTTTTTTTCCATTCTATAGACCAGCTAATTAATTTTTTTTCCATTTCTAAGGGACTGACTATTAAAATTGTCTTCAGTTTATTTAAAAGCTCACAAAATTATCAAGTTGCAGAGGGTCAGTCAAATAGTGTTTCCAAACATGAGTTTCCTTAGGAATGCTGTTCCAGTGGGGAGAGTGTAGCTCAAGTGGTAGAGCACATGCTTAGCATGCATGAGGTCCTGGGTTCAATCCCTAGTACCTATGTTAAAATATTTAAATACATACATACATACACCAACCAACCAACCTAATTACCCATCCCCCCAAGAAAAAAGGAAGTAAAAGAAAAGAAGAGAATTGCTGTTCCTACAAGATCCTCTGTGATAAAATATAAGTGTGGGAAATATCACTGCAGATCCTCCTGGAAAGTCATGTTAGTAAATGAAAGATTAAGAAGTGGTACAATAAAGAATCATTTTCATTTTCATTTGTTAGATTTTTCTCCAAGTATTTGACCATAGAACCCCCATTTTATGAGCTAGCAGCTATTCATTTTACTCAGAACTAATGTGCATGATGCTAAATTCTGTGGGAAGCAACCCTGTCAGGTATTCTTCCTAAATGTCCCTTAGTCTGCGCTTAGAACTCTTCACAACTGAAAACAAACCCATATCACTTCCTTCAATCTCTGCTCAAGGAAATTCTAGTCTTTGTTTCTCCAAATCATAAAACTTCTTGTCTGCTTACTTTATGTCCCATCTGTCCCTCTACTCTCCTCTTTGACCGTTTCTTTTATAAGGCCCATCAATTATCTCATCAGCAAACTTTAGGCAGAATTTATTTGTTGAGTACAAAATTATTTATTAAGCATAAATAGCACTAGGTACTCAGATACTCAGGTGTGGAAAAAAAAACTTAAGCGACCAGTTTAGTACCTGTCTTCAAGGAGTTTACAATCTAGCCAAGGAGAAAAGCCATTGTACACAGCATTATAACTTGTAGGTATGTCACCTGCCGTGTGAAAGGTATAAAGGAGGTAAAAAAAAAAAAAAAAGAGGGAAGAGAATGTCTAGGGGAGAGCCACCTAAGAAGGAGACATGGAGGAGAACTGAGATGATATATTCCAGGTTGGGTGAAAGCATTAAAAAAAATTATAGAAATATTAAAAATAATAATAAAGCCCAGAGACTCTCCAATGGAGAGTCTCCTAGCTTGGCTAGACTATAATAGGGAATAGCATGAACTAAGCCTGGAAAGGAATTTTAGAGTTATATAATAGATAATCTCATGTGTCAGGCTGATAAATGGGGATTTTATATGTTAGGTAGTGGCAAGTATTAGAGAATCATTGAATGTCTTTATAATGATACCATCCAAACATTGAGATTAACTTAGTAGCAATGACTAGGGAAAACTCAAGTGAAAGATGACTAGAAGGTGGGTCTACTGGGAAGTTGTTGGAAATGAAAATAATATAAATAGACTCAGCAAGACTTGGCAAGTTATCAAGTCATAGAGTGACTGAAAAACAAGAATGAGTGAGTCTTTGCACTTTCGTGTCTGAGACTCTAGGGAGAGAAACAGAAAAGCTAAAGAGCTTTAGGGGTAGCGAGGACTGGGTGTTTGGGTTTTGATGTATTCCATTTAAGAGTGGAACATAGAGATGGTGTTTCTATGCAAGCAATTAGAAAGGTAAACTGGGAGACTCTAGGAAGAGAAGATTGGATCAAAAACAAAGTTTTAGAAGTCCTGTGATGTAAATGAATAACTGAGGCCATCAAAGTGCATCAGATCCTCACGGGAGAAGATAGACAGTGAAAGGAGGTGGGGTTTAACTGTTTAACTGTGGAAAACTCCAGGGGGAATAAGTCAATGAAACAGATAAAGGAATGGTGTAAAGTAAAAAGACTCAGTCAGGCTAATACAAAACCACTGAAAACAAGGGAGGGAAGTCTCGAGCAGTGATCTGCAATGGTACCTAGGTAAAGAAGGATCAGGTCTGAGGAGAGCCCACTAGATTTGGTGAAGCAAAGGTCACTGAACTTTGAGGGAGTAGCTCCAAGAGGACAGTGGTTCTGACATTGGAAGCCCTTGTTAAAACACAGACAGCTGGTCAGTCCTCCTTTCTGACCACCTCTCGCCAAGATTCTAATTTTGTAGCTCTGCAGTGAGGCCAGAAAATGTCCACTTCTAACAGATTCCTGCTGATGCAGATGTCACTAGTGGAGGAACCATACTATGAGAACCACTGTACTAGAGTGATGGCAGATTGTTAACAGGTGCAAGAGAGTGAGGGAATGCATGGTCTTCCAGATGTGTACGGCAAATGGAAGCAAGTTCAAAATATTTGCCCATGAAAAGACGATGGGAAAAGGCTGTAGATCTGAAGACTAAAATTCTCTCCCATAGCATCCAGCACTGTAGCTTATTAGGTACTCAGGGCTATTTCTACATTGAAGATAACCAATAGCCATTTCTTTCTCCTTGCTCTGGTAGCTAAAGCTTCTTAAATGTAGTCACCTCTTCTAAACTCCTCCATCTGATTGCCAGAAACTGCCCCTAAATTCCATCTTATATCCAAAATATGCCAGTTGTGTGACAGTCACCCTCAACTACCAGAGTTGGGGTATAGCAAGGTTTGAGGCTCTCTGCAAAGAGGTTAGCTCTTAAAGGATTAAGAGAATATGTCAGACATCACTTTAGCCTTGAAAATGCAGCAATGTGTGTGTCCTTACATTGATGTACTTCAAAGCTCAAGTTCTGTTTTGCCAAGATATCAAATTTTCCATGTTTCTCATAAAACTACAGGAAGTTGGCAGGAAGTATGTGCTTTCTACCAAATACAGTCATGCTCATGTGTAATACCAGGAAATAAGAATTAATGCAACTCTTGCAGTTTAGAAAAGTCATTTCAAAGTCTGTGTAGTGGTTTTCTTCATGACACTATGATTTTATTACCTATAATTTAACACACCGTGGTGCTTCCTGATGAACTGTTTATGGCTCTTTTGTTTTTCCCAGCTGCCAGGTATATAATGCTTATTTAAATTAAGTTTTTCCTCTCTTATTCAGAACTTTTTAAGGACTCTGCTCTTTGCAAAGTTGACTCTTACCTGGGTGAGAAGAGAATGAAGAGTTACACAAATGTAATCACAGGCTGTCAGAAGGCTGAAGCTCCTATTAATGATGAGAAGCCAGCTTCAGGACATCCAAAGATCACTTAGTTTACATGTAAATATTTGCTTGGATATAGGAAATAGGAGGAATGAGATTTTAATACCAAGGAATACTGTAAGAAGAAAAGAGACAGTATAAGAGGCTTAGTGTGTCCCTGCCAGTAATCATGGGATATTTTTTGAATACCTACTATGTGCTTAACATGTGAAGGAAAAAAGTGTAAGGTACATCCATTTCTTCAAGTAAATACTGTCTTTGGGCGACAAAACAAAATACATAAAAGAGCTACAAACAATTTTTTTAACTGGCTGTTGAATAGCATGGTATACTTTATGTGGGGGACACTGCATAATGCATACACATGGAGGAGGGGCAACATAAATGAACACAGTAGGGGCTGAGTTAATTAATTTTCAAATAACAACTTCAATATTTGAAGGTATATACTTTAGGAAATGAGAATGGAAAGGGCAAAGCCAGGAAACTATAATTTTTTTAACTTTCTTTTATTAAGTTGTAGTCATTTTACAATGTTGTGTCAAAATCCAGCATAGAGCACAATTTTTCAGTTATACATGAACATACATATATTCATTGTCACATTTTTTTTTCACTGTGAGCCACCACAAGACCTTGTATATATTTCTCTATGCTATACAGTATAATCTTGTTTATCTGTTCTGCATATTCCTGTCAGTATCTACAAATTTTGAAATCGCAGTCTGTCCCTTCCCACCCACCTCCCCCTTGGCAACCACAAGTTTGTATTCTATGTCTATGAGTTTGTTTCTGTTTTCTACTTATGGTTTTTTTTTTTTTTATTCCGCACATGAGCAATCTCATATGGTATTTTTCTTTCTCTTTCTGGCTTACTTCACTTAGAATGACATTCTCCAGGAACATCTGTGTTGCTGCAAATGGCGTTATGTTGTTGTTTTTTATGGCTGAATAGTATTCCATTGTATAAATATACCACATCTTCTTTATCCAGTCATCTGTTGATGGACATTTAGGCTGTTTCCATGTCTTGGCTATTGTAAATAGTGCTGCTATGAACATTGGGGTGCAGGTGTCTTTTTGAAGTAGGATTCCTTCTGGATATATGCCCAGGAGCAGGATTACTGGGTCATTTGGTAAGTCTATTCCTAGTCTTTTGAGGAGTGCAGGAGGCTACAATTTTGTCTTAACTTTTAATCTTCAGTCCTCTGAGTTCTAAAATGGGAACAATAATGGCTATTCCATAGAAGATGCAGAGGTTGAATTGAATTCCATGTGCATGTGTTCGTGTATGTGTTAGAGTCTGTGTGTGTGTGTGTGTGTGTGTGTGTGTGTAGTGACAGATACATCTTTATCCTGAAATATTTAAATGTATTTCCCCCAAACAAGGACTTTCTCTTTCATAACAGCAATACAGTGATCATTAGATTCAAGAAATTAACACAAATACAACATGATCTAATCTACATACCTTATTCAGAATTTGCCAGATTTTTCCTTCTACCTGGGAAAGTGCCTCAGTCTTCTCTTCTCTTTTGTGACCTTGACACTGTTGAAGAGTACAGAACACTTACTTTGGTGACTCTCAATCTTTGAGTTTGTTTGCTTCTCCTCGTGATTATTTGCAGGTTATATATTTTGACGCAGAAGCATCATCGTGTCCTTCCCAGTGATTCATATCTGGAGGTTCCTGATGCCTGTTTCTCATTGTTAGTGATTTTAATTTTCATCACAAGGTTAAGGTGGTACCTATCAGATTTCTACTGTTTTCCTGCTTCCTTTGCAGTTAGGTACGTCTCCTGTTACTAATCAGAGTTTTTACTACTTGTTTTAACATCCATCGATGACTCTTTCTGAATCAATTATAACCGTGATGGCTGCCAAATTGTGACTTTCAAAATCCCACATCAAAAGCAATTTTTAAAAATTGTGTGTTCAGAGAGATGCTACTCTATGTGACTGCCTCTGGTTTAAAAAATGCTACACTGAAATATAAATGCTTTATATACAGCATGAGGAAACGTCCCTAACACCCAGCTGTGACTGTTAATGTCATAGGGCTAGCACTGCTGAGAAGGTCTGGAAAGCAATATCAGTCTGATGAATGGCTATGCATTTCAAAGTTTCTGCTTTAGAGAAGGCTTTGTCCATGTCTTCAAAACATATGTTTGTCTTCAAAACATATTGAGAAATATTGTGTGCTTTGAGATAAACTACTTTTATGAAGAATTCCACCTCTGGCCATCAGGACTTGTTTCTGCTTCAAGACATAAAGAATTTCCTCTTTTGCTTTTTTTTCAAGCAATAAACTTATTTATATATGACTCAGAGCAGATTAGAAGCCTTTAAAACCTTGTTTGAAATAGCCACAGGCTTTCTCTTCCCTGCAGAGGGGCTCCAGCCCCTTATTTCCTTTACTTGAAAATTACAGCTAAAAATTAATTCTCATAACACCTGTGAGATGTATTGGAAGAGGAAAAAGTTTAACCTCTTTTTTATTTTGCCCTTCTAATAAAATTATCGAGTATTAGCATTTCAAACATTATATGTTGAAATGTGATCTTTATAGACTAGGACTAAAGCAGTATAAATCTAATGATCACTTACTATGCCTCAGGTACAGGATATACTAATATATTATTCTATATATTCTCATTTACTCTGAAACCACTTTCTGAGGTATTAACCCCATTTGCAGAAGACAAAACTGAGATAGAAGAATTAAGTGATCTTTATTTCATTTCCAGTGTATATGAGCCCTACTTATAAATCCTGAGAATTGGAACCTGTTTTTGTTTATCTGTGTTAGAACAGTCTTGAGACTGATTTGACCATTCCTATGGCCCAAGAAGCTCATGAATATTTTCTGCTTTTTTGGCCACAGGTGGCATTTCCAGACCTAATATGTTCTCTTGAAATAACACATTCTTTCAACCCTGACAGCATCTAGCTAGAGACTGTAGATTTACATTTTTATAAACCATTGGTATTATTAAAGCACATCTACTGATTTCATGATTTAAAACTTTTACTTTTAAAAACTTTTACTTTTACCTTTTCATCCACTTACTAAAGGAATACTTAATATGCCTGGCACTATGCTGGTCTCTTTACATCTAATACCACCTGGTACCACAACTCTGGATGGCAGGTTTGAATTCTGATTCTGCATGTGAGAAAGCTGAAACTTAGAAAGATTTGCTCAAGACCAAAGCACTAGAGGGTTCAGAGGCAAGATTAAGTCCTGTGACTCATCTCATTTCAGAGTCCACAATCCATATACCAAACCGACCACACCGGCTTTCACCAGGGTGCAGGGATGTGTGGGTAAGAAAAAAGACCAAAGTGACAGGGGCTTAACCTGAATGCGAGGCATATTTTCCTCTGTTTCTTTTTTTTTTTTTTTTAAGGTTACTTCAAAATGTTTATTCCTGACTTATGAATGCAAAGTTTAAATTATACAGAGATGAAAATATTTTAGAGGAAATTTTGGGCTGGGCATTGGGGCCATGGCAGTGAAGACAGTCGAATAATAATACTCTTCTGCTGTTGCCTGGTGTGTCAGTTCTACCAAAATCCTCCAATGGCCTCTTCCAGCAGCTTTCTGCCCTAGAACGTTAGCACAAAGTATTTCCTTTGCCCCAGATTGTTATATCTGCTCTTATTCTGTGACAGACTGTCGCCTACCCTTCAGGTCTCAGTGTAAGTATGACTTTGTCAGAAAGCTTTTCCTGACCTATCCATCCACACTACTTGACTATAAGTCCCATGAGGCCAGGGACCCACCTGAATCCCTGGTCCCTAACCCTCGGCCTGGCACATTATAGACACTCAGTAAGTAATTGTTAAATTGATAAATGGATGCGTGGATCAAAGAAAGGAGGGGAATGAAAGAGAAGAGGGGAAAGAGGTGGGGAGAAAAGGAAGGAGGGAGGAAGACTATTAGAAAGAGACAAAAAGGGAGGAAAGAGGGGAAGAAGAAAGGAAGGCACAGAGGGGAAGAAAGAAAAATTCTCAGCAAGGCTGTATAGGAAACAAACTGTGATGCAAAAATTTCCTGGACCTACAGCGTGTAGAAGTGAGTTCAGGTTCTCCTTTATCCACTTGTTCCATAGTATTGAATACATGATTTCCCATCTCTCAACCTCTGATTCCTTATCAGTAAAATAAGGATTTGAACTTGAAGATAAGAGACATCTCAGATCTCTTCAAACTCTGTCAGAACTACACTTGTCAGTGAATAAGTGTTCTCTGATGCCTAATATGCACTTCTCCACTTCTCCTCCAACTCCCTGAAGAGTAAAACAGTCCATGGCCTTGAACAATACAAATCTGTTTGAAAACACTTTATACTCTGTCATTCCAGTTTTTATCTCACTAAGCTGTCTAAGACTGTTGAAAATTCAGTAGTCATTAAAATCAATTCTTAGCTTTCTTTTCCCTTGTAATCTGTAAATGCTATTATATTTTGACTGAAAAAGACCAAAACAGCATGTACAAGCCTCAGCAGCAAGAGTAATAGATTGCACCATTTATTTGAATGCATAAATGTCATTTTCTAGGAGGACTGATATTATCCAGGTTTTTCGTGGTTAGGATTCTCCTGTGGCATCCACATTTGATGTAACTGTGAGTGAGCAGGAGAGAACAGCAGCAGACTGGCTTGTATTATACAAGTAGTGGGGTCCTGTACATTGCTGATTAGATCTGAGGTGATACATTTGACTTAAAGGCTTCTGAATGTGTCTGCCACATCACACCATGTTCTGCAGGCTGTTAGCTGAGAAGGGAGGTGAACCACAGTCAGTTACAGTGGGAAGACCTGAATAAGCAAGAAGTGCAGTCTTGTAACTCGATGGCGAGTGAGTTGTGCTGAGTGGATGGGCAAGGTCACTTTCCTGTGCTCCTGCGCACACACGCACGTATGAGCTTGTCCCACGTGAAGCTGTATGTCACTTGCACGTCTATCACATATATACATAGAAAGGTTCGTGAAAACAGGGAACCCCTCTGAGTTTTAGGAAACTCTTGGCATCCACTCAGTAAAGTTAAATCCAGTCAAAACACTGAATTTGTGTTATATATTCAAACTCTAAATATGGTGTTTCCCATGATACCAAGACTTACCTCTGAGGTTTAGAGGGTTTAGCTACTAATTGGTTAAACTAGGCTAGTCTTACGTAACTAAGTATCCAAGTGTTGAACTTTCCTCACTACTGTAAGTTGAAAATATTTATAATAAGATTTGAACAAGGCTGGATGATCAAGATACAGTTAATTCTCAATAAACTCTCCTAAGAAGACGATAAATACAGAGTTCATACATCGTGTGGCATACCTTTTCATGTGGGATGCTTGTTAATGTTTTTTGTTACTGCTGATGCTTCCCTTGGTGCTGTCATTGGTCATGAGCTGTTTGAGTGTAGCAACCATGTCTTAGATTTCTTGGTATCTCAATCATGGCTTTCTGTCATCAAGGATGCTTTTCATATTTGAGTGTCTTCAGCTCCTGTAGTGAACCACGTAGTGACATCCGCAAGATACAAAGGAGTTGCCACGTTCCCCATTCTGCCACCTGCAAGTTTTTTGAAATGTCAGGCAGCTCCTTTTCTTCAGGAGCAAATTTAGCATTCTTTAAAAAATTCTCTTGATCTGGGAATAGGGTCAAAAGCTTCTGTTTCAAAGAGTTCCTTTCCCCTCAGGCGAAGTAAAATGAGGGAAGTCCCTCATGCATTCACCTATTCGTTTAAAACTAATGTGCCAACAAATGTGTAGTGAAGCCCTCACACTGTTAACTTTTCAGTCAATGTCCAGCAATGAAAAATAAACAATTAAATGAACTTCAGTCTTTGGAAAAACCAGGAGGCAGTGTAGATAACACCCACAAATAAGTGAGATTTGGTTGCACTGAGTTTATATGGTCTTACTAAAAACCACGTCAAGGTGCCTGAGACATAAGTGCTTTCTCAAGAAAATTGAAAAGGCATAATTTACAGAGATGTGACCTGGAGGTCCATGCTTCATGCATCCTAATTAAGTAAAGGATGAAATTGCTTTCTGTCATCTGGATAAGAGGCAATTATAGTTACACTTCAGGTTGCTAGTTTGGTTAGGGAATAAGGGATTGTATTCAGCTGACTCCTCCAATCAACTGAGGGTTAATAAATTCATGTCCATACTTGTGAAAGTGTAATGTGGCAAACAGGGAAATCTAGCTGCTTAGAAGATGGAGACTTTAAAAAATTCACTCTGAAATCTTCCCTTTTCAGTTCATAAAGTTGGAGTTAGTGATCATTTTTGTTTTCTCTTACTGAAATTGAAAAAAAAAATCCCCAAATTGTTTGGAAATTATATTTCCATCACCAAGTTGAGTTTTAACATGGTATACAATAAATTCAGTTAGAATCGATTTCTGATTTCTTTACAAAACATCCTTTACTCTTATCTCTATTTAATAAATATTATAATTTGTAATCTGCTGCCAGCTAGATGATGAATTCTTCAAGGGTTGAAGCGTTTTTCTTTGAGAAATCCTAACTATAGCAGGCCCTCATGAAGTTTGATGAAGGAGTAAATTTTAATATTATGTTTTTATGTTTTATGAATTGGCAAATTTGTGTCTTCTAGAGCCTGTTCTTGATATATGCTAAGTATCTGAAAGTAGTTTCTGGCTTTTTGTTGTTGTCATTAGAACATTTTCTGGAAAGACTGCAAAGTTTGCATCCATTGGTCTTTTTGGTAGTTTCTTCTTTTTATTCCTGATCAACTTGCACGCTCTGAATTTCTGGTTACTTGATGAGTGCAGTTAGTTGAGTTTTTCTTAACCAAGTTTTTACTAATCAAGAAAAAAATGAGTTTAAATGCAAAAGCTTTTTGAATAATTCTAATTAACCACAACAAAAGGGTTGGCCTACTAAAGGAAAGAATTGGGCTGAAATTACCAGGAAGTTGAGAGGAGTCCACTGTTAGCAATTTCCCATTGTAAAACATGAATGAGCACAAGGAAACTGTTAAGAGATTTTGTAGAATTGTTAAAATGTATCTGACTACTTTTTAATACATGGGTGAACTAGAGCAAGATTTCAAGTCATTTTAATTAACTTTCCAGAGATTAAATTTCCAGAATGTGTGCATGCACACACATACGCAGACACACATTGAGTAGTGTGCTGTTATATGTTTAACAATGCTAATGTCTGTGAAAAAAATGATAATACAAACGCCTTGATTTGTAGCATTGTTGGATTCCAGTATAAAGACGCCCATCATGGCTAATTTCAAGCTACAAAGGTGATATTGCTCAGCATGGTTGGGAAGAGATACACACAATCAGCTCTTACACTGAAGCAAACCAGCTCAAAGCACTGCATCCTTGCTCCCATATACCCTTTAACCTCTAATATCACAGTTATTGTATTCTGTGAATTACACATAGAGGTGACCCAACACCCAGTATGAAAGTATCTAAACTGGTAGAATGAAATATTCACCTTTCTTTTCCCCATGTTTCAGTCAACTAAATGGAACAGTGAGGCTTGCTTCTTCATGGGAATAAGTTCATTTTAGTTGATAAATTTATCAACACATTCAGTTGATAAGTGACATCTGTAAGCATGAAGTTCTCACCAAACCTTCAGTCATTTTGCTGATGACCCGGACTTAACCGACCAAGCTGAGTGCAGACTGGATCTCTGCTATTTCATGCAGAGCTGGAGCATGGCCACCATGAGAAGCAGAAAGAGTGGCTTCAAAGTCCTGTCTTTGAAGATATTAAAGTCGCTGTCCCAGGGACCTTGATCTCAGCACAGCCTGCTTCTTTGAACAACTCAGTCTGTATTTTTGGCTTCCCAGCAGCTTAGGACCCCTTCTCCTTATTTCCTCTGTTCTCTCTTGCTTCAGAGACTGCAAGACCCAGCCTGCTTGAGATGGACAGATGAGTTGTCAATGGAGTATCAGGTGGATGCCAAAAATGTCAGATGAAAATAGGGTCTGATTGTTTAACTCTGCTTATAATCAGTAATTGGCACTAAGTAAAGCAGGGAGTTTTAATCAAGGTAAATGGGACTATGATGAATAGATAGCTAAATGGAGTCCAGGAAGTAATAGAGTATAATTCAGAAAGAAAGGTTACATTTAATCCAAATATGTGAAATGCTTCTGAGAGGAAAGGAGGCTACCTCTTTATAGATTCTGGAAATTCAGCTAATGGACACTTCCTAAGAATCCTTGATGGAATAAATAGCTATGTTCTTTAAAGTAGGAATCTTCATGGAAAACCTGCTATTAAACAGATTTAAAACACACACACTCATACACATATCCCTTAGTGTTGTGGTAGGAAAAAAAATGCTACATTTTCAGAGGTGAGGTTAATTGGACACGTGTGTCGCTTTTCCAATCTGTGGGTCATGTATACTTATCATCCCTAGTTAATAAAATGTTATTACATTTATGTAGACTTAGAATGACTGTCTTCTTACCCTACCCCTCACTTCTGCCATCTTTCCTTTTCTTTCTGTTGTCCTATTAGTTTGTTTTACTTCTGTAATATTCAGGCTGTATTTCAGTAATGCACTGAAATTAGTGGTGGATTTATAACCTAATATTTATTTTTAAAAACCTTGATGTTAGTAAGTACATCAAGGATGGGTCTCAGTATCTTCCATCTAGGCCAATAAATAGGACGTATCATATTTTGTTGGTTTTTAAATTACAGTTTTTTGTGAAATATATTTTATGAAAGAATCAGTGGCCAAACCCTTTTAGGGTGAGATTAGCCAGTTTCTCCAGCCCTGACCCTCAAGTGGAGATGTTTACATATGAAAAGGGAGTGAGTAAATGTCTCATGATCTCAGAAATTTGATATTTCAAGGCCTTAGTGGACTATAACTTGTCATGATGTTTTGTAATATGACTGAAAATATCAACAACAGCCACAAAAGTAGTGAATGAGGTGAGTATGCTTGTTTGAAGTATCTGCTTTGTGCCAGGTGTATGGCTTTCTTAAGTTGCACTATATGCTCAGTACTATACTAAGTATTTCATATGTATTGCAGTCATTCTTGAGAGCAACTTGACAAAGGAATTACCACTATCCTGTTTTTATATGTGAAGAAATTGAAGCTTAGAAAAGTTTAGAGAGAAATATGAGGGAAAACCAGTGTTCAAACTCAAATCAAGCAGACCGTAATTCTGTTCTCTTACTGCTAGGGCCATCTGATTTTAAGCTCTGAAAGGGCAAAGACCATGTTGATTATGCTTATCTTTCTATTTCTGGCACCTAATAATTTGCTTGGCATTCACTGTATATGTGTGAGTTGAAATAATGAATGAGCATCTCTCCTAAGTTCTTGTTAGTTGTCTTTTTTTTTTCATCTGAAAGTGAGAATTATAATGTTAAAATTTTTGGTGAAACTTTCAGACATTTAATGAGACCATATGGCTTAGTGTGGTTGTAGCATTTTAGTTCCTCATTGTGCAGCAAAGAGTAGTAGTAGGCACCCCCAGATGTAATCTAGGAAATCTAGGAAAGACTACAGAGTTGCCAAAATAAATCCAAAAATTTCATGAGTTCAGCAATTCAGTTTTAACTCAGATAATGTTGATGGTGACCAATAAATACCCTGTGCCTATGTAATTTCTTTTCTGGTGTTTCATGTCAATATCAGCATAATAAATGCAAGAATTACAATCTCTAGGAGATATAGCTTCATATTCATTTAGTCTTAGTAATCCACATAAAATTATCAACTAGCTTTGACTACGTTCTGAGTGTTGAATTCATGAATACAGTCCTGGTGTAGCTAGCATTGCTGTACTAGATTCCAGAATGAATAATCTTGTCTATACTAAAATAATGCTTTTTGTTCTTAAAATGCCATTTAGCCCGATTGGTTAAGGAAAACCTGAGTGTCATGTTAGCAATCTTTAAGCTTCATTGAAGTTTTTGATTCTGTCATAAGAAAAAAAATAGAACTCATCTTGTCAAATAAGGTGTCTGTCATCTCTGAAAACACAATTATGGCAGATTATTTTTAAATATTTTTAATAACTTTCCCTAACTATAAAGTAACATATAACTTATTAAACAAACTTTAGAATATGTGATCAAAATTTAAAAAAGTTACATCTCTTGAGCCTTAGGCGACTACAGTGAACATTCACTAACATTTGTGTGTTAAGAGACTTTATACTTCATGTAGAGATATGTGAGTCAGTAGAAAGGGAACATGAATTAGACATCCTTGTCTTTACAGAAAGCTTCAACATTTCAGGTACTTGAACCTCTGGAGTAGCCTCGTTTAGTGAAGAGTTCAGTCTATATCCTGGTACATGACTCAGATGATAAAAGCCCTAACTCTACTCTAATTTTCCTACTAAACATTCTTTCCTGAATTCTAGTTCTCTGTCTGACTCTGTTTATTATCAATATCTATAATATAGGCATTTGAACTCATATTTATATATGGATATGGAGTGATTTAATGTAGCTTTATGTGTTTTTTGCTGAAGGTCTCATAAATCATTACATACTGATTTGTAAAGACTTGATAACTCCTGAAGGTTTATTCTCAAGAAAATATGCATTGAAAAATCTAATGATTTTCTTATTTTGGTCATAAGATTAGATGGTCTAAATTTTATTATGGTATTTCTCTTCCTTTATCATATCTTATTTAGGAATGGGTAAATCTTGAACTTTTTATTGATACAATATTTATACCTTAATTTGGTGTCATTTTATATTTTGGTCACCTTTCAATAGGTAGCTTTTACTCCATAATGAATTTCATATACCTTTTGCTCTAGAAATCTGTGAATACATAGAACATAATTTTAAAAATCCCTCATATTAATATTAACCTGATTTCTATTAGTATTTTAGTTTTTACTCTGGCTTGATGGGACTGCTTTGGTCTTTTTTTTATAGGTCAGGAGTTCTTTTCCTGGAATCCTCAAATCCCCAAAGGGTTTGAGGATTTTATTCATAAGGTCTTTGAACTTGGATGGAAAGAATATATACATCTTCCTAGTCACTAACCTTGGACATTAACAGGAGCCACACAGTGGACTGTATTCTGGTGTTCCACTGCACAGGGGTTTTGTTTCTATGGCTGCATTTTGTGTCCTGTATGCCACCAGCGATGGCTGCTAAGTCAATGCTTTTCCTTATTAAAGAAGAAATGTGCCAATAGTGCTGACAGGGTATTTTCCCCAGAAGCGATCACATTGTAATTCATTCTAAAGTATATCTCATATAGCTTATGCCCGTAAGTGTAAGAAATATTCCTTTTCAATGAATCATGTATTCATGCCAGTAAAGCTCAGACTGTAATGGTGTGGAGTTCTCACAGCTGTCATCCTGCAGGCTTCAGGGCTACTTCAGCAGCTCCTTCTGCACCATTCTGACGAGCAGAGCAAGTCTGTCCATAGGGGATTTAGAGCCCACAGCTTCAGTCTAGATCATTACTGTCTGTCAGTCTTCATCAGTCAAGACGGTTGCACCATGAGGAAGAAATTTATCAGCAGGGCTGGAAAATGATGATTATAGCTTCTCATTGGGGAATGAGTGTTTCCTTATCTATGATATATTGTGCTTTGTCAAAGAAGAAATAGGTTGCTTGGTGCTGAGAAGGTGAAGAAACTGCAGAATTATCCCTAATTTGTGCTGGACTCAGAAAACAAAGATGTGTTAGGAATCCGAGTCAGGAAAAGGGGAACAGGTTTGAATGAGATGTATTTAACTGGTTTCCCTCTCCAGGTAACATTGCTTGTACCTGGATGGGTAGGCAGTCACCTACACAGTACTGTGCTTCTCTGGCCTGCTTCCAAATGGCTTTAGAAATTAGAGATGCAGAGATGTCAATTTCCCCAGACATTATGGGATAAGCTGGGACAGTAGAAGTATCAAAACACAACAGATTAATAAGGAAAAATGGGGAAATTATAGCTTATGTTGTTGTCATATATAGTAAGTGGCCCTGTGATCAGCTAACACTGGCTGAACACCAGGCTAACTTGTGAGATTTTTATTTGCATTAACTTATTTAGTTCTCATAAGAGCCTTGTAAGATTCATATATTATGAGGAACTGGAGTGAGAGAGAGGTTTCAGTAATTTACCCAGGACCATACTGTTAATTGACAAAGTTGTTATTGGATCTCAGGCAGTCAAGTTAAGAGTTCACACTCTCGACAGTTACACTCTATGGTATGTTTTGGGTGTATTCTTGAAGGCACTATGATATACTTTCCTTGGATTGTCATCCCTAGGTAGGTGGAAGCTTGCCACTTCCTTTATAAAAATCTGTTTCAGACTTAACCAGTACTTCTACCTGTCCGATATTACTGTATCCAATTTGTTCTTTCCTTCCAGAAAATGGTAATGGCTCAGTTCTTGTTACTCTGCACCTCTATCCTGTGTGTATGTGTGTGTGTGTGTCTGTACATATATATTCTTTTCTCTTCCAGTTTCATGACATATAACTGACACACAGCACTGTGTAAGTTTAAAGAGTTCAGCATAATGACTTGACTTACATACATCATGAAATGATGACCACAGTAAGTTTAGTGAACATACAAAATTAAAGAAATAGAATAAAATTTTTTCCCTGTGATGAGAACTCTTAGTATTTATTCTCTTAACAAATTTCCTATATAACATACAGCAGAGTTAATTATAATTATCATGTTGTACCATATATTCCTACTATTTATTTTTCTTGTAACTGGAAGTATGTGTGTACCTTTTGACTACCTTCATCTAATTCCCTCTCCTCCCACTCCCACCACAAATCTGATCCCTTTTTGTATGAGTTTATTTGTTTTTGAAGTATAATTGTCCTACATTATGTTAATTCCTGGTACAAAACATAGTGATTTGTTGTTTCCATACGTTTTGAAATGGTCACCATGGTAAGTCTAGTTACTGTCACTTTACAAAGATAATACATGATTATTGACTTTATTTCCCACACTGTACAGTTTGTACCCATGACTCACTTACTTTGTAGCTGAAAGTTTGTATCTCTTAATCTCTCTCATGAAAGAAACCTATTTCTTCCCTCCTCCACCCCACCAGCTCCTCTGGCAAACAGTTGTTTGTTCTCTGTATCTTTGACTCTGTTTCATTATGTTTATTCATTTGTTTTAATTTTTAGATTCTACATATAAGGGAAATGGTATGGTAGTTGTCTTTCTCTGTCTGACTTAATTTTACTTAGCATAATACCCTGTAGGTCTATACATTACATATATGTTCTTTCTTTGAGTTTACTGAGAAGATATATTTTTGTGTTTAATAATTAATTAATTAAAACGTTTTCATTTTGAGGTAAATGTAAATTTACATACAGTTGTAAGAAGTAACACAGAGAGATCCTGTGTATCCTTTGCCTGGTTTCCCCCTATAGTAACATCTTGCAAAACCACAGTGTAATAACACAACCAGGATACTGACATTGTCCAATCCACCAATCTTGTTCAAATTTCCCAAGTTTTATTTAACTTGTGTGTGTGTGTGTGTGTGTGTGTGTGTACTTAGTTCTCTATAATTCTATCATACATATATATATATTCATGTGTCAAAACCACAGTCAAGATAAGAGGAGAGCTCTGTCACCACAAGGAACCTTTGTATTGCCCTTTTTATACCCACACTATCTTCCTCCTGCATCTCCCCTTCCCTGATCCTAAACCCTGGCAACCATTAATCTGTTCTCCATTTCTAAAATTTTGTCTTTCCAAATGTTTACTATAAATGAAATTGTACCATATGTAACTTTGGGGGATTGGCTCTTTTCTCTCAGTATAGTACCTGGAGACTCTTCCAAGTTACTGCATGTATCAAAAATTCACTTCTTTCTATTGCTGGGTAGTGTTCCCCAGTTGGCTTCACAGTTCACCTGTAGGAGGACATCTGGGTTGTTTTCACTTTGGGGCTGTCATGAATAAAGCTTCTATGAACATTCATGTGCAGATTTTTGTGTGAAGCTAAGTTTTGATTTCTCTAGGATGAATGCCCAAGAGTACAATTACTGGGTTGTATGGTAGTGGATATTTAGTTCTATAAGAGACTGCTAAACTGTATTCCAGAATGACTATATCATGTTATAATCCCACTAGCAATATATGAGTGATCTGGGTTTCTCACCATTCTCACCAGCTTTTTTCTGTTACCATCTTTTATTTTAGCCATTCTAATATGTGCATAATGATAGCTCATTGTGATTTTAATTTGCATTTTTCTAATGTCTAATGATGTCAAACATCATTTCATGCGCTTATTTGCCATCTTTATTTTCTGTGAAATGTGTGTTCATCTCTTTTGCTTATTTCATAATTGGGTTTTTTTTTAACTGTTGAGCTTTGACAGATCTTTATATATTTTAGGTAATGGTCTTTTGCTGGATATACAGTTTGCAAATACTTCCTCCAATTTGTAGTTTGTCTTTTTATCATGTAGCAAGGTATTTTGAAGAACAAAATTTTAAAATTTGGTAAGGTCCAAATTATCAGTTTTTCCTTTTAGGGATCGTGCTGTTAGTTTCAAGACTAAGAATTCTCGCCCTAGATCTCAGCGATTTTCCTCAGTTTTCTTTTGTAAACTTTAAATTTATAGTTTTACATTTTGCAATTTAAATTTATGATATATTTTGAATTAACTTTTGTATGAGATGTGAGGTTTAGGTCACCTATTTATTTATTCATTTTGCCTGTGGATTCCAGTTGTTCTAGTGTCATTTCTTGAAAAAGCTTTCCTTCCTGATGAATTGCTTTTGTAGCCTTGTCAAAAATCAGTTAAGCTATTCGTGTGAGTCTAATTCTGGGTTCTTTATTCAGTTCTGTTAATCTATGTGCACATCCCTTTACAAATACTGCCCTGTCTTGATTAATGCAGCCCTGTAGTAAGACTTGATTCTGGGTAGAGTGATTCCTCCCAGGTTATTCTTTTTCAAGTTTACTTCAACCATTTTACGTTTAATTTACAGTGTTAATGTATAATGAAAGCAACAGCCCATGCTCCACTTACATTCTTATTCCAACCTCCTGGAGGCAACAGCTGTGAACTAACTGTAGTTTGGTTTCTTTCAGTGGTTTACCCTTTATCTCTAAATAATATGCTTATATTGTTACCTCTTGATTTACCAACCTTTGATGTTATGCATTTACTTTCTGCCATAATATATAGTGTCTCAACCCACTTAAATCAATCCCCACTTCCTCTCCCTCCTACCTTCCGCTATGGTTTAAACACTACTTTTAGATTGTTAACTGGTCACTTGTGTACCTTAAAAGACATACCTGGACCTTCATATCTTGACTTCCCACTTTATAGGATGACATTACTGCTCCCCCAACTCTTTCACATCATACTGTTTTGTACATTGTTAAGCTTTTCGACACTTTTTTTTGTCTTGTAATGATAATTGTCTTACTTGTTTGTAGTCTGATTTGAACAGTTCAAAATCAATAGACATTTTTTGCTTTTTCAAACTGTAAATGTTTAATCATAAAATTTCTCTCCTGTGCCAAATAATACCCCATGGACCATTCCCATACAAATGTGCCTAAAATCAAGTGGAAATTGACTGTCTCCACCAACTGTCAAGATTAAGTCACATTTTAGATTACTTCGCACTTGAACGATGCATTCTTATTATTCCTTGAGTTACATGTTGTCCATCTTTTTGGAATGAATTTTCTTATTGAAGTATATGCATATATAAAAAGCAAAGATTATAACTGTATTTCCTGATATATTTTCATAATAAATAGAACATTACCAGTGCCCTCCAAACCTTGCTTGTACCACCCTGGTCATTACTTGTCCTTCTCCAGTCATTTTCTTGACTTTAAACACTATATATATTTGTTTTACTTGATTATGAATTTTCTATAAATTGAGAGATACAATATTAATCTTTTGGTCTGGCTTCTTTCACTTAACATTGTTTTTGGGAGGCATGTGGTTGCTTTCAGCAATAAGTTTTAAATTTTTGTTGCTGTGAAGTAGTCTTTGTGGTGAAATACCACAGTCTTTGTTCCAACTCTGATGGACATTTTTTCCAGTTTGGCTATTGTGAATATGTTGCTATAAATCTTCTTTTACCTATCTTTGGGTATGCACATAGAAACTCCATTGGGCATATGTTAGGAGTGCAGTTACTGTACTATAGAATATGAATATTTTCAAGTTTAGTGAATACTGCTGAACAGTATTTCTAAGTTTTGCTATTTTATACTTTCACTAATGTGCACGAGAATTCTATTTGATTGATTTCTTCAGCTACAACTGGTCTTGGCAGTTATTTTAATTTTGCCCAGTTTGGTGAGTAGATGTTTTTATCTCATTGTAGTTTTAAATGTTGAGTCTGTTCAATGTTTTCAACTGTAGTTGAAAATGTCTGTGTAATGAATGACCAGAAAGAGGGAAGTACAAAAGGTAGTAGACTTACTCTAGATTAAAAGAGAGACTAGGGGGAAGATATAGCTCAAGTGGTAGAGTGTATGCTTAGCATGCATGAGGACCTCGGTTCAATCCCCAGTACCTACTCTAAAAATAAGTAAATCTAATTACTTCCCCTCCCCACCAGCAAAAAAAAAAAAAAAAAAAAAGAGAGAGAGAGAGACTTGACACCCAATGCTGGCTCCAACAACAATAAAAATTATTTAAAGACATCTTTGGAAAACTTGACTGTGGACTGTGTATTAAATCACACTTTTCCATGTTAAATTTCTTGGTTGTGATACTGATACCACGGTTGTGTAGGAAAATGTTCTTGTTCTTAAGTGATACATGCTGCAGTATTTGGGGATGAAATATCATGGTATCTGCAACTTGCATTCAGATAGTTCTTAGGGATATTTGTAGAGAATGGATCTAGCTGAAGGTACAGAGGTGTTCATTGTACTATCATGTCAACTCAAAAGCAGATTGGAAATTTCTCAAATGTAAAGTTGAGGGACACAAAGGATGTCCAGGGTAAAAGATAATTTAAATGAGAGCTATGGCATTTACTCATTTTGTAATTCATTGGAGTTTGGGCTTACATTTAAATAATGTTAAAAGTAATAAATTGGTCATCCTAATCAAATAAACCTTCTTTGAATGCCTGTTACATCCGAGGTGTGGTAGATGTTATTAGAGAATAGACATATATAATGGAAGGAGAAAAGAGTCAAAGCAGAAAGATAATTGACATGATGGATGAAGTTTTCTTGAAAACTTTAATGTGGAATAATTGTGTTGTGTTTCTAAAAAGTTGGTGTTTCATTTTCTCTGAGAGCTCTCGTTAAAAAGAAATTTGTTCCCCGATATTAGATGGTTTCCAGGAGATTGACATTGCTTTTAACAGTTCAAAAGCTAAAACCGCTGGCTCCAATTTCAATCTAGAGAAGTGTTTCTAGCAACTGATGATTGCTTGTAGCATATAATACATAAAATGACCTAGAACATGGAGCCAAGGAATGGTTCCTTGATGAATTGGTGTCAGAAGTGAACTTTGAAGGGCAGATAGAGCTAACAAGGCAAATGGAGTGGATGAAAGTATACTTAGCACAAGGAATGTGTAAAGAAAAACAAGAGGGGAACATGGTGCATTTGAGAACTAAGAGAAGGTCAGTGTGCCTGGAATATAGACAGGGAAAGACAGAAAGTAGAAAAGTAAGAAACAAAAAATGAATGGCAACCTCCCTGGACTCCCCCCACCCTTCCATTGCTCACTTTTATTATCTATATTAGCCTGTCAACCACAAGGGGGCGCCCAATACCCAATACCTGTTTTGTGGCCTGTGTGCCATTCCAAAGGTATTTCCTTTGTTCCTTAGGGTTAGTTATACCAAGCCATCTTGGGCAGCTCCCATCTCTTTCACATATGCCCCTGCCAACTGAGTAGCAAAGGGAAAACAGAAGTAAGTAAGTTCCAAGTTACTACCATCGCACAATAGATGCCACATGTCTCATACTCCATCTTGGGCTAGAAGTCACAATAGCTGTCTGGATACATGTGGCTCAACAATGCAGTCTTCTTTACGTTAGAATGAATTTTGCTTTGCCTTCTACATCATAAAGGCTAATTTTTCAGAGTTAGGGACTTGCTGTTTTTATGGGAGGAAATGAAAAGAGAGGCTTGTTTGGTTTTTTTTTTTTAATGATGTCTCTATTGTTCTCAGTTTTTTTGTTTGTTTATTTTTTCCTTAATGGACATTGTATGGTACTCAAGGCATTTAGAAGTAATTCAGTATGCCTATTCAGAATGTATGTGGGTCAGTGGGAATATTGTAACTTCTGGTAATAGAACTAATGAGGTAGTAGTAAAAGCCTTAGGTTTGCCGAGATACATTAAAGCTTAAAATGACTTTAGTAGAAAGAACAAATTTAAAACTGGAGGGAAAATGACATATGTGTATGTGTGTGTCTTTTTCTGTATCTCTATATTTGTTAGTTATCCTAGGGTTTATAAACTGAACCAGAAGGCACGGTGACTACTAAATTCGTTATAGCATAACTCCCACATCGGGCTTACTTTGGGAAAGACCCAGGGGTTCTCAGAGCACACCACCTACCACAGCCTGGGCCCCCAGGCCTTGGAACTGGAGTGGCCCAGAACTGGCTTTGAGTTCCAACAGCACTAATAATCAGAGTTCACTCAGTCAGCCTTCTACCAACCACCATTCGGATATGTTCTACACCAGTGTTTCATCTATTGGAGTGGAAGGCAGATAGGCAGAACTGAAGAAATTCAGCAGGCCAAATCATTATTTTATATTCTGCATGTAATTTGTTGAGACCTTTCTAATGAGAAAAGGTGTTTTGCTTGTTTTCTAGCTGGCATTATACTTATAGGAACAGAGCTTGTCAGACTAGTATCAGTTTCTTCTATGAAAGTGACAGGACTGATAGATTGCAAGGTGAAGTGTTTACAACTTATCTTGATTCTGTACAGATTTTTATTCTATGCATACTAATGGAAAAAAATCCAGCTTCCTTTTTCAATGTGTGTTAATGTTACGAACCGAATAGCAGATATAAATTTTATTGTCAGCTTCTTATTAACTGTGTGAGGCGTCTAGGATAATGAAGTAAAGGGCAAGATCGCTTTCCTTTATGACAGCAGATGATCATGTTATTTAATCAACAAACTGTGTTTAATTATCACTAAGGGTAATGAAACTAGATAAGTTTGACAGCTGACAGAGGAAAGTCAGATAAATTAAAAAGAAAATTCTAAATTTCTCTGGATCTCAACTGGATTGAAATTTTATTTTGGTTGTATATATACACTTTTAAAGTTGACTTTCTTCATTTAAACACCACACTTCAGGGGATTATTTTTACACCAGGAAAGCCTGGTCATGGATCTGAAAACCAATTTAGCACTTTCTTTATTTTATTTCCAAAACTTACCAGTCAGTACTTTGGAAATGGCTAAAGAAAATATAATAACTATAATGAGATGGAATTCAACACTGTAACCTTGGTGTTCAGCCCAATAGAATCTTAAGGCTCTGAATTGTTAACTCATTCCATTTGACTTGATTTTAGGGTCATATGGAGCCAAAACTAACTTATGTGCCTTGAATTCACTGCTTTGAACTGAAAAGTAAACTGTTTACTTGCTCCCAATGGGACTACATTATGCTGAAAGATTGCTTCCTGTTTGTCCTAGAGGGGTTTCCTGTCCCTGAAAGAAGTCATAATTTGGGTCAGCTGTCTCTGCAGGGGCCATCCCTGACAGCTTTCTCAGGAAAGTGAGATCAGAAAAGCACCAAGCTGTCGCAGCATATGAAACTAAAGACTTGCCACAGCCCCTGCCTTTGCAGAGGGCTCTAACTTTAAATACAGCCTGAATGCTAAGTCCGAGAAGACTACAGTTCCCCAAGTGACTCCTGCTGCACCACACTGTGAGTTGTTTCAGTTGCTCCTCAGAGTCATTAGGAATGCTGTCCTGTTTGTCTTTTTTAGACCATCTGTAGGAGGCGTGCCCAGAAAGAGTTGTACCTTTTTCTGGTGACATTGGAAGGTACTGGAGCATAAAAATAATCCTGGATCAACATATGAGTCAAATGCTGTATTTCTCCATTCTGCATTTAGGGAACAAAAACTTCAAATGCCATCTTGCCAAAAATAGCAGGCAATTAAAGTATGCCGAATCCATGATACTACATGTGGTAGCCAAGTGTTCAGGAGGCATTATTATGGAGAAATAATTATACTGGTGTTTCCAGGCTTTCATTTCCCCTGGTATTACCTACTGAGCTCTTTACCCTGTAACGTTTGAAAATAAGTAAAGATTTCTTCTGGCTTCATCCAGGGCCATATCACCACTTCTGCATATTGCTTCTGATTACTGTCCTGGTAAATTCTAAGTACGATGCTGAATTCTGGCACAAACCACTGTCTGAAGGAATCCAAACGAGGAAGCGTGGATATTCGAAGACCGCCCCATTCACACTGTGGGAAAAATCAATTCAATTGAAAGCTCACCTACAGTCTACTTCAGGTGTGATGGACAGTACATTACTAGGTCAATGCCTTCATAATTCTTTCTTTCTAGTGAGATCCTGTGGGAGATAGTTCAGATTCTCTGACTCATCTTTGCTGAGTGCTTTCATACCAGCGTGCTCCCTTCCCTGAAAGGCCTGGAATTGAAGGAAAATGGAAAACTCATCTTGAGGTGAAATTGGAAGGGACCAAGAAGCTTAAAGGAGGAAGTGATTGTCAGTTAGGCAGAAATAGGAGGGCTTCGCTAGAATCGTGCCTTGTAAATTTGTCTACCTTCCACTGCAGTGCCTTGTGTATAGCAAGTATGGGACAAAGGATTCTGGAAAGTATAAAAATGAGGAGTGCGCTGGGTAGTATTGCAGGGGAGAGAGGGGTAGAAAATAAAAGTTTAAAGGAGATGCAAGACTGTTACTGTAAAATAAATGGAAATGCAGTTCTAGGACTTCTAAACAATACTAGTCAAACTGTAAGTTTCACACTGTTGTAATCTGAGTTATGTGAGTAAATAATGTATCTTTTTCGTGGGAGAAGAGGGTGGTGGTGAGGGAACCCATACTAGAAAACAATTAAAAATAGTGATAATGATACAAATAAAATTCAGTGAAAGGGGTTACATCAGGATAAGGAAAAAACTAAAACTAAGAAATACAGTTGAAGCATAATATATGGATTATATAAACAGAGAATAAAATTAAAAACAATCTTGCAGCAATAGCCATAACCCAAGAACAATAGAAGCAGGCTTGAAGGCATATGGACAAGGTATTTCTTGTTACTGTGTGGGCTGTATGCTGTGGGATGTGGGATATTCTGTTGTGAGGCTTTGAGAGATCTTGTTGGGTACTGTTTTTAAGTAGGTGTTTGAAGAGTGTTAAGACTTTGTAATTACCATCAATTCAGAGAAAGTAGACACACAGCATATCAGGAAGGGCACAACAGTTCATCCAAGAAATGCAAAGAAAAGATGATGAAATTTCTAGCAGAAATCCACAGTGGATTGTAATTAACATTGATACCCAGGAACCTTGAACACTGAAGATTCTGTCAAATTAACTACAAAGTGTATGTGTTCTGAAGATCATCTGGAACTAAACATCAATGATATGACTTGAGAAAGATGCTAGCCTACCTTCTTAAGGGGAAGAATAAAATCGACTCTGATTTACTAGATTCTAAAAAAAAAAAATGGAAACAATAGTCTGGGAAAGATTGTGAAAGAGTCAAATTTCAAAAGGTGGAAGGAAACCAAAGAAAGCATTAAGATTAATGAGTATAAAAATGTGGCCGGGGGAGGGGAAAGAAAAGAAAAAGGAATATACATTACTGAAGGTATAAAACGATTTTGACTCTGTAATTGGAAAGTATGTTGTCCATCTAGCCCTTTTCAAGGTGCAAACAACAAACCATACTCAACAGAGCATTAAAGAGAATAAAGGCAGAAGAAGCCCTAAAACTACCCACCGGAGAAAAAACAGGAGTCATAAACCCTTATTAAAGGTATATTCACGACTGATTAGAAGTTTGCTCTCATTTGTGGAAAAGGATGGCAAGCCTTCCCAAAACTCCTGAGATCTAAAAAGTGTTCTCCACATTTACCTGGTCAGCGAGTGCCAAATAGCATCAGAAGATTATTTATCCAAATTTCTAGTTACTTTGAAATATTAGGTAGTCGATGTTAAAGCTTTTGGAGGCAGTTTAACCAGAAAATTACCAAGCCAACCAAAGAAAACTTGAAGCTACTGTTAAAGTGAAAAGAAAAGAAAATTCCAAATAAACTGTTAAAGCGAACAGTGTTCAGTACACTAGAAATGACCCAGTGGGCTGACCTAAATGTGAGCAATTAGCATGATTTAATATTGTGATTTAGCCAACGGTTCACTATTAGCCTTGGCTTACAAACTGAGTGCCATGGCTGTGGGATGTGGATGTAGGGTAAACATATATTTACTATCCTTCTTTGCTTATTCCTCTGTAAGCCAACATAACAAATACTCCTGGGTATCTTATTCACTTGGTTTGACTATCAGGATTTGTTTGCAGTAGACATCGATGGCTCAAGTCCTTTGGTGTCCCTTAAGAGCAGGGAAAAGAGGAGAGCATTTCTCTTTAAGATTCCCCATGACTTACACCAATTTTGACCCTATGCATTTCGCCACCCCGTTCTTAATCCCTTCAAATGATAGGCAGGACTCCATTTCTACTGGTACATGTTTAGTTTTTCGAAGGAGAATATATCATTGGCCATTTGTCTGAAGAAGTTAAGAAAAGCCTTTCATTATTTCAGTAATATACCGAAGTACCTTCAATGTATAAGACACTAGAGTCTGTGATTTCAAAAGTGAGTAAGATAGTAATTGCCTTTAAGCAGTTTTCAGTCACTGGGGTAGACAAGCCCCAGCCAGTTTCAAAGATGCAGTAAAGACAAGGATAGAGCTAATGGATCCAGGGAATTACAGAGGAAAAGGAAACAAGATTAGAGTTTCTTCCCAAAATTGCATAAAATTATGGCAATTAGGAACCAAATTTGGGACACCAAGACAGAACAATTAAGTAAATGAATCCGGCAACATGCATGTGTATGAACCAGTCTTCAGGGAGGCAGACAGCAGTTGGGTTTTGCAGGGCTTTATTTTAAGCACTTAATTTTTGAGAGCCTAGAATGCTGAGTTTATTCATCATCTTACCCACACATCTGGTGACGCTAGGAACCTCTGACACAGCTAATTAAAACAAATGGCTCTTGTTGTGGCATTATGAATGGCAAGGCAAACAACATCGCAGTCTTTAGCAGGTTCTGCCACAGACTAATGGAAGAAAAATGTCAAAAAGTCCTATCAGATGTCTTCCCTAAGTGATATGAGGATACTTGATGTGCAGGGATGACAGCTGCTAAAACAAAAGGAGATATAAAGACAAATAGATCCAGTGTGTTGGGTTTGGAGATTGTTGATGATAATTTTTTTTGTTTAAGGAATAATCTAACATGTACACTATGGGAAAGATAAGAGTTAAAAGCAGTAAGTGATCTCTCTTTTATGTCTCATCTGCCCAGATCTAGAGAAAATTTGCTTGAACTGCTATTTAAGTGTATTTTTAAATAAATCCTTTTAGGAAAGCTCGATGAGACCAATTCAAAGATTCTTTAACCTTAGAAAATGCTGACTACTTAAAAAATTGTCAGCATCCATGGATTGCCCTATAAAGACTCCTAGACTAATTTTGACCAAGTGTAAGGTAGGAAAATGCGATGCAGTTACACAGACACATATGCACACACACACACTCACACTCCCACAGAGGAGGGAGCAGGCATCATGGAAACCTATATACTCTGATTTCTGCAACAGTCCCCTATACCTGCCTTGGTGGTTGTTCATTAAGAGCATCCACCAGTATCCAGTGAATAACCTGTGCAAATGCAAAGTGGGATGGAGAGCACGCTCTGCAGAAAACAAGAAAAGGTGTTTTGAAGATGATAATACTAGGCTGGTTCCACGTTTCTAATCGATCGGGAGGGATAAGTAAGTTGTCTGCCAACTTTTTTGTTTCTCACATCCAAAGGGGCTGAAAGTTTATGAAATAAAATGCACAGTGAACGCAGAGTCAGCAGGAAGGTAGCTAATCCATATGTTTAATTGCGGGCTGGGAAAAGAGCAGTGCTTGCCTTGTTGGCAAGCCCTGGATGCTGAGTCAGCACGTGAGGTTCCCCTGGGGAGCAAGGTGGGCTCCAAGGAGGAGAAGGAAAAACAATACTTTTCCCTGGGCGCACATTTGCAAGGGGTATATGAAATTGCATACTTCTGCCAGAGAGCAGAAGGCAGAGCCAGTTTCAGGAAGCAGCACTTTCCAATTAAAAAAAAAAAATTAAATTAAATAATATTTTTAGGGAATATTGGAGAAGTAAACAAGACAAAAAAGGGATAGAACCTAAATGAGGTGGTTCTCAAGCAGAGGAGTCATGGAGCGGTGTGATGATCACAAGCTCTGGGGTTGCATCCACCTTGGTAAACTTCCTAGGCATGGTACCTGGGATTACTAACACTGACCAAGGGATTTCATATCAACAGCTAACATATTTGGGACATTTATGTGTTAACATTATGTGTTAGGCATTGGAATTGTATCCATTATTTTCCTTAATTCTCTTTGCAGCTTTGTTTTATTGATAAAGTTTAGGAGACATTAAGTGTTTTGTCCAAGGTTATGCAGCCAATAGAGTGGAGTCAGGATTTTAACTCAGGTCTGTATGACTATTTGTATCACAGTTATAGTCTCTGTGAAACAGAGATGCTATTACTATTCTTTCAGGGTGTCAGCTAATAATCGTTGGTTCTCTCCCTCCCTGACTGTAGCCGTTCACTCAGTGCAAAAATCGGAGTACACCTCTGTGGTGTGCACTTTGGGTCCCTGATAGTTGGGCCCTTGGAATGTGCCCATTTTGCCCCAAGGAGAGAGTGACCCTAACCTGAATGGAGTAACCACCATGTGCAGGTGCTGGTCAGCATACTCGGCCCTCCTGGAGCCCTTTCTCTTTTCTGTCTGTGCTCATCCCACAGGGGGTCTCCTCCAACCCCTCAGCTTCAAGGACTATTTCTGTGTTGCTACCTCCCAAACCCACATTCCCAGTTCTGACCTTTCCTCAAAACTGCAGACATGACATTTCCACTTGGGTTTCTAATAGGTATATTACGCTTGGCATATCCAAAACTGAACCCTTGATTCTTCGCCCCCAGTCTGCTCATCCTCCAGTCATGATCCCAGTCAAGGACATGATCCAGCAAATTGCTGAAGTCCCCAAACCTAAGAGTTGTTCTTGACTCCTCTCTCTTTCTTAATCAGGCTAGACAGCTTTGTTGACTTCACTTCTAGAAAGGATTCCATCCACTTCTCTCTGCCTCCATGACCATGACCCTCATACCAACACCTCACACATGGACTCCTGTAATAATTCTGACTGGACTCCCAGCTTCCATTCTGCAATCCATTCTTCATACAGCCATCAACATGAGCTTAATGAAATACAGGCAGCTGCAGAGATATTATGGGTTCAGTTAAAGACCACTGCAATAAAGTGACTATTGCAATAAAATGAGTCACATGAAGTTTTTTGGCTTCCCAGTGCCCATAAAAGTTATGTTTACACTATACTGTAGTATATTTTGTGCAGTACCATTATGTCTAAAAAAAAGTCCATACCTTAATTTAAAATTACTTTATTGCTTAAAATGTTGACTATCATCTGAGCCTTTAGCAAGTCATAATCTTTTTTGCTGGTGGTAGGTTTGAAATGTTGGAAGAATTAACAAAATGTGACACAGAGACACAAAGTGAATAAATGGTGGTGAAAAAATGACACTAAGAGACTTGCTTAACACAATGTTGCCACAAACCTTCAGTTTGTAAGAAAGAAAAAAAAAAGCAATATCTGAGCTATAAAACAAGGTATGCCTATGTAGATAAAATCATGCTGTCCCCTTGTTTCAAACCCTCCAATGACTTCCCATTGCACTTGGAGAAAAATAACAAACCCCTTTCCCTGGTTTACAGATTCCTGCAGTACAGCATCAGCCATCCTCTGACTTTATGTCCTACTGTGACCCTTTACCTGTTGCACTCCAGGCCCATTGCCCTTTGCATCCCTCAAAACAAGCCAAGCACAAAACTCTTACAGGTTTATAATTGTTTCTGTTTCCTCTGTTTAGAATTCTTTTTTCCCATTTCTTCTCATAGCAGGATCTTTCTTGATAGCTCTCACCTCAAATGTCACCTCCTCAAAAGAACCTTCTCTGATAACCCAGTGACTCTACATTGGCCTACTTTAATTACTGGCATTGGCACTTTTCAATATCTGAGGTTTTCTTCCTTATTTATTCACACAATTTTTCACTTACTCATTCCTACCACTCATCCTCTAAGAATTGCACTGTTGGTATCATACCCGTTGCCATCATATGGCTGTTTAAATTAAATTAATTCAAATTAAAAAAAAATTAGTTCCTCTCTCGTACTAGACACTCTTCAAGGGCTCAATACCCACATATGGCTAATGGCTAATGGACAATGCAGATATACATCATTTCCATCATTGCAGAAAGTTCTATTGGACAGCACCACCATACATTGTAAGCTTCATGAGAGCAGGGACAGGATTTGTCTCATTCACTGTTGAACCCTCCAGATAGTGCCTGGCAGATAGCAAACTCCCAGAAATATTTGCTGAATGAGTGAAGGATGAGATGAACAAATGGTGTAAATAAACTCTGGTTTTTCAGGAGAAGATGCCATCTGTTAAAGAGTTAAGGTTTTAACTTAATGGCTCTTTTATCACAGGAGAAGTCTCCCTAGGAGCATTCTGAAGATGTAAATTAATCCACCCAAAGGGGCCAGGAGAATTCAGCACTGATAGTTGGAATTTGGCAGGGCTGTTAAAGAAGCTGTCAGCGAAGCAGATTAGTTAGCCCCACTTTCTACTCAAGTTAGAGTCCAACACTGAATACAAAACTCCTTTTGGTCCAACTCAAGATTTACCTCTTTACTTAACACACTGGACATTTGTCAAGCTCATGTGTATAAAAGACCCGAATATGCTGGGCACCACCGTAGAATGGACAGTACAAGGAACGTCTAGACTCACAGCTTCTTAAAAATCAAGAAACTTGTAAATATACCACCGTGGCTTATGCTGTGCTAAGTGCTATAATGCAGTTGGGGTGTGCAGGAGTGGAACACAGATTGTTCAGATTCCAGAAGGGAAAAGAGTTGATATGTCAGGCAGTGTCACAGGGAGGTGACCTTGAGCTGAGGGGAGTGGGGATTTACCAGCCATTAGTTAGGGAGAGACATTTTCATCAGAGAGAACAGTGTGCCTAGAGATAAAAGCGAACTGTGGTGGTTCAGTGCATCTGGGAGCTTGAAACCATTTGGAACAGATGGAATGCAGAGCACAATGATCCACACAGGAGACGAGGCAGTGGAAAGAGGCACATAGATCATGGGAGGCCTTCTGTGAACCACAAAGGATTTGGACGCTATTAGGAGATGACTTGGTGCCATGAGAAATTTTAAGTTAAGAGAGTAACATTATGAGAACATTAGAAAAATCCTCCCAGAGCAGAGGTTCTTTTTTTTTTTTTTTCATACTTTAAAAAGTTTAAATAATTTACTTAGGTGAAATTCAGAAATTTAGAAATTAACCATTTTAAAATAAACAATTCAGTGGTATTCAGTACATTCACAATGTTGTGCAAACACCACTTCTGTCTAGTTCCGAAATATTTCTGTCACCCAAAATAAAACCTTAGAGCAAAGGTTCTTAATTCTAGTGTGTGTGCCCTGACTCTCCTTTAGCAGTCTGGAAAAGCCTAGAGATCCCTTCTCAGAATTTTTTGTTAAAAATAGACATATAGAATTTCAAAAGAGACCAATTACATTGAAATACAGTGGTCAAATTTTTTTTAAAAAAAAGCAAACTTGTAATAGAGCAATATGTGTACTTCTGTATTAAATGCATTAAATAATAAGATCTAGGAGCAAGTCTAATAACTATGATAATTTTAAATGGTGGTGAGCTTACATGATACTTAGAGATATTTGCTTCAACTGTAATGAGATATGAAAATGTCCATGGTTTTGTTTGGTGACTAGCTCCTTGCTACTACAAATAATACTGAAATTGGTTTCTCCATTTATCATAGAAGGAAATGCTAAATTACAAATTAGAGATGAGTGAAAATAAAGATATTTTATTTTGCATCCAAGTTTATGGACCACTGAATTCTATCCATGGGTCCAGATTTAAAGCCCCCACTGTAGGTGATACAGAGAATAAACTTAGGGGTGGATGTTGTGAGGCTCGTGACGAGACAGGTTTCGTAGTTAGAGAGATATTGTCATAGTTCAGGGGAGAGATGAGGAAGTTTGAAGGGAGCAATTCCTTTAAAACTGATGTGGCACATGCTCACTTCCAAAGTCGATCATTCAAAGGGTAATTTTTGTGTTAGAACTGGTACATCACAAGTCTCATAAATAGGCACCCCCTTACCTTATGGAAGGTATAATTTAATTTACAGAACTTTGAGGTATGCAAGCTTCAGAGACAGTATTTCTGGAGAGATGCAATTGTGCTAATTCTGTTTTTAAAGCTCATTTGGAACATGTGGGAAGAGAGCTGAGTAGTTCTAAATTGTGATTCTGGGGGGAAAATCCCTTTCGTATGCCTTTGTTTTGTTTTTAAACTTGTGCATGTGTTCACGTGCACACGCGTGCACACACACACACGTACACACACACACAGTTTAATATCCTAACATCAGTGAAAGTAACAAATTACCCAGGACCAAGGGAAGTGAATTGTGCTTTCCTTCATTTCAACACAAGTTTTTAAGCACAGGGTGTTTTGGGCCAAGAACATGTTATAAAGGAACAGGGATCCAGAGAGTCACCTTTCAAGACCTATTTATCTCGTAACTTGAACTGAAAGCTTCTCTCTTGTTATAAACTCTTAAACTATAGTATCTGTTTTATGGTGCTTTATTGAATTTTCTAGGCTTTAGGCAGGAGCCTTAAAGTAGGCTTTCCTGTCCTTCATTTTTATTGCCAATACCAGTAGCGAAGGAAAGGGAAAGGTTTGGACTCAATTACTAGTGTTTAGATGTTTCCGTATTTCATACCTGTTCATTTGGCTTCTGCAAGCAGAGACAACATTCCTTGACATGAGTTCTGTGGAAGGCTATACTTCACATGCTGTAGATTTATGGACTAAGAAAAATAACATATTTCATATCAAAATAGTAAAGGCACTAAATACACAACTTGAGAGCCAGAATTTCTGAGTTCCAGCTCCCCTGCTTATTAGCTATATGATTTTAGGCAAATTAGTTAAATAATCTGTAGTTTCCCTCATTGTACAAAATGCATAAGGTTAGAACTTATAGTGCCTTTCTCAAAGAGATGTTATGACAGTTAAATTAGTACATTCAAAGTGCCCACAACAGGGTCTGGCATACAATTGCTTAATAAATGTTAGGTGGGTTTTTTTTTAATAACATTTTTTATTGATTTATAATCATTTTACAATGTTGTGTCAAATTCCAGTGTTCAGCACAATTTTTCAGTCATACATGGACATGTACACACTCATTGTCACATCTTTTTCTCTGTGAGCTACCATAAGGTGTTATTTTCTACATGGGAAATGTACACATGCTTCCTATATAAGTAGAAATTCCTATATACACTTGCTTTAGATTATAAAAATGGGAAAAGAGATCATTATGTGCCCTATGAGGTCTGACTTCATTGAGCCTGGAGACATGATTTATCTTTATTTGAAACACTTGAGAAGATAAGAGTTTGGTTAAATGTCTAAGTTCCTAGTCTAAATAATCCAAACCAGTTGAGAGTGTGTTTGAACAACATATAAAGTTTACTATTATTACTGAAGTCCCAAGACTTTCAAATCTTGATCTCCTTTATCAGATCAGAACAAAAGTACCAATTCCCTTTACCCAGCCATACAAAAGGACTAGGAAAATGAAAATTCAACAATGGTAACACGGAAGAAAGCTCTTCACGGTTGTAAACCTTTGGGAATTGCTGTTTCTTCGAGTTGAAAGTTCAATTCCTGTCACTTCGAGAGTCTTAGCTAAGCCTGTGGGCAAGACGGGAAGGTTATTTCACTGTAGGGCATTTGTAACAAACTAAAGGAGATAGAGTGAAAGAGATGTGCATTTACGTAGTCCTTGGTGATATGTCAAAATAGTGAATATGTTGTTTCTCCTTCCATTTGTCCCTCAGAAGATAAGAACTGTCAGTTCTTATTTATGTTACAGATCTAAGCATAGGTGTATGGTAGAAAAGGCAAGAGGAGTAATTTGTTCTTCGAATGTTACTTTTTAAAAACACTCATGTAATACAATTTCATTATAGCTATGTATGTTTTTCTATTGTCATGTAACAAATTATCACAAACGTAGACTCAAAAGAACACTTCATCATCTCACAGTTCCATAGGTCAGAAGTCTGGCACAGTATGGCTGGGTTCAATGCTCATGATGTGGCAGAGTTGATATCAAGATGTCGGCCAGCTGCATCCTCCTCTGGACGTTCCACTAGGGAAAGATCCCCCTCTGTGCTCCTTCAGGTTGTTGCAGAATCCATTTCTTCATGATTGAAGGACTGGAGTTTTCTTTGCCCTCCTGGCTGTCAGCTGGGGACTGATCTCAGCAACTAGAAGCCACTCTCAGGTCCTGGCCATGTGGCCCCATAGGCAGTTCACAACATGGGTGCTGGCCTTCTTCCAAACCTGCCCAAGTGCATCCTTCTGACTTCCTTTAAGGCAACCAGCAAAAGAAAACTGTTTTTAAAGGGTTTATAAGATCAAGTCAGTTCCACTAGAATCATCTTTCTATCTTAAGATCAACTGATTTGAAACTTTAATTACATGAGCATAATTCCTTCACAGCAGTACCTTCCTAGATTTGTGTTTAACTGAATAACCAGTGGTTAGGAATTTGGGGGGACCATCTTAAAATGCTGCCTATCCAAAAATACATATGCAGGATACATAGTAGACACTTAAGTGGCATGTTGAATACTTAAATGTCCACCTACAAGGGTATGGTAGAGAACGTGGGTTTCTGTTTTAGACCAGGTTGTTGGAAACTTTACATTGATTAACATTTTTCATTCTCCTAACAGCCCTTTCATTTTACAGGTGAGACAATGAAGGCTGAGAGACTTTAACAGTATCTTAGATCACCCAGCTAGAAAATGATAGGATAAGGTTTCAAACTTGCAAGAATCTAGATTCGGAATCTGCACACTTTACTCCGTACTAGTGGCTCTCAAACATTAGGATGTATTTGGATTAATGGAAAACTTGTTAAACATGTTAATTTCTAAATCCTCTTCCCAGAGGATCTGATTCTCTAGATCATGGTCTGGGAATTGCTCTTCAATAAATATTCCTCTAGCAATGTTTCCCAGAGATTCCAAAGAATCTCAGGGGCTAACATAAGCTTGCCTACGTGAAGAACAGATATCTTAACACCAAAAATTTAGAGGAGCATAATTACAGAATGAAAGATAATCTCTTACGTCCTTATTTTTCTCACTTCTCCATTGAATGATAAGAAAATTATCATGAGATTCACTAGTCCCATGTCTGACATTTGAGAACCACTGTTCTATACCATAGTTGGAGTATTTTTTAATTATTTATTGACATAACCTACATGATTTATTAATTATCCATTAAATAAAATGTAACTATCTCTTAAAATATATGAATGTTTTAATATAATGTTAAAAATTTTTGACACTCCAAAGATATTTGAGGGTCCAACAGATAATTAATCTTTGTTGTTCTGTTCATGTGCAGAATGCTGCTTAATGGAAAGTTCCAGGTGATAGCTTGCTAGATTAACAATATTTTATGCTGTATGTACGACTGTATCTTCAGAACGATAATCATGGCAATAAGAGCTTCGTCAGTCTTGTTTTCACAGATTCTATTCCCAAAGAGTTTTCATTGCTCATAAAACATAGTAACTAATTTATATGTATCTTCACCCACACATAACTATGTATGTGTGAATATGTATTCTGACTTACTAATGATGGTTATTGTATCATATGTATTTTCCCTGGCTTTCAGATTTCAAAAATACCATAATTAGTCACTGGACATAATCTCTGTGGCAATAAAGTGATCATTTTACATCATAAATAGTATTGATTCAGGAAGTATTAGAGAATATAATAGGTTTTAGAGCCCTTAAAAAGAAAAGAACACAAGAAATGGAAGAATTAAGCAGAATTTTCCAAATAATGAGTATATTACAATTACCATGTACATCAAATTTAATACATGGAAATTGCATCTTACTCAGAGCCTGTGATCAGAATTCATTAGGAAATGAAAAAATTACATGAAGTCAAAATTATCTTTGAAAACTAAATAAAAGGACAGAACAGATCAGTTAAGCACTAGTTAAAGTATTTGGCTTAAATTTAGGACCATTTTGTATTTTAAGAATATATGTTGGTTTTTTGTTTCTTTTTTGATTTTATTGTCATTGTGTCATCATTACATTGATTTTGCTCAGTCCCTGTGATTTCATTGATTGAGTTTAATGGACATATGATACAGTTCCCCTGTGGGATTGTTTAAAAGATTTAAAGCTCTTTGAGTTGGATTTCTATTGCTGGCTGACTGGGAGATTCACAGAGATGGTGATGTTAAAGCTGAATGTGACTAAATTTGAAAAAGTAGGAAAAGGGGGCAGATGAAGGAAGAAGAGATGAGCTGAGGATTTTAAAATAAAAAGCAAGTGTCCACATGTGTTCCCACCATTATTTTAAATAAACGTCTTTTGGAAACAGCTTTCATGGAAGCTATTGATGAAGCTATTTTCAGCTTTGTTGATAAGGAAACTGAGTGCTTGGGAATTCTTGCTATGCTTGCATTCACAAAGGGTACAAACTGTTGCATTTTTCTCTTTCCTTTCTTAATTAAACTTTTCTTCCACCTTCACCCATTTTACCCACTCCTCTGCTCTCCCGCCCCACCTCTATGGGGTTTTTTGGTTTTTTATTTTTGATTCCACATACAGTTGAGATCATACAGTATTTATCTTTCTCTATATGACTTAGCATAATACCCTCTAGGTCCATCCATGTTGTAACAAAATGGCAGGATTTCTTTCTTTTTATGAGTGAATAAAATTCCATTGTATATATACCACATTTCCTTTATCCATCCGTTGATGAAAGAGATTAATGAGACCTGTAATCTATTCCTGTACTGTTCAGTAAATTAAATTTAAGTGTAAGTGTAAATTAATTAGAAATAAATAAAATTTAAAATCTTGTTCCTCAGTCATATTAGTTACATTTCACATGCTCAAGAACCACATGTGACTAGAGGCTACCATACTGGAAAGATGCAGCAGAGGTACAGAACATTTCTATTATCCAGAAACCTCTGTCGGAATATACTCACACACTGTTGCATAAGTGTTGCTCCCTGAAGGTTCACTACACATAATGAAACTGATGTGATCTCTGCTCTTCTGAAGAGTTAATCTTTTTTTCTAATACCAGAGATCTGAAGAGACTTCACTAGATTAAACATCTGTCTTTGTGCACTTGCCTGTATTCTATTTGCCTACATTTCAGGAAATCCCAAATACTAAAGAAAGAGGCAGAGTAATGTAGTGGAAGAAAAATATTGCTGCTTCCAAAACTGGCTAATTCGCTTTTGAATGTAACTGCCACAGGCCAGTCACCACAGGTCTCTAGGTCTCTCTTTCCTCATCTGTGAAATAGGATACTAATAATATTGACCTCACATGGAAATTGTCTGATTTGACTTAGATAATTCAAGTAAAAAATATCTCGTCACCAAATGATTCTAAATTATAACAAATTTCTTCTTAAAATGAATGTGTAGTCCAGTTCTCATGTTTGTTAAAGTATAAGTAATAAAAATGTACTGATATATAATTTAAAGCAAACAGTTGCCAGTAGCAACGAAAGAATTATCTAGAACTTAGACTCAAAAAATACTACTTTCAGGAGGGATATTTTATCATTGTCATTAGTTAGAATTGCCAGTTAGTTATAAAAAGCAGACTGAATTGTTTGTCAGTTTTATTACTGTTTCACATTCTCTTCCTCCATCCTGTCTATGGTACACCTGGCTGTTCAGTCTACCAGTGGCTCACTGTTGCTCCAAAATCTTGGCCCTTTAAATCCATTTTTTAAAAGATTTATTATATTCTGCTTGTAATATTGCAAAGAGCATGTTTCTCTTCCCCTGTTAGATTATAAGTTCCCTAAGTACAAGGATTATATCTGACCCACTTTTATTACCCCTCCCCAAAGAGTCCAATACACTGTAAAATCAGTTCTCAGAAAACACTTGACTGTTGAACTGAGATTACTAGCAAGTACTTTAGGTGGATTTAGAAGTCAAATCTCATTCTGTAAAAGTAGCATTTCAGTTATAATGCTCTTGACCAAAAGTAATAGAGTCAATTCCTGTCTAAAAATGAATGCAGACATTTCGTTGCCTACATAAAAAGAAGTTTGGAAATAGCATCCCCAGGGCTGCTTCAGAGGCACAACGCTGTAACAACACTGGCTTGCCCTCTCTAGAATTCTCTTGGCCTCTTCCTCGTGGTTCCAAAGTGGTCACAGCAGTTCTATATGGTGTGTCCTGACATCAAGCACACCAAGCAGGACACAACACATTCATCTCTTTTTAAAAAAGAATTCTTTCCCAGACACTCTCCAACAGAGGTCTTCTTAAATTAGTCAGTACTGGATATTAGGATTACCACTGACATTTTCAGCTTAAGGAGCCTCTGCCAGCCCTGCCACAGCACAGCTTTCCCTAACCCCTGTAGATAATAATGCCATAATTAGACCTTTGTGACCTCAGTTCATGTTACTTTTTCCTTCTTTTTTCCCATCTGTTCCTTTGGCACTCCATACCATCTGCTGGGTATTGTGTACCTCTGTGTCTTAAAGTGTATTTAATTTGAGATAAAGAACCCAGCAGCATAAAGCTGGAACCTAGGATACAGATCCAGGAAGCTCCACATGACCCCATAATCTGTAGGTAAATGAGACAACGGATGACAGTTTCCTGTTGTTGCTGTGGCAAATTACCACAAATTTAGTGGCTTAAAACAATACTGTTTGTTTTCTTAAAATTCTGGAAGTCAGAAGTCCAAAAGGAGTCTTAAGTGGCTAAAATCAAGGTATCAGCAGGGCTGGTTCCTCCTGGAGGCTCCGTGGAAACTTGTTCCCTGACTCTTCCAGCTTTTAGGAGGAGCTGGCATTTTCTTGCCTCCTGGATGCCTCACTCCAATTTCTGCTTTCATTGTCACATCACCTTCTGTCCCTTTGACCCTTTTGCCTCTGTCTTTTATGGACCCTTGTTTTTATATTGTCCTATCGAGGTAATCCGAAATAATCTCACTATTTTAAGATCCTTAATACTATAAAGTCCCTTTCATCATGTAAGGTAATAGATTCTCAGGTTCTGGGGATTAAAACTTTGACTTTTTTTTTTTTTTTTTTTTTGGCGGGGGGAGCATTATTCAACCTACTACAGATAGGAAGTTCCATTGTACACCATCAAAAATATGTGGAAGTAGGAAACAAATGTCTAATTAGGGAAACATGTCTTATCTGAAGCCTAGTAATTCTACAGCACTAAATAAGTGCTGTTCTTGTGGGGGTTTGTGTCTGTAAGCAGTACCCTCTGTTCTTTTACAAATCAGGTGACATGACTTGCCTAAAATTGACTGGGAAACTAGACCTAAGAGCAGGTGTCTGAATCATAACTTATAAGAAGGACCAGGCAAGAAAAATGACCCATCAAATGCCCCAATACATTAGTGCTATTATGCCTGCTAAAGCAGATTCTATGTGATATGCACAAGAGCTTTGTTTGTAATGTTTTAAGGAAAAATTGACCCTGGAGGTCAAAACAGGAAAAGCAGAAAAGAAAGCTTCTGTTTTTACACTACATCTTGTCTCCTTTCTACTCACTCTAAGCATCATTCTCATTTATTTTTAAGATATCAGTTGATACCAAAAAAAGTGGCAATGTGGGTATCAGTGCCAATAACAGATAAAGTATGATGTCATAAAAGAGCAGTTTTCCACTTTCTGAACTCTTTTTCTCGTTCCAAAGGGGAATTTCAGAATCAGGAGTGTTTTAAAGCATGAGATAAGGTTATTTTGAGAGATGCCAATAACCATATAATCAGTATTTATTATGCACCCAAGGGCTGCAGAGCATTTCTGTACCTTGAAAGAGTAGTTACAAGAATCACATTATGGGAATTCATGAGTCCAGACTGTGCAAGGAGTTGAACTGTGAATGGAGCTATTTGGGGAAATTTGTGGGAGGATTACCTGGAAATAGACTTTAAATAAAGAAAGAGTGTAATATGGAATAAGAGAAATAACCATCGTAATACCACCTGCTAGGTCCTCTGTTAGACCCTCTGCACAAATACTGGCAAGTCCTTACAACCTGCATTGTCCCCAGTGTGTAAGAAAAGTGCTAAGATAACTCCCCTGGGTAATACAGCTCATCAGGAGCAGGGTTCAAATCAAGATCTGTCTAACTCTAGTCTGTATTCCCTGTACCATTCTGCTGTGTAACCTCTAGGGAGTAAAACGTCTATGCCTTTGGTAGTTAAGGAATCTTTTAGGAAATTGCTAAATGGACAACTCCCTTCCTTAAGAATGTCAGATGGGGAAGAAAGAATGATCTGCCATGGATGTATGTCCGAAGAACAAGAAGCTTCTGCCTTGTTGAGATCATTATTTCCAATCATATATAGTAAATATAGGGACAGAAGAAACTTCTTTTTAACATTTTTTATTGATTTATAATCATTTTACAATGTTGTGTCAAATTCCAGTGTAGAGCACAATTTTTCAGTTATGCATGAACATATATATATTCATTGTCACATTTTTTTCTCTGTGAGCTACCATAAGATCTTGTGTATATCTCCCTGTGCTATACAGTATAATCTTGCTTATCTATTCTACAATTTTGAAATCCTGTCTATCCCTTCCAACCCTCCGCTCCCTTGGCAACCACAAGTTAGTATTCTATGTCTATGAGTCTATTTATCTTTTGTATTTATGCTTTGTTTTTTTGTTTTTTGTTTTTTGTTTTTTTAGATTCCACATATGAGTGATCTCATATGGTATTTTTCTTTCTCCTTCTGGCTTACTTCACATAGAATGATACTCTCCAGGAGCATCCATGTTGCTGCAAATGGCGTTATGTTGTCAGTTTTTATGGCTGAGTAGTATTCCATTGTATAAATATACCACTTCTTCTTTATCCAGTCATCTGTTGATGGACATTTAGGCTGTCTCCATGTCTTGGCTATTGTAAATAGTGCTGCTGTGAACATTGGGGTGCAGGTGTCATCCTGAAGTAGGGTTCGTCAGAAGAAACTTTTTATGCAAGCGCATAACAAAAGAAAAAAACTTGATCTGGACAGGGGTTTTGGGAAAGGCTTCTCTGAAGATATCATACTTTAGCTAAAGAATGAGTAGGAGTGAACTCAGCAAAAGAGGAAGAGTGGTTTGGATGCATTCCAGATGGTGGGGACAGTACGTGCAAAGGTTCTGTGGTGAGAAGGAACAAAGTTTATTCTAGGACCTGAAGCATGGTTGGAGTATGATGAGCAAGGGAAAGAGTAATGGAAAATGAGGCTGAAGAGCTAAGCAGAGGACAGGCCATGGAAGACAGTTGTAGGCCATGTGAAAGATTTTTATCTTCATCCCCAAAGCAAAGCCATGAAGGGTTTTTAATTAGGTGGAAGCAGAAAGACAGGTTCACTGTATGATAAGATTAGCAATGAGTATGCTCCTGCGTAGTGCAGAAGAGATATGATGCTAGCTGACAACAGCAAGGATGGAGAAGAGAGAAAAGATGTCAGTGATATTGAGGAGATGATGAAGATGGGAAGACTATGGTGATAGGTGGGAAAATAAGGAAGTGGATAATAATAACCTAAACTAACATTTATTAAATGTTTATAATGTATGAGATGTGTTGGTAAATAACTTTTTAATGGATTATTTCTTTTTAACAATAACCAAACAGTAACATAGTATACTTTCAGCTTCAAATGACAGAAATACCAATGCAATATTTTTTTTTTATCTTGTAGCATAATAGTCTGCAAGGAGGATAGTTTGGATTTTGAATAATTCATCAGCTCTAATGTCATCATGTTATCTTAGATCCAGGTTCATTCTCTGTTCCCTCTGTCATCTCAGTGCATACCACAATCCTTTGTGTAGCTCCCCTCATGGTTGCAAGCTGGCTGCATCAGTTCCAACCATCACTACTCACACAGCTAAGTCCAGAAGGAAAAACCTTCCATCCCTGTCTCCTTCCTTCCTCTTTAGGTAACCATTTGTTTTAGTTTGTAGGTTATTCTCACATTGTTTCTTTCTGAAAACAAAAGCAAATTTGTAAATATATTTTTCCCCTCTTTTCTTACAAAAGATAGCATGCACATTGTTCTGCCTATTGATTTTTTTTTATCACTTAACAACCTAAAGGTGCCTCATATAAAAAGATCTTCCTCTCACTCCTTTTGTGCATCTGTTTGTATTCTTATTTTTTATTGAAGTGTAGTCAATTTACAGTTTAGTTTCAGGTGGATAGCAAAGTGATTCAGTTATGCATATACATACATATATTTTTTCAGATTTTTTTTCCATTGCTGCTTATTATAAGAAATTGAATATAGTTCCCTGTGCTATACAGTAGATCCTTGTTGTTTATCTATTTTATATACAGTAATATGTATCTATTAATCCCAAACTCCTAATCTATCCCTACCTGTTTTTCCTCCCTAGTAACCACACACCTTTTTATAAGTTGCATGGCACTAAATTTATGGCTATACCAGAATTTATTCAGTGAGTCCCTTATTGATAGACATTTAGATACTTCCTAGCCTTTGCTGCTACAAGTAGTGTTATATTGAGTAAACTGTTCATATGTCATTTCATATATTTTCCAATGTATCTTCCAAATAGATCCCCAGAAGATGGATTGCCCTATTAAAGGGTAAGTACATGTGTAATTTCAGCAGCAAACATCAAATTCTCCTCCATAGAGTATGCATACCTCTTTGCCTCCCTACTAGCAACATACAAAAATGTTTGTTTCGTGATAGTCTGACCAGTGATGGTTATTGTCAGACTTTAGATTTTTGAAAATCTGATAGGTGAAGAGTAGAATCACATTATATTAATTTTTGCATAAATTTTGCATTAATTTTTGCTTCTAATATCTTATTAGAAGCATGACTGAACATCTTTTAGTATGTTTAGGGCCACTTGCTCTGTGAGCGGTGTGGTTCTATCATTTGCTCATTTTTCTATTGAGTTGTTAGCGTCTTCTAAATTTGGAGAGAGTGTTTATATATTAGAGATTATACCTCTTTGTAATTTAATTTGCAAATATTTTTCACCAATACCACACTGTCTTGATTATTGTCTCTTTATAGTAGGTCTTGGAGTCTAGTGGTATAGTCTTCCGCTTTGTTCTTCAGTATTCTGTTGGCCTTTCTGGGGCTTTTGACTCTCCATATATACTTTAGGATCAGCTTGTTGATAACCACAAATTAACTTGCTGGGATTTTTATTGGGATTACATTGAATTTATAAATCAAGTTGGGAAAAACTGACATCTTGACAATATTGAGTCTTCCTCTCCATGATTATCTCTGCATCTATTTAGCTCACCTTTAATTTTTTTCTTAATTTGATTTATAATATACCTAAGTATTGAACTTTGAGGTGCTAATATAAATGTTATTATGTTTTAAATTTTAAATTTCACTTCCACTGCTGGAACAGAAATTGACCTTTTGTATTGACCTTGTATCTTGTAATCTTGCTATAATCACTTATTAGTTCTAGGAGTTTTTCTGTTGACTATTTCAGATTTTCTACATAGATGATCATGTCATCTGCAAACAAAGATAGTTTTATTTCTTCCTCCCCAAGCTGTATATCTTTTATTTTCCTTCCTTGTCTTATTGCATTAGCTAGGACTTCCAATATGATGTTGAAAAAGAATGTTAAGAGAGGACATCCTTTCCTTGTTTCTGATCTTTGTGGAAAAGGTTTGAGTTTCTCACCATTAAGCATTATGTTAGCTGTAGATATTTTGTAGATACTTTTAATCAAGTTGAGAAAGTCCCCTTCTAATATTTTTTTTTAAAGGCAAGGGAAATATTTCTAGAAACCTCTCAGCATATTTTTTTATTCTATCTCACTGACCAGAATTGCATTGTGTGCACATTCCTAAATCACTGGTAAGGAGACTAAATTCCCAAGATTGGCTCAGACTAATCAAGGTTAACCTTGAGGCTGAAATGAGACCCAGCTTACACTGAGCAAGCAACCAATTCATACATGAACATAATATTTTATAAAGAAAGAAGCAGTAAGGGAGAGAATAGAGAAGCATTTGTCCCAATCTATCTCTTTGACTACCCAAGGTCAATTAAGATCCATCACCCCACATATACATTTAGTAAACGGCATACCTGCATAAAACACACTCACCTCTTCTCCTATGAAGAAAACTTGAAATATTTACCAGTTATTTGTCCTGCTGGGTCACTGTAGGGAACGTTTCCCCATACATCAGGTCTAGATATGACTCCACATATTCAGGTATTCTAGATGTAGAAGACAAATTATTTAACCCCTTTGTACCAGATTACTATGTCAAAGAAGTAAATGGATGACTACAATTGAAACTAATATTAAGAAAAAGGGGAAAGAGGGGAGAGTATAGCTCAGTGGTAGATAACACGCTTAGCCTGCACAAAATCCTGGGTTCAATCCCCATTACTTCCATTAAAATAAATAATCCCCCCAAAAAAAAGAAAAGAAAAAGGGGAAAATGGTAAACAATATACACACTGAAATATGGCATATATCATATCTTGTTACACGGAAAGGTGAAGACCCTCTACCCTGGTAAAGGTCAGTCAGTCATTCTGGTCATCTCTGGTTCTGCCCTAAGGAAGAGGCTCTTCCTTATCTGTTGTCATTCAGAGTGACATCTGAAACATTTAGTGGGTAGAATGTCCTTCTTTTGAGCTAATTGTTTTAGCACTATACTTTTTGTAGATATGAGTTGTAGAGCCCCAAATCACTGTGTGGTTTGCAACAGATTATTTTCAGCCAGGCGTGTGGTAAATTTAGCAATCTAGTAATCAGAAATAAAAATTCTTAGGCTTCCATTCTGTTTTTTTCTCAGACAGCTCCATATTGTAAAACTAGAGCCAGCAATCTCCTTGTGCAGAATCCTTGAGAATGTCTGTCTTCTGGTCACTGGCCCATTTCCTCTGCTAATCCCAGTAGATTTGATTTTAATGTTAAAATATGAAATAGCATCTTCAGTGATTTGGGAAGACACTTCCTTTAAGCTTTCTTTGCCATCAGTTCTTTCCCCTTTGTCAAGCAGAGAATGATTAAGAGGAGATGCTGGAAGATGCTGGAGCCCACTGTTTTCTCAGGTGTATCGCCTACTTCTCTCTCTCTGTATTTATACTAATTCAGGATGAAAATTCCATTATTCCAACATTGCAAGGCTTCAAAGTATAGAAGTCTTGGTTAATTTAAATTTCAGGCTTTGGCATGAGAGCTTCTCTTAACAAGTTTGATTCTTAAAATACTGTGCTGAATTCTGCAAGGCTGTACTAACACACACAAATAAGCTGAATTTTCCTTATGTTAATATCAGCCTTATTAGTAAAACTGTCTTCATTCCAAAGTAATAAGGCAATAAATCAAACATTTTGACATTGAATGACAAAACTTATCAACCTCCAATCTAAGAATAGTAGAATTCTCAGCACCCTCCATCTCCTTTCTTTCTTCAATCACATTCTCATTTTTAGGATATGTTACTTATAAAGTACCATTCCTGATTATCCTAGGACCAAGCACACTGTTAATGTTTTTAACGCTTTCATAAAAGTGTGGGTAGTACCTGTTGGATAGCCAGTAACTGTGTCTGTGTCAGATAAGTCTCTCATTCTACTAATTTTCTTAAGTAAACTAAAATTAAACAGCATTTAAGTAGCTTGTCCAAAGTTACCCAGCTTGTGTATGGTGGACCTGTGAAATAAACAGTGTGATTCCAGAGCTCACATTCTTATCATCATGTGATATTGCCTTAATTTATGGTTTGCAGAACTGTGCTGATGGAGTTGAGAGACTGAGTATGCAAATGGAGAATGACCAGACCATCTGTAAAGTAAAACTCTGACCCCTAACATGCAGCAGCTATCGCAGGAAGCAAACCTCATATTTATAGTCTCTCCAACTAGAAGAAGCCTACTATATACCTCTAACCAATCACATAGGATGCTCACTTCTAGTTATCCCACCTACAACTTCCTCATGCCAACAGCCTCTATTCCGGACATACCTGGAGCCATTTTTTTCCCTTAACTGTAAATCATTCCCACTCCCCTGCCTGCCTTTCAGTCTCTGCCAAACACGAATGATTGTGGCTGACTCCCTTCCCTTGAGTAAATAGTCTTGCTTGCTCTCATTTGGGTGGTCTTTTTGTTTATTTCCACAGAGGTGTCTTTCAGTCAGAGAGAAAATTCTACAGTGAGATAAAATGAATCTTGGAAAGGATGTGTTCGATGCTTCTGAAGAAGGCACTTAGATTTATTGGTTGGAAGGGCCAAAGCTGTGAAGGGTAGAAAAAGTTGCTTAGGGAAATGTACAAAGTGAGAAGATACGAGGTATTAGAACTGATCCCGGAGGAACTCCTACATCTAATGGCTGGGAAAAGCAGAATCAGCCTGCAGAAGAATGTGAAGGGATGACAGGGCAATAGGAGAAAGACAAGGGTAATGGGATCATGGATGTTGAGGGAAGAGAGTTTTAGAAGAAGGAGGTGATGGATAGCATCTAATGCTGATGAGAGTTGAGTAGATTTAGCCCAGTGGAGCTCAGTGGTGCTCCTGGCAGAAATGCTGCTCTGATAGCATGGATTCCAGACCGTGGAGGTTGAATAGAAAGAGATAAGGAAAGGAAGATCAAAAGTTTAAAGAACTTTCAACCAGTTTGGCTGTGGAGAGGGAGGACGAAAGTGTACTGGGAGCTGAAGCAGAATGTGAGGATCAGAGAGTGTTTCTTGAAAATATCTAAGGTTTGTGCATATTTAAATGTTGCAAGAAAGATCCATTTTTTTGTGTATATATGTCTTAAGTATAGTCGGTAACAATGTGTCAATTTCTGGTGTTTTTTAAAATCTATTTTATATAGCAGTTAATATTAGCAAATCTCGAACTCCCAGTTTATCTCTTCCCATCCCCATTTCCCACTCCCCGTAACCATTTGTTTGTTTACTACTTCTGTGAGTCTGTTTCTGTTTTGTGAATAAGTTCATTAGTGTCTAAGAAGGATCCATTTGAAAGGTGCTGGTTGATTATATGGGAGAGGAAAACTAATAGTCACATGTCAGATTCCTGAGGAGACTGAAGAAGAGAGATCTAAAACTTAGGAAATAAAAATAGAAATAGGAATAACTCCTTTAATCTAAGAGGAAAGAAGATGAGGGCTGTTATCTAGGTCATTGGGTTTGTTGTTTTCAAGTGAGTTTCTTTGGTAATCTTTGATTTTCTAAGTAATATATAGTGACAATGGAAATGTTTCAAATAGTTACTGTGGACAGGAGAGATGCTTTACTAGGGAAATGATGGAAAGAATGGTAGCCATAGTTGAAGGTCCATTTGAGGTTTATACTCTTGAATTTATTGTCACGTCAGTAAAGTGATCCAAGAATGTGAGGTTGTACAGCCTAACTGACTTGGAGAAATAACCACCAGAAAACGTCCAGGTTGGTCTGAGAGGAAAAAGAGAACATTAATAATAGATGAGGTGAAACTGGTTTGGAGAGAACTGAGGATTGGTGAGGTGTAGATGGTGAAATAGCCCCAGTTTTCCAAGGTTTCAGGAAGAACAAAAAGCTTTGCAAGGTTTGCTTAAGTCACAACAGTATATCAAGGCAATTTAGCATACGTCCCCTTGGGGTTATTTTATAAGTCTCCTAAGAATACTTTTAGTGCTTTTTTGGGTGGAATCCAGTTTGTTTGGGGATAATACAAAGATAGCATTTTCTAAGATAAAGATGCATCTGTTTTTCTGTTACTTTTTCGATATTTATATTATGTTTTAGAAGCTTGAGCTTCAAATGGAATGTGGGAAAAGATGCTGTCATTCTTGCATAATAATAACTGTTAGCATTAATTGAGTACTTACAATGAGCTGGACACTGCCACATATTTGCCTGCATTGCCTCATTTCATTCCCCCAGCAACCATGTAATTTAGATAGCATTTTTCTCTTCATCATAGAATCAAGGAAATTAAGGTTTATAGAGGCTAGGTGACTAGCTAGAGGTCCCCCTCTGCGAAATGATGGAGTGAGGAGAGGAACCCAGGACCTTCTCAGGCAAAACTGTGATGTCAGCAAAAGTGATCTTTAGGTACATCCTGATTCTCTTGCATCTGTCTCCCTTTAAGCTTCATTTTCTCAGACCTTGCCTAACACTCCCACCTCCCTGAGATGACACAGCTTTTATCTCTTTTCCAACTAAAGAACAGTCTTTGCTAATGGGTTAAGCATGTACTCCCAGACATTGTATTCATAATTTATTAGGAAACTTTCTGGAGACAGTGGCCTTAATCAAAGAGACAGCTCTAATGGTGCTTTTACTCTCCCATTTTCAAGCCATTCTGTGCTGTAAAACTGCAGAAGAGGTAATAGTACTGTTTCGTTCACTCAGGCTCTAAAATCAAGACTCCTGAAGCTCTGAACCAAATCACACTGTCATTTTTCTCAGTGGAAGTGGGCGGAGTTGGGGGAACGAACAGAGGAGTGACATAGATTCTAGGTTCATCAAAGCTTATGCTAATCAGGAAACAATTGCTTTGATGTAACTATTGAGCTTCCAGTCACTCAAGAAAAGAGGCATCTTGTATGTATGTGTATGTATATGTGTGCACTCACGTGTGTATGTTTAAATTGCCTTGGGTTTATTTTTTGTGTGTTTTTTAAAATTGTGGCTTATTGAGGTATGATTGGCCAATACAGTTGTAAGATATGTGAAGTGTACCCTGTGATAATTTGGTATAATTTTGAAAGGATTCTCCCCAGTCCCCATCACATTTATTAACATCCATTCCATCACCTCACATATTTATCTTTTCAATTTTTTTGTGGGATTTTTTTTTTTTTGGTAAGATAGAATTCTTAAAACAAATGAACGTACTGCATTTCTTGAGTCCTAAAAACATAAGCAAGGATGGAACAGGGAGAGAAGAGGCCATGGCTGTGTGTCTATGGTGAAGCATCTAGATTAAAAGTTTAGGCAGAGACTACCTGAAGTACCCAGAGATTGGGTTCCCACCTTTAAAAAATAGTTCAGTTGATTTTTAATCATCTCTGCCGACTTTTTTTAGAGAGAAGTTCAAAGTAAGGCAGTTGGAGGGGGTAAGTGTTGGCCGGCGCCAGGATGCTACTGAACAAATAAACTGGGGGTGGGAAGTCAAGAAGATGGAAACAAGATGAGTGAGCAGAGAGGGATGAGTAAATCATTCATCTGGGATACAGACTGGAGCAAAATAAAAACATGAAGCGGATGCCTTAGAACCCCAGGGAGCAGCCAGCAGAAGTGAGCAGAGGGAGTAAGAAAAATGAACACCTACACACAGCCAGCGTTGATTAGCTTCCTACAGCAGAAGCACTAAGGAAAACCACTTTAAAACCACTTTAGAAAAGCAAAGGGAAAACATGAAAACTCTCCCAGACTGCCCTCTTCATGAATCTTTCTTCCTTCTAACTCTGCTCTCTCTCACACTGCTGCTCCCTCTGGGCTTATTATCCTGTGTTATCACTCAAATCTTTCTGCTCTTCAAAGATGTCCCGAAATCCCAGTTCCTCCATAAAGCCTTTCCTGGCTAAATGAAAAGAGGTTACACTGAACTCTTCTCCCTCCAGCAGACTGTCAGCATGCCTTTCAGAGCACATCACGAGGCCTGATTCAAGAAGGTTATCCTCAATGTAAATATTTAATGACAAGTTCTCTCACCATGGCATTAACTCTTGACTTAGTGTGCTGTGTGTGCAAGCATGTGCATGTGCTATGGACTGAACTGAATACCCAACCAATCCATATGTTGAAGCCCTAACCTCCAACATGACTATATTGGAGATAGGGTCTAAAAGGAGATAATTCAATTTAAATGAGGTCATGTGGGTGGGTTCTTAAACTGATAAGATTCTGGCTTTATAAGGAGAGGAAGAGAGATATCCCATCCTCCCCTCGACCAGCCCCCCACTCCTCACTCCCTGCCACCCCGTAAAGACACAGCAAGAAGGTGGCTGTCTGCAAAAGCCTTCAGTAGAAACTGAACCCTGCCTGAACATTGATCTTGGACTTTTCAACCTTCAGAACTGTGAAAAGATAAATTTCTGTTGTTTACACCACCCGGTCTGCTGGATTTTGTTACAGCAGCCCAAGCAGTCTATGGCTGTGTGTGTGGGTAGTGGGTGGTGGCAGTTGTGAAGAGTGTTGGTTGAATTTAGGTCATTCATGTTAGAATAAAATTCCCATAAGGCAGGGACTGTCAGTTTAACTATATTTACAAAAAGCACGGTGTTTATGTGAAGCCAGTACCTAATAAACACCAGTAAATTCTGCAATTTCTTTTAATACAGAAGTGACAAATGTCTTCTGCCTGTTTTCTTTTGTACATCCAGTTGGCTCTCCTCTTTACTTTCCCCTCTGCCTCTCCTAAATTTCCGTTTACCTGAAACCAGGGGTCCAGATACAGCAATACAGGTATCTCTTGTTTTATCGTACTTGGCTTTATTGCACATTACAGATACTGCATTTTTTACAAATTGAAGGTTTGTGGCAACCCTTGTCTACCAGGCCTATTGGCACCATTTTTCCAATAGCATTTGCTCACTTTGTGTTCCTCTGTCACATCTTGGTAATTCTTGTAATATTTCAAACTTTTTTTTAATATTATTGTTACTTGTTATGTTGATCTGTGATCAGTGATCTTTGATGTTACTATTATGACTCACTGAAGGCTCAGATTGGCTAACATTTTTAGCAATAAAGAACTTTTAATAAAGGTATGTACATTGTTTTAGACTTAATGCTAATGCATACGTTAGAGTACAGTATAGTATAGATAAAACTTTGACACTCACCAGAAAACAGAAAGATTTGTGTGACTTGCTTTCTTACAGTATTCACTTCTTTGCTATAGTCTGGAACCAAACCTGAAATATCTCCAAAGTATTCCTGTACTGAAAGTTTTGGATTATTCCAGACAAAGTTGGATTCAAGTTATCTAATGACCTGGAGAGTTGAGCGGCTTTGCCAATTAGGTGTGGATTTTTCACACCCTGTAGCATTTGTATTAAATGAAAGCCATAGCCAGATGTATGCATTTTTAGTTGTAAAACTCAACTCAGATAAATTATTTCAAGTAAGGGCACTGGCAGTTATCAAGAAATAGGTATTACACAGCAGCTTAGCCAAAAAAGCGCATTTCCCACTACCTTAATCATTGTGTTGAAAAACTGCCGAGAAGTCTGGAAGTAATTAGATGCTGTTAAAAGAAGGTGGAAGGACAATGCTTCATTCTACTCGCTGGGCCAGCACACCCACACTGTAATTTACATTCAGGAATCCTTCCCTCTGATTCAGAAAGAGGGTGGTCCCCGTGGGCCTTCTCGTCATGTGGGGAATAAATGGGCCCCTACAAACTTAACCTCTTTAATCATTAGATACTCCAATGTAGCAACATGGACTTCAGTAAAGAATATTCGCAAGTTTGGCAAAGAGCACTGCTATAAGGCTTCAGAGCCAGCTTGGAATATAACGTGGCAGTGGCCATTTAGCAGGAAGACTAATTCAGGCTTGGTTCCCATTACAGGGGTGGGGGGACGGAGGCATATTAAGATCTTCAATTTTCTTACCTTACATTATACACCAGCACCCCAAAAGTCTAGGTATCAGTGAACAATGCTGATTCCTAACTCCTGTGAGTGCTGGCCAGTTAGGGGGAGGAGAGAGGAGCCCAGGTTCAACATCCTCCCTCCCAACTCCCTCCCTACCCATATCCTTCAACCCCCATGAAAACCAAAAGAAACCAGGAACTGGAGTCAAGAACCAGGACTAGAGCTCTCTCCTCTCCCAGGACCACAGCTCCTCCTCACCCACATCCCTATGCCCTCTCCTCCCCATGGCACTGCAACCTGGGTGGGATTAACACCTCTGAGGCCCTGAACCCTAAAAGCATTATAGAGCTACCTCTTATTTGTAAGTCAAAAATGTAAACAAGCCTAAATGGAATGGCCAAGTACATTATCATCCAAACCTGAACACCTGTGAAAGTGAAAGGAGCTATTGAAAAATGCAGGACAGCAGACATAAACCGGGAATGACCTGAGCAAATGGGGATATAGGATTACCTAACTCAAAGCCATAAAAGAGGTGTAAGAAAGTTCTTTTGCCATGTTGACTAATTTGATTGGGAAATATCAGATTCTTATCCCCCTGAATGTTTTCTTGAATGTAAATACAGGGTTTTATTTTTCTTTTTTGGAAGAGTTAATACTTGATCTGCTTACTGTTAAATCCAATGTTTCTCAAGTGTAGTCCCTGGACCAGTATTATCAGAATCATTTGGGCATGTGTAAGACTTACAGATTCTCAGGCCTACCCCATACCCACCAGGGGTGGAGTCCAACAGCGTATAGTTTAATAAGCCCTCTGGTGATTCTAGTACATGTTGAAGTTTGAGAACCAATTCAGCTCTGAAGGCAGCTTGTTAGGGAGATTCACCAGGAATTTGCTTGGAGTGGTTTCCTATCCAGTGGAAAAGGAAAATGCCTGGATGGACCTAACCAGCATTTGCTGATAACTGGTAGCCCTGCTGCAGTCACTTCTACCTAAGCCTAGTTGTCTGTCAAAGTCTTTTCCAGTTGACTAGTTGCCTGACCCTGAAGAAAGCAGCATCTGCACAGGCCACTTCTAGGGTTTTGTAAAATGCTTTAGTTCCTTGGGAATGGACCTCAATATGAAACATGTAAATATATTGTTTGACTTTCAGACCACTGTGTTTCCAACACACTTTCAGAAATTTCTGTGTAATAGTAGAGGAATGCCTGGACTCGTGAGCTGTGTGACATTGGGCAAGCAATGTCTCCAACTGATTTCTGTATGTTAATCTTGTATCCTGCTAACTTGCTGAATTCTTTTATCAGCTCTAGTAGTTTTTGTGTGGAGTCTTTAAGGTTTTCTATATATAGTGTCATGTCATCTGCATATGGTGACAATTTTACCTCTTCTCTTCCAATTTGGATCCCTTTTATTTCTTGTTTGATTGCTGTGGCTAGAATTTCCAATACTATGTTGAATAGAAGTGGTGAGAGTGAGCATCCTTGTCTTGTTTCAGATTCTAGCAGGAAGGCTTTCAGCTTTTCACCATTGAGTATTATGTTGGCTGTGGGTTTGTCATAAATAGCTTTTATTATGTTGAGATATGTTCCCTTTATACCACTTGGTTAGAGTTTTTATCATAAACGGCTGATGAATTTTATCAGATGCTTTTTCTGCATCTATTGAGATGACCACGTAATTTTTGTCCTTTCCTTTGTTGATGGGGTGTATCACCTTGATTGATTTGCATATGTTGAATCACATGCAAATCAATAAAGTCAGCATATGTTGAAGCATATGCTGACTTTAGGTTTTGCTCTTTTTCTAATTTTTTTAGGTGGCAGGCTAGGTTGTTTATTTGAGATTGTTCTTGTTTTTTGGAGAAGGACTGTATCACTAGAACTTTTTGACAAAAGACGATTTTACTAGCTACCACATGTTTCATAGAGATGCCTCAGAATGCAGTAGGATGGAGTTGAAATTAGAAAGATAACGGTATGTTGTCTTCATCTTTGCATTCATCTGTGAGTAGAAAATCTATGCCACATAAGCAAATGATAAATATTTGATAAATGAATGAATGAAATGACTACCCTCCATCTCCCCAAGTCTGAGCAATGGAATGGCAAATGGAGAGGCATGACAGGAGATGAGGAGAATCAACGGAAAGGTGTGTGCTTGAAAACACAGCCACTGGGCCCAAAGGGGACTTTGTATGTTGACCTATCGCTGGTTTCAAAAAGCACTACACAACCTAACCTTACAAGTAGTTGTATTAGTTGGAATTCTTTTCTCCTCTAGAAAAATATTCCCTTAAGATGACTCATCTCAAGATATCCACTAGGGCAATAACATACAATCTTCCAATTTTCTTTCTTCCCTAGGGGGAAAAATTTTTATTTTAACCTGCTACTCTCTGGCATTTGTGGAAAAGGTGTGAGTGTGCCATTTGGGAATAATGTTCATTTCCCTGGAAAATGGGTGGCATCCAACCTTGAGGTTTTATGTTAGGATGCTGGCAGGGCACCCAGTGAGCGCATAGCCAGGAGACAAAGTTCCTCATATAAAACAGAGCCGCCGGTCACCAAAACAAGTATGTTTCCGTTTTCTACCATTTGTTTTATGAAGTTGTTTACATTATGCCAATGGAAAATTAACACTAATCTAAATGCCTTGCCCCATGACGGAAACTACAATATTTCCTCGTGGAAGCAGTATTTCAGGAATTTATGTTGCAAGCAAAGACACTGGAATTAACTTGAATCCTGTTGATGTCTCTGAAGCACTAAAAGTGTCTCTATTGTAGATGCACTAAATACATTGGATGGTTGCTGGGAAAAGAGAAAGACACAAGTTTTGGGAAGAAAGAAACCCATAAAGGGGGTTTTCTGAGCAATATCAACTGACTGCAAAAGGGTAAAATATGCTATACTGACAGATAGTGAAATAGACATGGGGCTGGTTTTTCTCATCCTCAGTGGGCTGATTGCATTTGCTTTGGTCACTAGACATAAATATCCAAGCAGGCAGCAGCTCTGAGAAGCATCCAAGACACTTGTCATTTCAGATGTGCACGTTAGTACTGTACCCTACACAGCAGTGGCTCATACATCCCTGTTTCTCTAATGCTGTGATAGAACATGTTTTAGATTCTTTGTACTCACATGCATTTCTTAAATATTTTTGGCCCGTCATACTTAAAGTAATGCTGTACCTTTCTCTTCATAAAAAAAAATCCCTGAAATTGAAGAAGCAGCACATTATGATGATTCACAAATAAGAAAATCATGACTCAGGGGGATCGTGCAGAGACTTGTCCACCGCCCATCTGTGGCTGCACCCAGTTCCTTCATTCTCAGGAAGGAGTTTTTATTATTAATAACTGTTATTTACAAAGGACTCACTAGAATCCAGCAGAGTGGTACATTATCTCATTTAATCCTCACAATAATCTATTGAGGTGAAAACTATTATTTGTACCATTTTACAGAAGAGGAAATTGAGAACTAGAGAGGTTAAGAGACTTGCCCAGAATCCATACAGGTGAGGAGGCAAGCTTTAAATGCAGCTGGTCTGGTTCTCTGGTTCCATGCCCTTAACTACTGCACAGACTGCCTTTTTAAAGACAGAAGCACTTTCAAAGAAATGAACTTTCTAGAAGATGTTCTCAAACTGCAGCATATGTAAGAATCTCCAGGAACCCTCTGATTCAGTAGGTCTGGGCTGGGATCCATAAATCTTTTATGTTCAGGGGCCCGTGGCTGGGCCTGATACTTTGAGAACACCTCCACTGTCTAGAGAAATGGTACCTAAAATGGGCTAGGGTGCTTTTAAATCTCTTGACTTTAGTGTGTAATTTGCACATTGTGCCTGGTGGCCTGGCATGGTGAGAACTTTCATGTGTATGTGGATGTTGGTGAATCTATTTATGAAATCACTAGCTGCTTGACCTCCTGGGTAAGAGAAGTCGGGCTTCCCTGTTCTATGTTTTCTTTCACAGTAGACAGACCCTTCACTTCTTGAGGTTTTGGCTCATGAGATAATACTCAGTTCCCTTGCTCCTTCTTGACCAGTGTCTCATGTGAGTATATCTGTGTTCTTCCTCTTAATGTCCAGGAAATCTCACCACAGATAGTCTTCTACACTGGAAGGAGACTGATTCTCACTCACTGCAATGAAAGTGTGTGCTGGCTATAGTGAAATGGGAGTCCCTCTGGATTCTGTCTCAGGCTGGGAATGGAGATCAGGCTTGGTGGGGGAGGGATGGAAAGAAGGGTCACTAAAATATGTGTCCCAGGCACTGTGCATGATCATTGGGTATATGATCTGCAAGAAACCCATTATCTACATTCTTACAGATGAGGACCCTGGACTCAGAGAAGTTAGGTAATGTGCCCAAGGTTGTTCAGCTAATAGATTCTGACCTATCTGTTTCCAAAGAGTATGTTCCTTTCATGATGTCATGCTGGCCAAGACAGGACAGGTGGCTGGCTGAAGGAAACTCCTAGGTGATCCTAACACGCAGATTACATCTAACCTTTGAGCTGAACCTGAGAGGTTCCCCAGGCCTAAAGACTTACATGGTATTTATCCACTGCAACTAATTAGAGAATCTTCTTCAGAAATTGTGACTATTCGATGTTAGATAAGTGTACAAATAAACACCTGTTCTTTTACTGATATGAATAAAAATACAGCCTGGGTAGCATTATGTATTTGTTCCAAGACACATGAAGGAGTTCATGACATTGTAGACGTTCAAAAGATTTTTCCACCAGGTATTTCCTAGGAATGGCTGTGGTGCAAGTAACAAGTTCTTTTTCCTTTAAAGAAACCTTTATTCATCTCTTATTTGTAGCTCTTAAAATACATTTTGAAATAGGTGTAACATGATATTGTAAGATAGCCCTACTCAACAACTCCTTTATGAAAGTTCTCTCTTGCTTCCTAGAGAAACTTACGGTCTTTCATACCCGTGAAACTGTAGTCAATTTTGAATTTGTGACTTTATGTACATTACTAACCTTTTCTAAATTTCACGTTTCTCCTGCTAAAAAAAAAAAACAACCAAAGAAAAACCTTGCGTACTCATGTCTAGAAACTGTTATATCAATCAGAAAAAATGATGCATGTGAAAATGCCTCAGTAAATTTATCATGGTGTACAAAGAGAAAGAGTTTGCTTTCAAACCAGGATGACTGGATTACTTTTCAGGATTAGCCTGCTGGTTTCTTTGGTTAGTAGGCAGTTACTGACATTCATCAGTATTATTCCTTTTTATTTATGGAGTGCAGATGTATACTTCACTTACTTTCTGCCAGGCATTTTGAGAATAGTAACTCACTTAACTTACTGGGACTGTTGTCCATTTAGGAGTCAACTGCTTTGTAAAATTCCCTGTCTGTTAGTGAGGAACTTTATCACAACTTTGAAACTGACCAGTTCCAGGCTACACAACTTACTGAACTTTATCTTAAAAATTGTATTCAGTGAAATTTTTGTTACAATTGGTAGTCCTTTTTTCAATGACCTTAGTCTGAATTTTTCTGGTTTTTTTTTCCAGTAGGAGATAGTAAGCTGAATTTTTCTGTTTGTTTTTTTTTTTTCCAGTGGGAGATAGTATGCTGTAACTGTTTAATAACCAGATGGATAATGTTTAACAACCAGATCAGGGGAAGGGATAAAGGCCCTAATTTGTATCACTGGCTAATTCCTATGGTATGAATACTCTCACCATGGTTGATTTGGTGTCTCAATGTAGAACTGGGTAGAGATGCTAATGAGCAGCTCCCATGAATGTCGTCTTTTTCTTATCTTAAAGATGCTATAAATTTGAGGTTAGTGAGAATAACCTAAATACCTAGATAAACTCCCAAAAAAGTGTCTTATGAAGTGGAGGATATTATTTCTCTCATTCTAGGAGTGTGTTTTCACCGTCTTGATGGTGTTCTTTAGTGCACAAAAGCTTTTAATTTTGATAAAGTCCAACTTACCTATATGATAACCTGTGCTTTAGTTACCATATTTAAGAAACCATTGCTTAATCCAAGATCACAAAGATTGACTTCTGTGTTTTCTTCTAAGAGTTTTGTAGCATTAGTTCTTAGATTTAGGCCTTAGGTCCATTGTAAGTTAATTTTTCTGTATGCTGTGGCACTGATGCTTTTATGGTACCTTGGCCTTCAGGCTCCTGCTTCTGTATGTCGTGTCTCTGTTCTTACACTGACACACAGGAAAACCAGCCCTTCCTTGATTTCTACACACACACACCCAAGTTCCTCTTCTATAAAACATCCACGAGATAGTAGATTTCACAAAAATTTTATTAGTTACATCATGTATCAGACAAACAACCTAAAACCATACTCCAAACATCTCTAACCTTCAAAGTTCTTATGGCCAAGAGATATTTCACTGTTAATTGTCCCCAGTATAACCTAGTTTCCCAATGGTTCTTTTTCTCTGTTCAGTGTTTCTCTTTCTCCCTTGATCACTCTAGGCCCTCTTGAGAACTGAAACACAAATGTCTCTCCTTTTCTCACAAAGCACAGTTTAACTTCATTTCCTTACTTGAGTTCCTCATGGTTTTTCACTTTCTTCCCTGCAAGAATGTATTTTCCCCTCAAAGAAGGTTTTCTCCCTAGTGGGAATTCTGGTACCATTTTCCATACCATTATTCTAAGCAAGTTTTGGTAGGGTAATGGATGGAGAGTGGTCCCAGGAGTGAGTAGAGAGCCCAGGTACCTGAATAGCAAAAAATAAGAATCACCAAATGAGCAAAAGAAATGCCCAAAAAGAGGAGGCAAAAAAACACCTATGGTGATGAGCTTCAACTATGCCAACAGTTGAGGTAGAAGAAAGGGTCTTATAGGTCAGCTCAATATGGTAGGGAATAGGAGATTGGAGAGATTAGTCAGTGGAAGGAGGAAAGAAACCTACTTTCAAATATACAAAGCTATGGCGTTTTGATTATACAGATCTACAATCCTTTGGAGCTAGATTTTTTTTTTACTTTTTTTTTATTGAGTTATAGTCATTTTACAATGTTGTGTCAAATTCCAGTGTAGAGCACAATTTTTCAATTATACATGAACATACATATATTCATTGTCACATTTTTTTTCCCTGTGAGCTACCACAAGATCTTGTATATATTTCCCTGTGCTATGCAGTATAATCTTGTTTATCTGTTCTACATTTTGAAATCCCAGTCTGTCCCTTCCCACCCCTCTCCCCCTTGGCAACCACAAGTTTGTATTCTATGTCTATGAGTCTGTTTCTGTTTTGTATTTGTGTTTTGTTTTGTTTGTTTTAGATTCCACATATGAGTGATCTCATATAGTATTTTTCTTTCTCTTTCTGGCTTACTTCACTTAGAATGACATTCTCCAGGAACATCAGTGTTCCTGCAAATGGCATTATGTTGTCTGTTTTTATGGCTGAATAGTATTCCATTGTATAAATATACCACATCTTTATCCAGTCATCTGTTGATGGACATTTAAGCTGTTTCCATGTCTTGACTATTGTAAATAGTGCTGCTATGAATATTGGGGTGCAGGTGTCATTTTGAAAGTAGGGTTCCTTCAGGATATATGCCCAGGAGCGGGATTCCTGTTTTGTAATTCAGTGATTTTCAGATTTTAGAAAAGTATTACAGTAGATGTGCTGTATGTTGTATAATACCCTGGTAGGGTCTGAGGCAGCATCCCATAATAAAACAGGATCAAATATATATAACACTAAAGGGGATGAAAACTCTAAGTAGTTTTATTTCAGTTTGGGTCTAGTTTTGTTGTCAAATGAGTTAGGGGAAAAGCCTTTTATTTTTGGTTTTGGTTTTTCATTTTTAAATTCTGAATGTCACATTGTGGAAATATAAGATCTAGAAGTGATAAGCCGTTCCTCAAGTGTTCTCTTTTGCTAAGACCACTCAGCAAGGCTAGTGATGTAGAGGATGAAGATGAAGATGCTTCCCAAGAGCCAGTCTTCTTTCTGACTGGTTCATCTTTTGCCAGTAATTTGCCAGGCAGATCAGCTTTGCTGCTTAAAACATTCACTTTAGCCTCATTTCCTCCCAGCTTTCTTTTTAACTTCAGTCTTTTATAGTTTACTGCAGTGAATATAGTTGGAACATAAGATGATGAGCAATGCTGTTCAGGACAATAATGTGAGCTGAGAAAAGAGAAAAAAAAATCACTATGGAGAGGACAGTAGCAGGGAAGAAGTAGACTAAGGCAGTGTTAGGAAATTGCTACCTACTCACCCTGTCCCCAACCACCCAAGGGGAAAAGGCCTATCAGCTGTACTAAAGCTCTCTTTGGAAAACCTTGAATGGAAATAAATGAGCACAGGGATCTAGAATGGTAATAAATGAGCACTAGAAAGAGTGACTGGCAGCCTTTGTAGACTTAATGGAGGAATTAATCTTAATGTGCCTTTTGCGTAAAGGGATTCTGATGCACCTTTGATATAGTGAAAAATGCTTGGGATTTGGACTCAGGGTTCTGGGTCTTACCCAGCCTCTTCTGAATATCACCCGATCCTGAATCATTTGTTTTCACTAGAAAAGGTTACCATTTTGCAAGAGTCACTGTGATAGAAGCATTTTACATTAAGTTAGTTCTAATATTCATAACAACCTTTCAATTAAAACAATATTGCTCTTAACATCCTCATATAATCAGTAAGAAAACTGAGGTTTGGAAAGGTTAGCTAACTTAGCCGAGTTTTATGGTGAATGATCTGTTCCCCTGGGATTAGACACAGTATTCCTGATGCTGAAGTTCATGTTCTTTCTATTGCTCAGAATGCGTCTTTAATTGATACCCTGGTTTATCACATAGATACTGATTTTACTATAGTGTAAAGACCTGCAGGCCTAGTTTCAAATTAAGCTTACTATATACTGACTAGAGGAGCTTGGGTGGTGGTGGTGGCGGTGGTGGCGGTGGTGGTGGTGGTGGTGGTGGTGGTGGTGGTAGTAGTAGTAGTAGTAGTAGTAGTAGTAGTAGTAGTAGTAGTAGTAGTAGTAGTAGTAGTAGTAGTAGTAGTAACCACTCACCTGTATCAAGCACTATTTAAGAAACTTTATACAGATATTGCTATAGGTGGACATATAGGGGAATAAAGACACCAACTTGGTTTCCATGGAGTCCACATGACATAATACGGATCAGCGTCTTCCACAGTGCATTGTGGGAACTGCTAGGTCCTTGAAATATCCCAAGAGAAGAGGGTTTATGTTAAAACAAATTTGAAAAACCCTGACTGTATTCTCCTCTTAAAGGGTCTCGGTGTACATCCACATTGAAATGATGCTGAGAAGTATTTAAGGCTAAAAAGGAAATGGTTGAACCTTGTTTAACTCAGGAGTTTCCCCAGTATTTTGACCATACCTCTTCATTCAGAGTTTATCTGTTAACATCTGTAACTTCCATAGAACACACATTGAGAGATACTAATATAAATGAAAGTCTTCTGTATACTGGCATAAATTGGCACAATCACTCACATTATTTTGTACAACTATAGTGCAAGTTCACAAAGTAAACCCAGAGTTTCTTTGGGTCAGAACATGTATCTAATTTTAGCTTCTCATTCTACCCATGGGCTTTGCCCACTTGAATATTTTTTTAAATAAAAATATTTTTTAGAATATGTCTTACCATCCAAATTCAAGGCGCTCAAATCCCACTCAAGGTTTCTCTCTTTCACAGACTCTTCCCAAGCCTCCCTCCCATCTGGCCCACAGGGGTCCCTCTGTTCTCTGACCTGTCTCAGCACTGATTGTCCCCAAGGAACTGGGGCTTCAGAGTCGTCTCTAAGAAACTGGAATTATGTGGAATTAAAATGTCCCACATTTGATGGAGCTGAATAGGAACAGACTGAAATTTGTGAGAAAACCACAGTTTTAAAAGAAAAGACAACATTTCCTCGTTAGAGTTCCAGAAGAATTTCACAAGGAGATACTCTTTCTTTCTTTCTTTTTTTTCTTTTTTCTTTGTGATCCAATCCTGAGTTCACAATTACAAAAATTTTATTTACCCAAAACAGATACTAAGTTTGAATCTTCTAAATTTGGACATGGATTTAAATTTAAATTTCTCATATATCTTTTTTTAAAAACACAACGGCAAAAAATGACTCTCCTCCCTGTGTGAGTCCTTAGTTGTTTTTAACTTTTAACACTTCTCAGTGAGATTGAAATCTGTGTGTTTCTATTCAGAGTCACTTTTTTAAAAAATGATGAAGTACAACCTTCCTAACTGAAATTTAATTCATTATTTATTACTGGGGGATCCTTTTATTGAAGTTGTGAAATCAAAGTACAGTGTTTACTCAGTTTAAAATGTCCTAAACATGCTTAGTGCTGCTCTTGCAACAGGACCATCCTTTGGCCCTCTGACTAATGCACCAGTTGAAGTGTTACCTGTGCTGAAGGAAAATGCCCTCAAGCTGCTTCTACTGTGAATTTGAAAAGGAAAAAAAAAAAAAAAAAAAAAGGATAGCTTGAGGGTGTGACTCTGTAGCTATCCCTGCAGAAGCTGGAGTTAGGTGGGGGAGGATGAGTGACTTAGAGAACTAGAAGAGTAAAATCAGCCACAGTGGTGTGTAGGTACAAAGAGACTGTGACAGATACTAGTTTACTAGTTAGTATACTACCTTAAGAACAACCACAAACTAAATGTGGTGCTCATTCTGTCACAGAGAGAAAATTAAAATTAGGCAGAGAAATAAAGATTGATGTGAATTTCTATTGCTTCATACAGTAAGAAAGTCAGAAAAAGTTTCATTTTGAAAATTCTCATGATTTGCTAAAATACAACTAGCTACCTAAGCAGAATCTTTGAAACACAAAAGATGATTTATTTCAAAACTTATGCCAAATTATAGTATCATTACTCAAATCCAAGTTGTGATTTATAAAAATTAGCTAAGGGTAAGAATTATACCTGTGGCTCTGACTTCAGCTGGTAGTAATTGATAATAATTCACATCAGTTCAGATATAACTAGGACTTTATCTGTGAGCCCCTTAACCAGATTATTCCCACCCCATGCACAGGGCCTGGACTGTACTAACTACACAGGAAGTGGAATGTAATACTTGCTCTCCAGATTAGTCATGTGGATAAATAAAGCAGAATGAGAGTTATAGAAGCAACCTAAGTGCCCATCATGAATGAATGGATAAAGAAGATGTGTAAATATATACATATACATAGTATGGAATATTACTAAGCCATTAAAAAGAATGAAATCTTGCCATTTGCAACAACATGGATGGACCTACAGGGTACTCTGCTAAGTGAAGTAAGTCAGAGAAAGACAAATAGCACATAATCTCACTTATATGTGGAATCTAAAAAACAACACACAATAAAAATAAACTCACACATACAGAGAACAAATGGGTGGTTGCCAGAGAGGAGGGGGGGTGGAGTTGGGTGAAATAGGTGAAGAGGATCATGAGGTATAGACCTGTAGTTAAAATAAATAAGCCACAGGGATGTAATATACAGCATAAGGAACATGGTCAATATTATAATTTTGTATGGGGACAGATAGTAACTAGTCTTATCATGGTGATCATAATATATGTAAATGTCAAATCACTATGTAATATACCTGAAACTAACATAATATTGTATGTCAACTATATTTCAATTTAAAGAACAAAAAGCAGAAAGTAATTAGGAACCACAGAGAAAAAGTAGCAATAATAGGGAGATTTGGCCTTGACTTCAGAAATGCACTTCTGTCATTTGTCAAAATGCCTCATTGTTTTAAAATTCATGTCATTGTCTCCTCTCTGTTAACTCATTCATTAATTTAAGGACTCATTCATTCACTCAAACCCTCTTCTTTGAACATGTTCTCTGTTCCAGGTACTGGGTATACATTCTGTCCTCCTAAGGTTTAAGGTCTAGCAGGAAAGACAGACAAAAAACAAGGAAAAAATATATAAAATCATAATTGAGATAAATAACAAGAATAACAATAATAATGACAAATACCTAGGCAGGATATACCACTTCAGAGTGGCAACTCTAGGTGAACAGAAATTTCACCTTCCTTTGAGAAATCATTGCATTAAATTGATTTGTATTCACTGATTTGCCAACAAAGCACTTGTGACATTTAAAATTGGAGTTAGAAAGCTTTCTAAACCAGAAAAGACACTGCCAGATAAAGCACATTTTGTCAGGAAACAATATAGAAATAATAGGATCTTAAATGTCATAATTGTTCTTCATTAGCTAAAAAGCAATAAGATAATTTTACTTTAAAACATTTCTTTCTGACCCCAGACAAAACTTTCTAGACCGAAGCATGGACTACTATTGATACAAATGAGTCATTTTTTTATTCACTCCCTTTAGAGGCAGCAGACCTTAGGGAAGACTGTAGATTTTGGTGCCCAGTCTGAGAAACAGGGGTGTGAATTTGTACTCTTCCACATATTTTCCATGTGAACATGGACAGGTTATTTAACCCTTCAGAACCTCATTTTTGTAAGCATTTTAGTTGGTACACAAAATGCACAAAATGTCAATATACAGGTCAGTGAATTATCACAAAAAGAAATTTGTGTAGCTACCAGCCAAACCACAACGTGAGCATTGTCAGCCTACCAGAATCCCCTCTTAGACCACCTCCAATCATTTCCCCTCTCTCCTTTCTAAAGTAACCACTCTCTTCACTTCTAACACCACAGGTTAGTGTTGTACCTTCTTTTTTAAAGGCTTTATACGTATAGGATCAAATCATATGTATTGCTTGTTGTCTGGCTTCTTTCACTGAGGCACATTTCTGTATCTGTAAAGTGGGGGGAGTGATGCCTACCTTACACTGTGGTTGAGACAATGATGTTGGAGTTATGCAGCGTAAAAAGTACATGGCTTCCAACTAGTTAGCAGAAAAGGTGAGTGGTTTCATGTTCACAAGCAGCAGGTGAACTTATGGAAATGATAGTGACAAGGATGGAATGGATTTGGAAATACTGATAGACCTGACCTTGCCTTGAGGTGTGTACTTAAAACATGAACTTCATCTTGGCAGTCAATTCTTCTCTTCTCGATACCAGTTCCGCCTATGGAGTAGCTGTTCCTTCTCCATTAATCTCCAAACAGATTCATTTGGTTTGTGCTCCAGAAGCTTGTAGAAGTGACCCAAGCAGATTTTCAGATTGAACGATAATGACAAGTAATCTTTCCCAAAGACTCATGATGTGCCAGGATTTCCACTGATCACTTCACATACTGTATCTCATCTAATCTCCCTGCAGCCAAATGAGGAAGGTATTCCTACTATCCCACTGTTGAGATGAGGTACTAAAGCCAGAAAGACTTGAAAGGTCACTGAATCACTGGGAGGTAGAGTTAGAATTTTAACAGAGGCTGTTTGTCTCCAGAACTTGGGCTAACTGCTGATGTGCAGGCCCCTGGTACAAACAGATCCCGTCATTTTTACTGCAGTTCTTTGGAAAAGGTTGTCACGTGTAGATTTCAGCTTATTGTAGAGGTTTGGTTGAAAAAAATAATAGCAAAGTTATACTCTCCCCTCTAACCTTAGTAGGAAATGTTCTCAGTGAACGGAGCGTAGAGCACACAGGCCACATGTGCCTCATTAAAAGCTCTAAAATGTAAGGCATAAATCTATTTTTATCGTGTTACACCTGCACTGGAGCCTGTCATGTTTCCTAGGAAAGTGCTTTTGGGGATTTTAGTGCCCCCTCTAGGTCTACTACTATTTCCTTCATTTTATCTTTATACCACTTTCACCTATTTCTTTATTTTCCATTATTGACCAATAATCACAGCCCTATTGAGTCATTCCATACTGCCGTTGCAGAAGTCAAGAGAGCCTTTGTGAAAACCCACTGCCAGGTTTAATCCTATGGAGTTGCTTGCAAGAGGGGCCATTGGGACATTTTATAAGTACAACTTCTTACAGCATTATTTAATATGTCTCAGTTTACAACAGACAGCCCATTAAGTACCTATTTAGTGCTTTTCTTTGTGTACAATACCAAGCTGGGGATTGTGTGTAAAACAAAAAGTCAGACGACACAAACCCTATCCTCAGCGTGCCTGAAATTCAGTGGGGGAGGAGGACAAAAATGTAATCACAGAAAGTTAAAACTTAGTTCAAAGCAGCAGTAGAAATGTTACAATACTCCCTATGAGTAAGAAGACATCTAAGGTGGTCTCAGAAAAATTACCACAGATGTCCAGAGAAAGCTGGAATCACTTGGTCAGAAAAGGGGTGGGATTGAAGACACTCCTGGAAGATGAGTAGGATCTGCAGGATCAGACTGTAAAACCTCCTGGCTGGTAAACCATGGCTTTACCCAAGGATTCAGGAAGATGAGAAGAGAGCGAGTAGAAGACTGAGTGTGCTTGTTTCCTATTGCGGCTTCAACAAACTACCACAGAACTGGTGACTTCTGGTAACACGGACATACTATCTAACAGTGCTGTAGGTCGGAAGTCCAAAGTAGGTCTATGGCTAAAATCAAGGTGTCAGCAGAGAGGCGTTCCTTCTGGAGGCTCTAGAGGCGAATCTGTCTCCTTGTCTTTTCCAGCTTCTAGAAGTTGCTTGCATTTCTTGGCTTATGGCCCTATCCTTCATCTTCAGAGCATATTATTCCAACCTCTGCTTACGTCATCACATCTCCTCCTCTGACTCTGACCCTCCTGCCTTCCTTTAATAAGGGCCCTGTGATTATATTGGGCCCACTAGAATATCCAAAATTATCTCCTCATCTCTACACTAACGTAAACACATCTGCAAGGTTCCTTTTGCCAGGTAAAATAACATACTCATGGGTTCTGAGGGACAGGATCTGGGCACCTTTTGGGGATGGGGCATTATTCTGTAGGTTACAGTCAGCACTGTACTGAGGGAGTTTTTAAGTGATAGGCTTTGAAGTTTATTTTGTACAACATGAAACCATTGAATGTTTTAATCTGGGAAGTGATACGAGCAAAGCACAGAGTAAAAGGCAGAGCAATGGTTAGAAAAGCATAGGGATAAGGAGGCCAGTGCAGAGATTGCTGGATCCCTCATGGACAGTGTGCAGGTGGTGGGTTGTCTTTGCCTGTGTGTGTGTGTGTTGGTCACGTGTAAGCATGAGAGACCACCCATATGTTCCCCATGCTTGTGCTTGTGAACACTGCCTCAGCTTGTTCCAGCTGGATGTTTACCTAGCCATAGGAAAGCAGCCACCCGAGGAGGCCTGCAACTCTCCCTGCCTTCCGGTATTTCTACTAGAGCAAGGATAATATGCAAGGATTTTGATTTCCAAGTAATTGTCTTTATGCTTCAAGTTATGGGATATTCAGAGAGCTGGGAACTACCTCTTCAGACAACCTTCCAGGTGTCCTAAAGGGGGTTCCAAATCTTAAGAAGATTTTTTTATAAGTAGTCTGTGATAGGCAATTATACAAGCTGCAGTGGTCTCCCAGAGAGACTGTTTCCTTGAATGGTAGGGGCTCTCACGTGATGGCAGCCAGGGGAAGTGATCTGGTTAATAAGTCTGACTGGTGTTCAGAGCAGAGCTGGATGCTATTCATTAACTTGCCTCTCTGTTGTTTTCCCTTTCTGTATTGTCCTGGATTTGAAGTAAGTTGTCACACACAGTGAGTTTTGATTCAGACACAACTTTATTCAAATTAGCTGTAACTGTGGCTCCATATGGATATGAAATTAGGGAAGATAACCCCCCAAAACCCAAGAATCAAATGAATTAGCAGCCTTGCAGTAGACCAAGAGATTTTTAGAAATCTTGCAGACATACAGGCAAGGGCTGGAGTTGCCTCTCTGGCAAGGCAAATTCAGATAGTTCAGGAGTGAGCAAGCCCAAATGGTTTATTAACTCATTTGGGGGTCCTGTCATCAGTGTAGTTGCTTATCTAGGGTAAAGCAATTAAGATGGTATCAGAGAGCTGTACCCAACTGCCTAGTAAGACTTGATAACATGGAATTTTCAGAATAAAAGTGCTTTTGTTTTCAGCAATGGGAGAGAAAATTGTAATGCTGGTGTTCAAACTTTGAGGAGTTACAACACAATCTGAAAGGGATGGACATTATGAAATGAACGTGTTCCCCTCCTCCCAAGACAGAATGGTGCAGCAGAGTTATTTTGGTGGCTTTTAACTATTACAGTGTTCAGTAGCAAAGAAAGATCCTCAGAAACGAGCCCAGAAGTCTCTGAGGGAAAACATAAATATTCAGCTGTGCTTTTAAAGACTTGCTATTTTCTTTCTTAATTGTGTTTACCTTTTAAACAACAACAAGCAGAAGCCAAAAACTTGGCAGAGTGCTGCTTTTTAAGGCAAATGTATCCCTTCACTGCCAACTGAACATGCCTCTATTTTTTACTTGGTTCTTTTTCCTTTAAAAAAAAAGAGTGATACTTTCCCTCTCCTTCATTCAAGAACATCTTGCCCTTCAGCCATCAAGAGTAGTCAGAATTCCAAATGTAGGAGTTCCCAGGAGGACAAATCCAGGGCTGTGTTCATTATTGTTATCATCATTGTTGTTATATTAGTGCAATAAATGATAAGACCCAAAGTATGGAGCATTAGAGAAATACTAGGTTGCGAGCAGCATATGCATAAACAAATAGTGCTTTTACACAACATAATAAGGCATGTATACTTAAAACTCACTGTTAATGTTATTATTTTCAAGGAGATGACCTCTAGTGAATTCATGCATGTGTTTGCCACCTTTAAAGAGCGCCTCACTCCACACAGCAAAACCAAACAAGCAAGCTACACAGCAGTAGCAACCTATCCTTTTTTGAGCCTGTCTCTCATGCTTGGGGTATAGAACAGAAGGAGACCACTGCCCTATAGTCACGGACTTCGGTTAGTAGCCACAGTGGTAATCAGGAGAGACCCCAAGTGGAAGTCAACCTCAATTTGGTGGTCCCCTGCCACCCAGTGTGCCTCTCTGCACTTCATTGGGAAGTCACAGACTCCATGTCTAGTTAGGTATCTCATATATGCTATTCCTAATTTTCTGGTTGTTCAGACCTCTTCCCTGTGCACTCAGAGAGCATCTCCAGGGAAATGGATTCAGAAAGTAAAGCACAATCTTTTTTATGTAACATCACTTTAAGGATTCTAAAGCTTGACAGAACTAAAGAACTAGAAGAGACTTTTACATTATAGTATAGGAAAGTCTGTTTCCTAAATGGAAAAAGTTCTGCTTCTTCTGCCTGATGACATTTATGTAGACACCACAGACCAGTTGAGGTTTGAGGAATTAGGAGGAAGGGGAAGCAGGGCAGCTGCTAGTTTTGAAGACTTTGGGCAAAGTATTTGATTTATTGTGAGATTTAGAGAAAACTGAGAGAAATGAGTCTTGATGAACTGTAAGCCTCTGCTAAATAATTTCAATACCCATTTCATTTAATATAATCCTTAAAAAATGAGGTTTGCAGATATGAAAACTAAGGATTTGCAAGAAATTACTCAAATACATTATTGTTCCCCAGCCACTGAGTGACAGAGCTAGAGTTTGCATTCAGTCCTTCTGATGCTGGAGGACTTTACATGTTAACAGTAATAACATGTTGGGCAGTGGGTAACACACACAGGCAAACCTTCAAGATCCTGTGCTCCCATCCAGACGACTGAAATAAAGCAAGTCACATGAATTTTTGGTTTCCCGGGGCACGTTAGAGTTATGTTTACACTACAGTGTATTATGTTTATTCTATTAAGTGTGCAATAATATGTCTAAAAAACAATGTGCATAGATTAATTTTAAAATATTTTATTCCTAAAAATTACTAACCATCATCTGAGCCTTCAGCGAGTTGTAATCTTTTTGCTGGTGGGTCTTGCTTCAGTGTTGATGGCTGCTGACTGATCGGGGTGACGGTTGCTGTAGGCTGGGGTGGCTGTGGCAACAGAGAAGTTTGCCACATAGATTGGCTCTTCCTTTCACAAATGGTTTCTCTGGAGTATGCAGTGCTGTTTGATAGCATTTTACCCACAGCAGAACTTCTTTCAAAAATTGGTGTCAGTCCTCTCATACTCTACCACACCTTTATTAAATTTATGAAATATTCTAAGTAATTTGTTGTTACTTCAACAATATTCACAGCATCTTTACCAGGAGTAGGTTACATCTCAGGAACCACTCTTTCTTTGTACACCCATAGAAGTAACTCCTCATCCGTGAAAGTTTTATCACAGGATTGCAAAATTCAGTCATGGCTTCAGGCTCCACTTCTAGTTCTCTTGCTGTTTCCACCACATCGGTAGTTACTTTCTCCCCTCAAGTCCTCAAATCCTCAAAGTCACCCATGAGGATTGGAATCAACTTCTTCCAAATTCTTGCTGACGTTGATATTTTGACCTCTTTTTATGAGTCATAGATGCTCTTAATGGCATCTAGAATGTTGAATCCTTTTCAAAAGGTTTTGATCTACTTTGCTTGGATCCATCAGAAGAATAACTATCTATGGCAGTTTTTATAGCCTTACAACATGCAATTCTTAAAGAAAAAGACTTGATCCATTCCCAGAGGACTTCCAAGAGCTTCAAACTCACAATTTCGATCGCCCCGGTAGTTAAACTGAGGAAACAATCGGTCACTGCTCTTCAAGCAGTAAAGCCATATATTTTTTAACTTCCTCCAACTTTCTTTGTATACACTGTGGCTTTCTTTTACCCACCCAGATATATTAAACTTTTTGTATGACTGTGGCAATAAAGAAATAATTTCTTAAAAAAAAGACTTGAAAGTTGAAATGACCCTTGATCCATGGGCTGCAGAATGAATGTTGTCTTACCAAGCATGGAAACAACAGCAGTCTCATTGCACATCTCCATCAGAGCTCTTGGGTGACCAGGTGCATTGTTAGTGGGCAGCAGTATTTTGAGTGGAATCTGGTTTTTTGAGCAGTATGTCTCAACAGTGGGCTTAAAATATTCAGTAAACCATCTTGTTAACAGATGTGCGGTCATCCAGGCTTGCTCCATTTATAGAACACAGGCAGAGTAGATTTAGCATAGTTCTTAAGGGCCTGTAAGGATTTTCAGGAAGGTAAATGAGCATTGGCTTCAACTTAAAGGCTGCATTAGCCCCTAACAAGAGAGTCCGTCTGTTCTTTGAAGGTTTGAAGTCAGGCGTTGACTTCTCCTCTCTTGCTATGAAAATACTAGATGGCTTCTTCTTCCAATATAAGACTGTTTCATCTACACTGAAAATCTGTTGTTCAGTGTAGCCACCTTCATTAATGATCCCAGCTAGATCTCCTGGATAACTTACTGCAGCTTCTACACCATTACTTGCTGCTTCACTTTGTTCTTTGATGTTGTAGAGATGGTGTCCTCCTTAAACCAAATGAATCAGCCTCTGCTAGCTTCAAACTGTTCTGCAGTTTCCTCACCTCTCTCAGCCTTCATATAATTGAAGAGAGTTAGGGCCTTGCTCTGGATTAGGCTTTGGCTTTAGGGAATGTTGGCATTAACCTGATCTTCTAGCTAGATCATTAAAACTTTATCCATATCAGCAATAAGGCTGTTTCGCTTTCTTACCATCTGTGTGTTCACTGGAGTAACACTTATAATTTCCTTCAAGAACTTTTCCTTTGCATTCACAACCTGGCTGTTTGGTGCAGGAGGCCAAGCTTTCAGCCTAATTCAGCTTTTGACATGCCTTTCTCACTAAGGTTAATCATACCTAGCTTTTGATTTAAAGTAAGAGATGTGTAACTCTTCCTTTCACTTGAACACTTAGAGGATGTTGTAGGGTTATTAACTGACCTAATTTCAGTATTGTTGTATCTCAGGAAACAGGGAGGCTGGAGGAGAAGGAGAGAGATGGCAGGGTGTCAAGGGAGGGAGGACAGCCAATTAGTAGAGTGGTCAGAACACACATTTATAGATTAAGTTTGCCATCACATGGGTGTGGTTCATGGTGCCCCAAAACAATTATAATAGTAGCATCAAGGTCACTGTTCACAGATCATTGTAACAAATGTAATGAAAAAGTTTGAAATATTGCAAGAATGACCAAAATGTGACACAGAGGTACAAGTAAACAAATGCCATTAGAAAATAGTGCAGGTGGACTTGCTCAACATCACATTGTCACAAGCCTTCAGTTTGTAAAACACACAGTATCTGTGAAGTGGAGTGTGCCTATAGTACAGGCTTCCTGAGTGCTTGTTCATCTAAACTTAACTAGTCAGGTGTTCTGCTCTCAAGGTGATTTTGTCATTGCAGTTATACACAAGTCTAGTTTAAAAATAAAACTTCAAAAGTTAGAAGCATATTTTAATGTAAGAAGAAAGCCAAATTTTCATTCACTTAGATATGATATACATGTAAATGAATACACATACATCCATATCTTTAGTCAACACTGTTCTCACAGATTTTCAGCATCTTTATCTTTGCATTAAGAGCTTGCTACAAATATTCCATTTGTCTTGCAGATTATATATGTTTTCTTATTTTTTTCTATTTAAAATTTACTATCTGTAGGTGGAAATGTTGAATTAATTAACAAAAATCAGTGCCATTTCTGAGATGAAAAATGTACATTTCTCTTAGTGGAATCTTGGCTATATTTATTCATATGAGTAAAGAAAATAATCCTGAAAGCTATCCAAATTTTACATTTATTTATATGTTAAATATATCTGTTACTCTCAACATTGTTCAGTTTTGTTTATCTTTATTCTGAAAAGCTTATCTTTGAGGAAGCAAACATGTGTGGCCCTCTAATTCGCAGCTGGGCACCCTTCAAGTAACATTGCCAAATAGTACAATCAGAATCCTGGGAGTTCCTCTGTTATGAAAACCCACTCAGTAGATATTCAACCACTGACTAATTGGCATTGGCCAGTGAAAGGCTGTCAGAGATAATGATATATTGTCACTCTCATTATTACTGTACTTTTCTAGTATACCAAATATGTTAGATGCCAAATAACAATCATGGAGCTGCTTCCCAATGATTTCGCAGTTACCCATTGAGCTTGTTTTATAAATTTGAAGAATGAAAGTTGAAGAATTGACAAGGACTATTCACAGAAAAGAAACATGGTAAACTCAGATGTCTTGGGGCTTATACTGTTGGAAATTTTCCCTAGTCGGGAGGGTTATGCGCAGAGAGTTGCCATCTTACTTAGGAAGCTAGGAGAATACTGTCAGACATTTTGGAAAAGCAGTAGTCAGAAATCTTGGATTCTGCTTCGAGCACATTCCCTGATTTTCTGTGTGACCTTAAATAAATTAGTTAACTTCTCTGGGTCCCAAATTTCCCACCTATAAAGTAGGAAGATAAAATGTCATTCCAATAGAGATATAAAAGTATTGTGAAAATCATATGAGCTAATATATGTAAACATAAATTAAAAAGTATTAAGAACAAGAGAGATGTTAACTGCTATTGGTACTATAATATGCAGCCATGTGTGATAGTGAAGATATCTAAAGACAGGAGCATGAAGTATAAATGTAAGTAAAGATAATTAGATGAGGTAAGGGAACTAAATAAAGCCAAAGAATAGTCCTCATTCTTCCTATAATCTTCTGCAACACAGAAACAGCCTCCAAAAAAAGACAACTCCCTAACTGTTTTTAAAAATTTTGATAGCTAAAGGCAGAGAGGCATTACATAGGGAAAAGAAGAATGTGATTGTCATTTGTTTTCAGTCACTCTACTTCCAACAAAGAAAGAATGTAATATAGGGAATTAGAAGCTGATACAACTATTGGAAGGACTGCAGAAGCAAAGGTCAGAGGAGGAAATGCTGCTGATTTTCAGGAACTCTGAAAGTGAAGGAAACACAGAGATGCTGTTGCTGACGATCTTAACTACCTACAATTCCCAAGTGACTCACCAGTGCTCACCTAATAAGCCCCAGGCAAAATCTTCCGTAGGCATCTGTCAGTGTTCATCTGGCTGCTGCTGGAGAATGAAGGCTGCTCCTCCTCTGTGCTCCAGATTTCTTGCAAGGGATTCCCATTGGCATTATTCAAATTGGAACCTAGGGGGCAAAGGATCCCAGTGTGGGTCCCAGGCTTCTCCCCAAAGATGGAAGTGATGTTGAGTTGACAACACAAGCTGACACACTCCTGCTCTTCAGAACCATTACTTTAATAACACTTGCATGAAAAGACTAAAGTTATAAAGCAAAGATTTCAAATTTTAAATGAGAGTTATTTGAGGCTGAGAAACTAGACTGTATTTCTGTACTCTCATATGTTACACCATTTCCACAATTCAAAGATTCCAATGGTTTAGAGTTGCACTATTAACTTAATAAGAGATTCTCAAAAAATATGTATAACTGAATCACTTTGCTGTATACCTGAAACTAACACAACATTGTAAACTAACTATACTTCAATTTAAAAATAGGTTTTTAAATAAATAAATACATTTTTTAAAAGCAACATAAAAGATACACATTACAGTAAGACTTGCGCTCCCTCCAAATCACTGTTGTTCATAGTGTGAAGATTAGTCTTAGAGACAAGGAAATACGATGTTACTGCAATTTGAGGGTTTTTAGTGGGAGGAACTTAGAAATCCCTCATTCCTTTTCACACACTGCTACACACTTACATCTGATCCTTTTTAATAAAATTGGATTAAGATCAAGGCATTTTACTCTACCAGCCGGCAGACATGCTCAAGGATATTTTCTTGGTTGAGCTATAAGAGGGAATGTTTCACTGACTTGGGCAGAGAAGGAAGGGGTCGAAGGAGGGTCAGTCTCTCTGTACGTGGACTTCCTCATAGCTCGCTAGGGAGAAGGAGCTAGTTCTGTCTTTTCCTTTGGTTTTCTCCTGCTCCCTCTTGATTTTGTTCCCATGTGACCAGGGTGGAGATGGCTGACTTCCTCCTAGAAGAAGCCTGGTCTTCTCTCTGTATTTCTTTTTGACATACTATTTCAGGGATGTTCCCAATGCCCCAGCCTCAGAAGATTTACCACAGTTTCTCTGGATTAATCTGCTGTAGGCATTTCAGAAAATGTTTCCTCAATCTTCTTCTTTGAACTCTTGGGCTGGTTCCGGTTGAGCGTGTCTGCAGTGGTATGGTGACATCTGAGATTTGGGCTCAGGCCCAAGGCCCCCTCAGTCTGCTCTGGCTCATGGTCTATTCAGTCTACCTTGTTTAGGCCATAGTGGTTCTGCATGGGGCCTCTCCCAGTTCACTGGAGAGTTCTGCATTGGAGTTTAGAGATTACATGTACATAAATTTCCTCTGGAACCTGGTGAGGAGTGATGGCCCATTTATGACGTAGATCCTCAGACCCTTAGCCAAACTCTGTAGTAATCTCACTTGATATTGAATAATGGCTATTTTATTGCCTAAAAGTAATTTTAAAAATTTTAGCATATCATCAGTGTTGAGACATTGGCATATGTTGCCTACTATCAAGAGTAGAAGTCCAAACACTTTTGCCCACTGCATCTTGGTATTGGAGTCGCCATGGAAAACACAGTGATGTCAAGCACTGGATAGAACAGAGTTTTACTCACATAGAGAAGAGACAGAGCAAGACCAGCTTCAGTAGTGGGCATCAGTTACCCAGGGTGCCTGCATGCACCCCAGTTGTGACACAGAGAAGAAGACCCCATCACCTCCCTGCAAGGGACAGATACAGCCGTGGGGTTGGCCAGGTGCCATGACACAAACACTCAAGCAGAACAAAGGAGTACACATTGAATCTGAAACAGAGAAAGATACTCCCACACAGGTTATAAGTCCAGCACAGACTTTGAGGACTTTTTACTTTTTCTGCTATAGAAGAAATTAGAAATGTTGTTATTTCTAATTTCTAATTGTTACAAAACACTGAATATGAGGACTTTTAATTTTTGGTAAGAGTGTTCTAGGCCCAAGGCCTATTCTTATGCAGCTAACAGGGGGTCGACAAACTGGATATATAAAACTGTTTTCTCAACAATCAACATTTAAAAAAAATATATTTCCTGGTCTCTGAAGAGAGTGTCTGTGTCCTTGTGATGAAACATTTAAAAATGTTTGACAATGTCACAGATTTTTCTGGAAATGGTGTTATGTCCATACTAACTGATTTTTTTTTTTTTTTTGGAGACTGGAATAAGAATATTACCCGCAATAATCTTCTCCAAGACTGATTGGTGCACTCAGAACTAGGTTTCACTTTGAAAGAATGTTTATGGACACCATGCCCCAATCATAAATGCTAACATAACAGCCTTCTCATCAGAGCTAATCTGGTTAGGTGACGTTGGAAAGCAAAAGCACTGCAGAACAATTACATGAAACATTCTCAGGCAAACTCCCAACAATGGGAAAAGAAAAGAGAATACTGGGAGGGGGTGGGTATGCCACAGACTTTGTCTTTTATTTGTGCTGCAGAAGTTCTGTTGAGTAGCAATGAAGCATGAAGTATTTGGGGTCCCTTAGCTATGGACCCCTATTCAACTTTAGCCAATATACCTTTAACCTGAAAGAAGTACCTGGTTTTGAGGCTATTTCTGTTGTTTGGGTCAACAGAGAAACCATTTATTCAGCCCTTGGCATAGTTGCAGAAAACAAATGGTTTGAATGTTTTATCATTTCTTCGCTGAGTTTGATTCCATGTTGTCACTTCCGTGCTTAAAAATTCCTTCAGTGGCTCTCCCTTATTTTCTGGATAACATCCATTTTTTTTCACGTGGCTTTACCAGGCCTTTCAGTAACTGGTTCCTCCTTACCTATACAGACTTATCTTCCAATGACCTCCCACAGGCTACAGCTTCTCTACAGCCTCAGTAAACTATTGTCATTTCCCACAGTACCTACAATTGCACACTTGCTAACCCCTCTGTCTACTTCCATGTGTTCCCCCCTCCCCTCACTCCCTTAATCTTCAGATGAATTTCTGCTTAACCTTCAGGAGACTAGACTTTAAGCACCTCCAAAAATTGGCCATGTCTTACCCATCTCCCAATTCCTGGTGCTTATCAGAAAGCTGGTACGTCAGAGGTGCTCAAAAGCAATCAGTGTAGCTGAAATGAGTTTTATAATTGTACCATTTTCTGTATTATGTCAAGAGTCCTCTGTGTATGTAATGTGAACAATTATTAGAAATTGCTCATTTAATGTCTGTGACATCTCACTAGCAAGAATCTTTTTGGTCATTACCCAGAGTCTCTATTAAGAACTAGATTATGAATTCCACCTAGAACAATGTGTCCTAACACACCATTTAAGAATTCAACAAGTATTTGCAGTTGTAGGAGCAAGATCATCCATCATCTATGGGGTCAGGCTGTAAGATGAGCAATAAAACTCTGCTGCTAAAGAAAAATATACTTTCATTAGTGCCACATGTTCATCCAATATTAAGTTGTATTTGAAAGACTGTGAGCAAATCTTTTAAGGGAGCAATTTGGGCTCACTGACGGTTAGGAGAATGGTGCTTTTCTATTCAGGGCATTGCATTCGTTTTCTGGAGATAGAATCGAAGCCTCTAGGGTCATGAGTCCCAGGGAGCCTCCTGACCTTGAGCATTTTGATCTTCCCTAGAGAAGCCATTTTCAGCACAGAGTTAGCGTTGAGGTTTAGGGTAAAGCTTTGTTCTACTGATCAATAATTCTAGAAGGCTGAAATGCAGTGAAACAAGTTATAGCTTCTTTGAATGTTTATAAGTTGGCTTGATTGTTTCCATAGAATTCCATCCTCATTACTAAAACACTTGTCATGTTGAGTGGTATTAGGAAATGGAAAAGAACAAGCAGCCCTTCCAGAAGGGTTCCTTTAGCTCTGCAAAAATCTGATCTGCATTTCCCTGGAAGTTACTACAGACTCAACAACAGACTGAAATAGAAATATTACCAGTGAGCTTCACCACTCTTGGGTTATGTAAGCAACGGTATTTACATTCTGTCCAATTTCTTAAATTCTAAAAGGATCATAATGGTATGATATGTCTGATTAATAATGTGTGTTTAGTGAGGAAGAACTAGCAGTGTATTAAAATTAAATAGGATATATTATACATTAAACGATTTCATTTACCTCTTAATGTTGTACCTATATTTTCCTTGATCTTTTACATGCATGAGGTACATTTTAACATTTATGCCAAACTCCTCTAATCCACAAGTTGATTATTTACAGGATAATAGAATGTTGGCAGTATAGTCCTTTTTTTTTTTTTTTTTTTTGATTACCTTGGTCATATGGTTTGCCAATTTAGAGTTACTTACATTGAATTGAAAATTACTCAAGAAGTTTATCATCATTATTTGTTGACATTCTATCTTTCCACCCATTCAAACATAATTATTTACTAAGCATCCTGAGATGCAATATCTAGTAATTGTTTCCCATAAGCTAAGTTGATTAAGTCAGAATGTGTTCCTATAAGAGATCAGGAGACCTTGAAGGCTGAATAATTGAAAAACAAATTAAATAAAACAGCAAGGTAGATATGCTATAAGAAAGAACTTCAGTGCAGTCTAGAGAGGCTGGGTAAGATTTAATAGGCCTTTTCAGATTCTTAATTTCAGTCAGTTCATGGGTCATGATGTTGGCTTTCTTCTCTTCTTGTTTTGGTTAATTCTTTGCCTCAGAACTTGTCTGTCCATTAACTGTGGAAGAACCCCCATTCTCAATGCCTCAACTCAGGGAATCTTGTTCCATGAAAGGGATACATTTCCCAAAGGAGTCCCATGTAATGCTAGGCGTTCTCAGTTCCATTTGTTCTCAATCAACTTATTTTTCCTTCTATGATACTGTCAGGAGCATACAGCTAATGTTACACAAATCCATGAAAATATTATAGAGGTTTACCCATCAATTTTTGATGGATCAAGTCAGAAGTGTTCTATAGCCATTGGAAAAAGAACACCATGAGTGTGCAACGGCTCTTTATTAAGAGCAAATTGAGATTTCCGTGAAAGGATTTTTGAGGCTACAAATCATGTTCTGGTATGAATTTAAGTGCATCTGTACTGTGGCATTATTTAAAAAGAAAGCCGTTTTTCTACTTAAATACTTTCTAAATTATTTAAATAAGGCAGCTTTAGAAGATTTTGATAGAAATTGCAATACTATATAGACTTTACCATCTGTTTTTAAGAGAAAGATCATGACTGCGCAGGGAGCCTTTCAAATCTTTTTTTTTTTTTTTTTCAAATCTTAGTAAACAAGGTATGAACAGCTCATCAGTCATGCCAAAGTGAATTGCATTAGCATTCTTCCAAACTGCCGTGCCAAATTAGCATTCAGGGAGCTTCCAAGTATCACATGGACTCTGTAACAGGAATCAGTTTTCTTCCCGCCCCCCCCCCCCCCCATCCCCTCTGTAATAGGAAAAAAAAAGCAGACCTCGCTTGGCCAGGCTTGACTCCTATGTCTTAGATGAAGGAGATGATTCCTAGCACTAGAAATCAAAGAATGTTGAATTTCTTCTGGAAACCTACATCATTTTTTTTAATAGCTTATGTGAACACACCTCTTATACCATCATCATACTGTACTTCCTTAAAGTCCCTCATTGGCTCCCCTTTCATTGTCTTTATTTTTTATTTTATTTTTTGTTGTTGTTGTTGAGTAAAGGTAGGTTTATTTGGAGAGATACATACTGCATAGAGTGTAGGCTGTTTCAGAAGGCAGGAGAAAGGGCATGTGGTGTTGGGGTTGGGTGCTCAGGTTAAAGTAAAAGTAGATATGTACCCATTGTCTTTAGGATCAAGTTCAAACTCCCTGGCGTGGTGGAGAAATCCTTCCAGGACGGCACCTCCCACCTCCAACCTCTGCAGTCTCACTTGTTCCCTCTCCCTGAAGCTGCAGCTAGATGGAAGTCCCTGTGGGTCCCCACACTCACCTTGCTGTCCAAACATGGCTACATCTGCTTAGAACACTGTGCCGCCCGCCCTAAACCACTCCATTTGTCCCTGCGTTCTTCCAGACACACCTGATGAGTCACCTCCTCCATGAAGCCTTTCAGACATTTTGGACCACTTTTGGCACCTGTAGAACTAAAGTTACTATGCCTATTTCTTTTCCATTTGTCTCAACTAGATTGTAAGCTATTTATAAGGAGAAATGTCATCATATTTATCACTATATCCCCAGTTTCCAGCAAAATGTTCAGCGTAGCACATGCGAAAAAGACTTCTTAAAAAATACGTTATGATAAAACTCCCCCATCTAGTTAACCTATCCATCACCTCACATATTTATCTTTTATTAGTGAGAAAATTTAAGTTATTTCCTCTTAGCAAATTTCAGCCCCCAGGATTTATTTGTTTTATAACTGGAAGTTTGTACCTTTTGACCCCTTCACTCATTTCATCCACCTTCCACTCCCTCCTCGTGGCAACCACCGATCTGTTCTCTGTATCTATGAGCCTGGGTTTTTTTTTTGCTGTTGTTGCTTTACTTTTAAAAATTCCACATGTAAGTTAGATCACACATCACTGAAAGATTTTGAAAATACAAATATAAAAGTGTATTTTTATAAAATAGAATTTGTTTTATTAGTTTACTTGATTATAAAAGTAATACAGGCTAATTGTAGAAATGCAATACAAATAATACTGAAAATAAAAAAGAAAGTAAAGATTATCCAAACATAACCACCATTAATATTCTCTATTATGTTCCATCCTTTTTATGCAAAGATATTTTTAAAATATATATTAAATATGCTATTTGTATAGCTATGTAACCTACATTTTAAACTTCATGATGGGCAAATTTCTCAGTCAATAAATGTAGGTGATGATAATAGTCCTTAACATGCAAAAATACTTTTCTAAGTCTTTTACTTATGTATTAACTCATGTAAATTTTGAAACAGATCTATTTTAATTTTTTAATTGAAATATTGTCAGTTTTAGATGTATCAGTTTCTGGTGTACAGCATAATAGTTTAATCATACATATACATGCATATATTCATTTTTATATTCTTTTTCAGTATAAGTTACTACAAGATATTGAATATAGTTCCCTGTGTGATACAGTATGAACTTGTTGTTTATCTGTTTTATATATAGCAGTTAGTATCTGCAAATCTCGAACTCCCAATTTATCCCTTCCCACTCCCTTCCCCCTGGTAACCATAAGTTTGTTTTCTATGTCTATGAGTCTGTTTCTGTTTTGTAAATAAGTTCATTTGCCTTTTTTTTAGATTCCACATATAAGTGATATCATATAGTATTTTTCTTTCTCTTTCTGGCTTACTTCACTTAGAATAATGATCTCCAGGTCCACCCATGTTGCTGCAAATGGTGTTATTTTATTCTTTTTTATGGCTGAGTAGTTTTCCATTGTGTAAATGTACCACAGCTTCTTTATCCAGTCATCTATCAATGGACATTTAGGTTGTTTCCATGTCTTGGCTATTGTAAATAGTGCTACTGTGAACATTGGGGTGCATGCATCTTTTCAAATTAAAGTTCCTTCTGGATATATGCCTAGGAGTGGGATTGCTAGATCATATGGTAACTCTATTTTTAGCCTTTTGAGGAATCTCCATACAAAACAACCCTGTTTTAGATTGTAATTATCTTCATTTTACAGATAACTAAAGTACAGAGAAGATATGTAATTTGCTCAAGGTCACACAGCTACTAAGTGGTCAAACCTCAGTTTGAGCCTGGACAGTTCTGTTCTCAATCTATGTTCAGAACCAAAGCATGAACCTTAATTTATTTAACAATTCCATTATTTTTAGACATGTAGGATATTTTTCCAGTTTTCAGTATGATAAATAGACCCATGATAAATAACTCCATGCAGTTATCTTTGTACAATTATCCAGTTATCACCTTATGATAAATTTCCATTTTTCAGCTTATTCTTTTCCCTTTGGACTCTGTGCTCCCACTAGATATGCTTCTTGTTGCTTCTACAAACTCAGAAAGCCCTTCCCTGACCACTCTAACTTAGTATTATTCATTATCATTGCATGCAGTGTATTTCCTTTAAAGCTCTAAAGTTCTGATAAAATACACATCTGATAATTTACATATTTGTTGCCACGTCCTTCACCTCCAGTGGTCTGTGAACTCCATGAACCCATAGTTCATGTCTATTTTATAGAACACTGTTTGCCCAGGGCTTAATTCCATGCTCAGTTTATAATTGGTATTTAAATACTAATTGAAAGAACAAATAAATTTCAGTATAATTGCTGATTCAGAGAAATGTCACAAGAATTTAAGCTAAGGCATTATCCTTTCTCTCTCTAGAAACACAATGTAGAGAAAAATTCCAGAATCAGCAAAACAGCAGGTCAGTCTGTAGTAAGGATATAATACGATCAAACTTTTGAAGCAAAAAAGTCAGCATCTTCCTGCATTAATTATCACCCTTGGCAACAGGGCAAATGGTTTAAGTAGTTCATGAAAATCTATGTCAAAAGTGGCTCCAGGTCCAATGTCATGTTGTGAACTCCCTGGAAACAGGGATTATTTTGGGGCTGGCCACTTACCATGAATAGTGGCCTGAATACCAACTGCTAGGAACAACAGAAATTCTCTTTGCTGCTTGTGAATTACTAATAGAGTAATGTTTGTTTAATAGTCTCTCAACTACCCATGCCATTTTGAAGACAGTCTCTCCAATTGTTAATACATCCTTTAACCTACAACCCAGCCCACTGGTCATAGCTTCAATTCTTTATACATATACCCAAACCAGAAAGCATGTTACAAAAACTTGTTTCAGTTATCAAAAGTCTCTTTGTTTTTCAAGCTAAGAATTTGTTAGAGGGAAAAAAAGACAAGAAGTGGTCAGAACAGGTCTGAATGCATATAGTTGGAACTATTAAAGTATATTTTGTCTTCAGCAATGTTCAGATTGGCATGGATGATTCAAAATGTATCTCTCTACTCTTTGCCCAGCTGAAAAAAAAAAAAGATTTAAAGTAATTTATATTTCAGGAGGATTCTAGAGGAAGAAGTTTCTTTCAAATTCAAGAGGAAAAAAAGTGTGTTATTTGAACATAAGCCAAGAATATACATTTATTACCTGAAACTCTTTTATGAGAATGAAGAACAGTTTAGTGTTCTACTTGAAGGCAAAAAAAAGGGCTTTTGAGGGTGAGAATAAATATGTAGGAGCTCTATCCTGGGTGATATTAATGCTGTTGTTTGTAAAATCAAGTTCTCTAACGGAATCCAGTGGTATTCCTGTGCGCTCTCATAAATATAAAGAAAAACAGGAACAAATTAAGTGTTATACAAGAGATATATCTTTTAAGAGTAGCTTTTCCCTATTTAGTTTCCCTGCAAAAGGCTTTAGAAGAAGTGCAAGAAATTTACGTGTACCTGTGTGTGTTAACAGTGAAAGTAAAACAAAATCCCAAGCTATAGTTGTGCATTCTTCTGTGAAATACTCACAGACACTCTGTACTGTCATTATTCTCACACATACACGAACCTTCTTCCCCCCACACACACCTGGCTCAGTTTCAGATACAAATGTCATGAAAGCACCTTGCAATCGCTAAAAACGGTGTCATGGAGCCTCCAAAAGTAGGTCAGCTTTCCTTATTGTCTTCCCTTCCTCCTCCTCTGAGCGCTGAGCTGGCCTGCAGAGCCAAGATAATTTTTAAATTCCACTCTGAATGACAATAAAAGAAGGTGCAAAAATGTCTTTTATGAAAGACCTCCTTTCTCCCCTCCATTACGAGAGGATAAATTCTCTAAATTACAAAAGAAAAAAAAATGAATACAAAGTAAAAATAGTAAATGCCCTTGGTTTCTAAATTAGGACTTATCATTCTCTGAAAAGCTCTGGAAGGAGGCAGTTACTTAAAACAAAACCCAAAAAAGATGAGGAGAGAGAGCACAGACTTTTGACCTTAGAAAAACCTAAGTTTAAATTGTGGTGGTACTTTACAGAAGATATGCAGATACTCAGTAAATAAGTTCAAGGAAATGCAAACTAAAACCCTCCAGAGTCATTTCAATGAAAAAGGCAAAAAAGTAGAATCCCCATATTCTACTGATGGGAGTATTTATTATACAACTGCCTTCTGCTTTACACTATATTCTAAACTATATTTATACCTTATGAGGCAGAAATTCCATTTGTAGGCATATACCAAACAAAAGTGTGTACACATGTTGGCCAAAAAGCACTACTGGAAACTTGATAGCAGTATTATGAGTAATGGCTTAAATCTAGGAACTACTCAAATGTGGATCAACAGTAGATTGGATATATTTATTGTGGTACTTTTACATATGAAATATCATACAACCATGAGAATAAAGGAGTTTTCTCTATGTACAATAGCATGAATGAATCTCACAAAGTTTAGTGGAAGAAGCCAGATACAAAAGGTTATACGTTGTATGATTCTTTTTATATAAATTACAAAAACAAGAAAGACTCTTCTATGTGTTAGAAGATAATTGGTTATGAGGGGTGTGAGGATGTAAGTAACTTGCCTGAGGTCCCATGGCTGGTACGTGTTGGAGCTGGGCTTCTAACTCTGCCTGCATCTCTACAAATCAGTGTTCTTGCCACTATACTGTGTTGCTTCCCTCAAAACTAACATCTTTGAGCTATCATTTTCCCTTTTATGATATCAAGATAAGAATACCATCAAGAGTTGTCCTAAGGATTAAATGATAAAATACAATCATCCCTCTGTATCTATGGTCCACTAGTTCCAGAACTCCCTGCAGATACCAAAGTCCATGGGTACTCAAGTCCCTTACAGTTGACCTCCGCATCCATGGATTCAACCGGTGGAAGATCAAATCCGTGATTGATTGAATCCATGGACATGGAGGGCCAACTGTGTATGATGGTTGTCTGGCTCGAGAGGTGTTTAACATTGACTACAAGCATGACGGCTCCACCTTTTTGACAGGAGTTGACCCAAGGTCTTCCTAGTGCAGGGGCAACAAAGTTTATTATTCACATACTTCTCTCTCCCCTTTCTGGTCCCACCCGGCACGTGTCTTCCACATCCTGCTCCGTTTCTATCCTCCTCTGTACCTCTAGCCATTTCTTACTAACTAGGGGTGCCCTGCCTGAATAGTACAGAACCTTCCTCAATTTTCAGTTTAATTCAAAATTAATTTGTTTTATGTTTTAGAGTTGCTGATGGTTGCTAAGTGACAAAACTTTAGTTAATCTTATTCCACCAAAGTAAGCAATTTACATTTTAACAATAGTCAGCCAAAAGCCAGATAAAGGAATCTAATATTGGAAATTTCTAGCTGGGAGCTATTTGGGGAAACATTTGGGGTTGGATAGTATTTTGTAGTAATAAGAATACCATTTCTTAGCTTTTTACATTATCCACATTAATTTACGTGGACATGATTTCATTGAATCATCCTAGCAGTCTAGCAGGGTAGGTAGGATTTTGCTCATTGAAGAAAGAGAAAGCTGATGTTTAATGGATTTAAATTCATTTATTTGACAAATATATAATAGAGTAACTACCCTGTACCAAATATTGTTCTAGGTCCACAAGAGCTTACGCTCCTGAGAGAGGAGAGTGACCACACTCAAACAGCACACAAGTATAGAAAGGTAATTTCAATGTTAGTTAATGCTATGAAAAAGTAATAAAAACAGAATGGTGAGATTTAAAGGGACTGGCAAGGCTAGGAGAGGGGCTCTGTTTTGTCCTTAGAAATTCAAGGCAGAATCTCAGGTGCCTTCTCACTTCCTTGTAAACAATATTTCTCCACTCTGCACATTAGAATCACCTGCGAGGTTTTAAAAAAATACCTCTGCTCATGATTCACCCCCTCAAAAGACTTTTTAATTAAGTATGATACCTTTAAGAGCAGAAAACAAATGTGGCCCAAAGAATGACGCTTACTTACTTCTGTTGATGCTTTAAGTTTAATGTAAAGCACGAACACGTCTACAGTGATTTCTGATCACTCATCTAGTTTTATTGAGGCTTTTATGTGGGTTTTTTCCCCTGTGAGCCAAGTGATCTGTCTCTGCACAATGCGAGAAGACAAAATCTGCCAAACATAAGTGAGCATAAACATTTCCTTGTAAACCACAAAAGATCATTGTTAAAATGTTAAAATTCAGGGGATTAATGTCGTTCTGACCATTGAAATCAGGAAATCTTAGGAAAGACTGAAGGTGCTATGAAATTGTGTTGTAATTTTTCTACCAAGTATCTCTTAATCGAGTCTTTCCTGCTGGGATAAGCTGTTAACATGGAAGAATTTGAATTGCTGTCAAATGCTATTATCATCCACTTTTAGCCATTAAGGTATGAGGGAGAAGGAAAGGGGGTGGGGGCATCTTTACTGGGAGAATCTAGATTAACTCTTTACTCAAGACCTCATTCCTTGAAGAGAAAAAAGAGATCAGAGAAAAAGAGGAGGAGAAAAAGGAAGGAAAGGAATGAGAAAATAAGAGAAAGTGGGAGTGTGGAAATAAAGGAGAGGGATGTGGGCTCTGTGGCCCAAAGCGATGGAGCTGACTCAGAAGTCAGAGGACAAAATAAAGGAACATTAGTGAAGCACATGCCTCGCTCCAAGGCTGTTTCTCTCTTAGGCTGGTGGCTTCCTTTTTGCTTAATGAAGGCAGGATTGTTCAAGCAGGGTGGTCATGTTGTCTGTTCTCTGGTTTTCATTCATCCATCTCCAGCCCTCCAACTACTTCCTTCTCTGTACTGCCAACTAGAGCAGAGGCCAGATTGAGCTTTCTTCTCTGTTACTTGTATAACCCTATGGAGTCATCTTTTTTTATGAAAAATTACTTTAAAATCATCATCATCCTTATGATGACTAATCCACAATAACATTATTATTCAGTATCAGACATTTTTGGAGACTTTGGGGCCTATACAAAATCTTTTAATCAAATGGTAAGATTTTATTTATTTATTTTTTTTGAGTTTCATAAAGTAAAAGAATGGTTTAATTTAGAAGCAAGTTTAGTAACTGTGACCTATGTTTGTGATGATGAGCTGGGATTTCAATCAGAAGTTAAGAAGATTTGCACGTAGTTAATAAAAATAACTTCTAATTCAATAAAACAAATATTTCCTCAGTCTTTTAGGGAAGGTTAACTCAGGTTGTTGAATGGAAGTGAGAAACCAATGGGGATTTAATGTGAGGGCATACTGTGTGTTATGTAATCAAAGCGTTTTGTGTCAAAATTTTACTGAGTGTCATGGGAAAATGCAGTGGCAGTCAAATATTGAATTTCTATGTTCAAAAGATATGAAATCTATCAAAAAAGCCTTAAGAGAGTTTTCATGGAGTTAAATCCATGTAAGTTTCATGTCTGGAAAGTTCTAAATATGTAAAGAAAACCACATATAGGAAAAGCTGCTGCTTCAGTGAACACCTATCAGTCAGTCACCTCCTGTGAGTCATCTGGTCTCATTAAACCCATGACCCCTTGATGTGGGCATTGTCATCCATGTTTAACAATGAGGATGCTACATAAGTTAAGTGATTCAGCAAAACTCCCACAGTTAGTAGGCAGTAGAACCCATACAGGAATTCAGGTCTTGGACTCCACAAAGACCAAAAACTCCTTTCCATTTTACCATGTGACCCATTTATATATGGCCAGGTGCTTGTTACATTAGATCTTTAATCTCCAAAATCAGTGGTTCTCAAACTTTGATGAGTATGAGGATCACCTGGAGAACATGATGAAAATACGAATGCCCAGGCTATGTCCTCCTTTAGTTCGTTTGACCTCTGTCTTCTTCATTAGCTCTCCATCAGAATTTGCGAATCACTGGTCAAAACCGTCCATATTAGAGATGATCGCCAGAGGTTAGTAGTTTGCCCAGGGGCAATGGTGGAGCCATTGGTGGAGGTCCAGATGGGAGCCATGACCCAACCCCAATCTGATCCCAAAGTCTGCTTCTGAACTTGAGTGCGATGCCAGTGGAGATAGAAGGCAGGGAAGGCACATGCAACATAGAACTGGTCTTTGTTACTAAAGGAGATGGAAAAAATTATATGATCACAGATAAAAAAGAAAGTGAAGCCCTGTCCAGTGAATTTTCCAACAAGGTTTTGATCTCCAAGAGCCAGAGTTGATTTTCAAATAACTTGTATGGTGGGCCAATATGTTTGTTGGTGGTTGAGGTACCCATCTCTTCTTCCTGAATCTTGCCATCCTTTCCTTTTGCCTCTCCTATTGGATTTCTGTACATTTTTGGCATCAATTTGTTTGTCCATCTGTCCTTTGCCTTGAGACTCCCTAGCCTGAATGGTTAATTCAGCTGCCTATGTATGTATGTGTGTGTGTATCTAAACCTACATAAAAGACTTTGAGATTCCCAAGTTTAGCTCTAAAAAGAATGTCAAATAATGGTTCTGGGATAGAATTTTGAGAAGGAAGATTGTCTACTTTTTCAGAGGTCTGTTTCTGGAAAGTGTCTCAAAGGGTGGCCAGTTACTCCTGCTAGTGCCTGCTAAACCTGAGCTGCCATGATTTATTTGTCTCATAGATAAAAATCAAATGGCATCCAAAGAGAAGTTGAAAAGAATATGCAGTAAAATTTTAGAGAAAAAACCATACAGGTTTAGAACAAAATAAAAGATTTCCAAGGGCTTCCACTGATTCTTTTTGGAACTGATAGAGACTGGTTAGTTTTTTTTTTTTTTTTTTTTTTTTTTTTAACAGATTTGGGGTTAGAAACCACTCGCTGAATTGTGGAGTCAAGATAAACAGTAATCAGATCTATTTTCCAAAGAGTCCAGTGAGTTCTCAGAAGGTGTCTGAGATTCAGGGGAATAAAATACGATCCAGATGCTATTTGGTACAATTCACTCCCCCTGGGTCTTTTGTAATGTGAAAAGAAAACTGATAGTTTGCCACCTGTAAAAAAAAATGCCCCTTACCTTTCTGAATCAGCCTGTGCATCAACAAAATCCACAGACCATGGGAGTGCCGCTCAGCCTAGGGCAGATATCCATCACACTGATACCCCACCCCCTCACATTTTGCCCCACACTACACAGTGACTTTCAAATTCCATTCTTGCATTCTTAGATGCAAGCTATTAGAAATCATTAAATGTCTGTTATTTTTTAAAAAGAGTCTTGATAAATACTTTAGCTACAATGATAACTAGATAACTGGTAGTCAGTTTTGTCCGTCGTAAAGACACAACAGCACTGGCTTTCCTCCACTTGTTTCAAATACAGACTAGCTGCTTCTCTCCTCAAACCCTTGCACCTGTGTTCCCTTAGCACTGAACTCCCTCCTTCCCTCCACTCTGCATCCCCGTCCCCAAACTTCTCATTGCTAACTCCTCATCCAGTTCAGTTTTAGCTCTATGGCCACCTCCTTAGAAAATCCTTTCCTGATTGTCATATGGAAACAGATCTGTGTCTTGGTGTTCTATTTGCTTTACACCATTTATATTGTACACCATTATATACATATATATATTTGGTTTACTTCCTTTGTTATATATACATTGTCTGTTTCCCTATAAGCCCCATAAGGGCAAGGAACACCCCACCAGCTAGCATTGCAGTTAGCATCTAGTAGATGCTCAAGAAATTCTGAATCAATGGACCAGTAAGACTAAGGGATTGAGATTGAGCCACTTCCTTGTCTCCATTCCCTACCCATTATTCTCCAATCATGCTGTCTCTATATTCTGATGGAATCCTAACAAAGTTTCAAAGAAACTCAGAGAATTTCAAAGACTCCTGCTTTGTCACTTCATAGGTTGGTGAACTTAGACAAAATATTTTACCTTTCTGTGTCTAAGTTTCCTCATCTATAAACTGGAGATAATAATTGTATCTACTTCAGAAGGTTGAAGTGAGTCTTAAATAAATTAACACTTGTTATATGCTTTTAAAAATAGCGGCTGGCAACATAAATTCTGGCCATTATTCCTCAGAATATAGTTGCCAAAGCTCCATACAGAGAGGGATTCTAGCACCTGCAGGAATCCTAAATTCGTTTCAGGAAGGTTGAAGCCACCCAGCTGAGAGTCAGTGCTGAGTGTTTTCAGGGCTGAGACATCATCTAGTTCCTCACTTTAGCTTCTTAACTTAAGCTAGAAAGCAGCTTACTGTAATTATAATGAAGAATCTGCCTCATCAAGCTGAATTCTTAAGGACTGTAAGCACAATATTTCCATGCCACCTTCATGCTTCAAGGAACACCACCTTATGTCATTAGCAGGATTAGTTAATTTTACCTTAGTAGATGGATACATTGAGGAGAAGGGACTCCCCAGGGCCAGAGAAAGAGTGAATAAAGATGCTTGGAAAAGGTTATAGCAACTCTATTTCATAATTCAGCACTCAGTTCATAAAGATTGAGCTGCCCCTCCTTTAGATTTCCTGTTCTCTCTCTCAATATAAATTTTAATTGGATTTATCTTAGGAGATTTCTCTTTTCAATCTTTCACTGGCAAAATCAACCCTTGTGGGTATGTCTGATCACTATAACCCAATTAGGGATTTCTTGATTTATCTCAAGAAACTGTTCCTCAAAGCATTAAGGTAAATCTCTCTGTTGCTATTCAAATCCTGTATTGCTTTAAGCAATTGGGCTGAGTAATATTTTCTCTACTGCTGAAATTAGAGCGATAAGTCATTAATCTTACTGAATAATTAACATATATGAGAAAAAGGAAGGAAGTACTATCAACTTCTGAGAGAAGTTTCAGGGACTGTTGGGTAATTAGCAACAATAGTCAGTGGAACCTCTTGCTCCCTTTGAAAAGTTACCGTCATCTATAAAGACAATAACTTTGGTGAGAGTTTTGGTAAAAAGCAACAACCTTAGACAAAACTGTAAAGGAAATAAAGCTCATTTTAGGTGTTCCCTGCCACCCTTTCAGTCTTCTCTTTCCCTCCTTGCATAGCTGTTTTAAAGTAGAAAGCTGTTATTTGCAATGCCCCACTTCTCACAAGAGAGAGTGGCTCTGAAAAGCAGGTGTATTTTAACACATTAGTAGATGAATAAGGTGTCCCTTGCTTAGGTTATTGCATCATATGGGGTGAACCATAAAGAAACAAGTGTCTAATGGTGGAATTTCAGCCACTGAGACACCTTGATAGAGAAAAAGGAATAACATTACTGATAATTGGTAACATTTCATGATATGAAGGGGGCTGAAAATGTGGCATCACTATTTAAAGAATGTTCAAAGGATGAGTAATCTGCAAAGAAGACTAGGAAAGACTCAGCATAGAGATAGAAAGAAAACCAGGATTATGGAGACGTATTCACCAGATGCAGAGAGAGCATCAGGGAGGAAAGTGCAGTTAGCATGGGCAGATGTGCAGAGGCTCATAGAAGATGAGGCCCATAAAGTGTGCAGGAGTTAGTGACAAAGAGTTATTGGTGACCTTGAAGAGAGCAGGCTGAGGACTCAGTAAACTGAGAAGGGAACATAACCTGAGGAAGTGGAGATGATGTGGTTCCTACATGTTTGAATTGGCTCTTTGGAGTCTATCCAGATCTCTGTAGTTTTTGATGCAACCTCACTCAGCATCTCCAAACTTACAACAAAAACCCCTGAGCACTTTGGCTCCTTTGGCCCCAGTCTGAAGTGCCAAGCACCCCCTTACACCATTCTTGTGGTGTAGTCCCAGGTCCTATACCCCATCCCAGAAGATTTAGAAGTCCTAAAAGTGGTCTCTGAATTCTGCTCACTTACTGTACAGAATATACTGAAACATTGTAATAGGAGAAGAGGGGTTCTTATAGGAAAGGGGCAAATTAGAGAACAAATGCTCAGAAATCAACTGAGAGGTCAAATTTCCAAACATTATTAATAAGAGGAGTTCTTTAGAAGCGAGCCCTTCCCAAAACACTGCTAGCTTTTAGTCTGAGAATCTAATCACGGTCTCAGCTGATTTCTGTGGGAGCTGGGAGAGTGACAGAGGATCACGGATACAATTGCTGGAGCACTCCTGCCCCAGGAACTTTGAAAGAGGATTTCACAGTCCACCCAGTAAGCATTCCAATCTCTGTTTAGGGTTGGCCACATTTTCAGTCAGTCACACTCTGAGGCTTCTTTTCTGGCAAAATATCTTTATAAAAGAGCCAATAAAATATGCTTATGTGTGTTCAATTTCTTTTAACGAAAGAACGTTAGTCTATTTTTTTTAAATGTTGGGTTTTGTTTGTTTTGGTTTGGGTTTTTTTGTCCACAGGAAAATGTGCACTTCTCTTAACTTTGGATATTTCTGTCTGTATTGTGTTACAAAGTTACTTTAGGAAGAATGAAATTAAATAATATAAAAAATTACCATGTTTACTGATTCCACTGTAGCATCTTCAAAAGACTAATTTTATACTGATAAAGAAATCTTGTCATTTAGAAATGGGTAGGCTGAGGGAGAGTTACCTAACAGATTTGCCCAAAGATGCTAGTTTATGGCCAAACTGAGAAGGAAAATGAGACAAGAGCATAAAACCTAAATCTAATTGCAAGCTCAGGGCCTGCTTCTCTGCCTATCCATACACTTTTAACTTTTTAAAACTTTTTCATTTTGAAATGTACAATTATGAAAAGAAGTAATCTCATCAACTCATGCCATGTGGTGAAGTTTCATCAGAATGTATAACAAAAGCCCATTAATTCTTTTAAAACTATTTCCAGCTCATGACGCATTTCCTTACTGCATTAATATTGAACAAAAGTATAAGATAATTGATGCCACAGGCTGATTTGCTTCCAAAGGTTTTTGAGATAGCAGAGATTGAAAATTGGTGATAAACCACGTATCTTTTGTATGGTCTGGAAAGCTGAGAGTCTGGAAGATCTTGACAGATACGAGTTTATAGCATAGAAATCCTATCTGAATTTCCTCCTAGATGCCAAGGCCTGGAGTCAGCTGAGCTAAGACCAAATGAGATTGATCTTGGTTTACTTCACTTACAGGGACAACTCTCCCCCCTGAGCAAAGAGTATAGTCATCCCTCTGTGTCCACGAATGCTCAAGTCTTCTATATAAAATGGCATACATAGTACTGTGAACACAGTCGGCCCTCCGTGTCTGCAGGTTCTGTAACTGCCTTTCTGCATCTGCAGATTCAACCTACCTGGTCTGCAGTTGCTTGAATCCGTGAATTTGAGACTCACGGATATTAAGGATGGACTGTATATCCCATCAAGTCATAACTAAAATCTATTTACTGAGTCAAGAGAACACTAAGCATAGGATATAGACATCTCATGAGTGCTTTTGAGGGGTAAATATTGTAGCTTTCAGCTCCTATGAATCATTGTCCAAAACACCAGCAGGCTGGTAGTGATCAAACTATTACCTTCTGATTTCCACTCCTCCAGTAACCCATTAGTGGTCTCTGAATAAATCACTTATTTCCCGCTGAGCTTTCCTGTTTCTACCATTTCAGCCTGGATTTCCTTATCTGATTCCAAAGTGTTAATTAAACATTTTTGTCAAGAGCTGTAGAGTACAGAATCCCATTCTTAGCCAAAGTTTTGCAGGGGGTGGACAAAATTCTTTCCTTCCATGGAAAATTCAATGGCTCCAGGTCTTCACACAGAATTTAATGAATGGGGTTAAATGAAGTTTTTGTTTTGTTTTTCTTTTTTAGAAATCCTAAAAAACTGAATCAAAGCAAAGCAATACTATTGTTCACATCTAAAGACATTTACTGCATTTATTGAACTTGCAGTACATTTATGCTACACAGTCAACTTTTAAAACCTTGAGGGCTGACAACTGGAAATTATAAAGTTACTTCCATGGAGTGGTTGCCCCAAAAAAGCTCTGTCTCCTCTGTTTTGCACCCTAAGTTAATCCTATTGCTATGACAATGCCAGGTGTCTTTGGCATCAGAAATCTTTTGAAGGAAGGGAGATGCATAAATGCACGAGTATTTGCAGGCCTTGTTGTTCTGCCAGTAACTGGACCACTAAAACTCCTTTGCCTAAGCTGTGCAGCTTTGAAGCACACTAGAGCAAATTTGGAAATGGGTTACTGTTTTGAATAAATCGCAAGCATACCTAAAGACATTAGGACGTGGAGCATTTATCATGCTGGGGGAGGAAATCTCTTTACTCTTTTTAAAAAGTTCACAAATATAAACAAGATTATGTTTAAGTCTCATCTAGAAAACTTATTTAAGTGTCTACCTATTCTTAGAAATCAGACTAACTATTTGACACAGCTAGTTTGTCAAGGTTCCTGTTGCCCAGTGACCCAGACAGATATGTAGGACACACATCAGTGAGGGAAGGATGTGAAGTAGGTACAAAAACGTAATGGATAATATCATGCATTTTCAGTATACACAGGCCAAATTTTAGGTATGTTTGCAGGCAATATGTAAAGGGTGAACTGCTTCCTATTTAGATAGTACTATCTTTGAATATATATACCTGTTAGATAACAACAAGTCAACTTTGCTATTTAAAGTATCCCCAGCATTCATTCTTTACTTCTTCCAACATTGATTGAACAGCGTGGTACTCTAGCGTCATAGTAGGCACTGACGTGATTCCAAAAATGAATTGGGTCCTTTGCCCTTGAGGTGCTCAAAGTCTAGTGGGGAAGACAAATCAGTTAACAGACTACTCAAATACAACCCAGAAAGTATTACAATGGAGGTATGTTCAAAATGTCAAGAGTTCTAAAAGCCTAGAGAAGACAGAAAAACCATATGCCTAGAGAATTGAGGAAGTCTTCACAGAAAAGAATATTTCCATTGGGTGCAGGGGAGTTAATGAGGTAGATAAGAGAAGCAGTGGGTGTAAAAGGGGGCAGAAAGGGATGGGGTGGAGATCACAGTGTAGTTGCAAAGTAGGGCATAGAGAAGTGACGGAAGATGAGACTATGAAGTAGATTGGGGCCCAACTATGAATTTGCATTTCATTTTCTGAGAACTTGATACCTTGCGAAAAGCCTTCTAGACTACAAATTTCTCACCTACAAAGTTTGTATAAGCCCACGAATCCCACCTGTTTTCTCTGGTCATTTCATGGAACAATTCATAAAATCTCAGCTTAAATTTCCCACTTAGTTACGTGTAAATTACATTTCCCATGGACCTCAACTGCATACCTCCTCATTAAAAACACACATGGAGGGGAAAAGCACACACATAGGCAAAAGAAACAAAGATATTTGACATTTAAACTGAGAGAGAAGAGAGTTTTATTGTAGTAAGCATCTTATATGAATTATCCTGTTTAATTCTTCCAAGTCTATGGTGGCAGGTATTATTAATTCCTCATTTTTAGGATGAGGAGGTTGAGAAAATTGATGCTTAGTATAATTAAATAGCCCAAATTCACCATCATAATAACTTTGCATGTGATACTTAATGTATTACACAATGTATTGTAAGTACACTTAATATATACACCATATATGTATATTTCATATGTTGTTTATCTTTATCTTCACAAACCTATGAAATCATATTTTATTCCTATTTAGTGATGAGGAAACTGAGGCTAAGAAAGACTAAATAAATTGCTTATGATAGAACTGGGATTTGAACCCAAGTCTGGCTGATTCCCAAATCTATTTTTTCCCTGTTACTGTCACTTTTGCTCAGAAAGCAAACCTGAAATGCTCTCGCGTTTTTCCCAGGACTACTCGTAGAATCATCAAGTATTATATTTTCTTGCCAGATCCTCCCAGTATCCTTCCATATTGTAGATTTATCTTCTGTGTCTTCTTTGTTATTCCTGAGTCTACCTGGGACTCAGCACATCTTAATGTTGTATTGTGTGTTCCAAGGATTTTGGCACACTTGAAAAAGATTTTGATAACATACATGTTTTGGACACCCAGGGAAAGTTTTTTTGTTATCCAGATGTCTCCAACAGAGCTTTAGCCTGAAGTTTTGCAGACAACATTATGTGTAGTTCACAGATGAGGAAACTGAGGCTCCAAGATACTCAAGCCCCTTCCTAACATCATGTATGTAGTAAGTTACAAAATGGTATTTGACCCCAGTTGCATCTCTCAGGCCCTGAAGCTCATGCTCTTCCCATTTTGCCTGAACAGCTAAATATATAGATGCCTGCAGAGATGGGGGCAATTAGTTTAGAATCAAGATCTCCAAAATAACTTCTACGCTTCTAAGCAGTGTATTTATTATCTTGGAATTAAGAGAGTCTCAAGAACGTTCTTAATAAAAAAAAAAATACTGCTTATAAATACTTTTAGAAACTATTAATTAGTGGGAGGTGGGAAAGTGGCTCTTGAACTGAAAGTAGACAGGAGGTAGCTTAACCTGAGGGGAATGAATGGTAGCCAGAAGGAAAAGAGAGACCCAACTGTTTGTGCCTGCCCCATACTTTTGCCCTCAATCACTCTGGCTGGCAGGTCCTCTCAGGTGCTGAGGTGCTGTGACATTGCCAAATCTCTCTTTTTTGTATAAAATGAGGGACCTCAGACTCTGTGCCCAAGCCTTTGAAACTCTGGTAAGAAGAGCACAGGAGAAAAGTATTCAGAAAGTCCTTGCAAATAGCAAAGATCATTAAACTAACCACTGGAAGTTGGCAACAAAGAAAGTATATAATAAAACATAGTTTCTCTCTCCATGAGAAAATCTTAATGTGCTTTTCTAAGCTACAAAATTAAATTGGAAGATTTGGATGCCTTTAAGTCTTTGCTAGTTGCATTAAGATCCCTTTATCTTCTCTCATGCTATGAATTTATTGAAATTTCATCTGTTAGTCTACACAACTATCTTGACAGGTGCTCTGTGGATGGCGTTTACCAGTATCATTCAGGGACTGTTCAATAATGTCTTATCTGCAGCTTAATATATTTTCACCTCTTACGTGCAGAATATGATAATATGAAAGTACATTTGAATTTCCATAAAAATGTAAGGAGATACTCGCTCTTAGGCTTCCATATAAGAGAACTTTTCTTTGGTCCCTCCAACATCCTGTGAAAAGAGGACTAGAGTCCAATAAATTCAGATACAAAGTGATGATAAACAGGAAAATGTTTCAATATGTCAGTAATAACTTACAGTACAAAACCTTGATAAGTAAGACTGAGCCCTTCAACTATGACAGTCAAGGAGAATACTAGAATAAATTTTCATGTTACCTGAAATGGAATTGCCTTAGATATGGTGCATTTTCAGGTTAGGACTTAACCTCTAAGCTGGAAATTTTCTGATTAAATCCAATGCCTGCCATGGGGAGAGCTGTCAACACAAGTTTCCTCTGGTTGGAAGATTTAGTTGACGCGTTCTGCAGTGTGGGTATTTGCGATCTCAGATCTGTGAGGTTGCTGACATCTTTGAAAATTTAGTCTTAAAATGCCTTCCCTAAGCACACCCAGGACTGATTTTGCCCACCAGTTTAAAGTGTGTTCAGGAGCAACACAGCCAAGTGCATATACATAATTTACTTAGTCTTATGATATCCGTAAGTAAATTACAGCAAGTTTGAAAAGCTGCTTAAAAACAATAGGTCATAGAGACATGGTTCTGCTAACTTCTATTATTGAAGCCTCATACTGGGATGTGAGTTGAGTTAGAAAGTGCCTCTATGTTTCTTTGAAGCAGTACTACATGAGGAAAAAGTTGTAGCTCTTTTTCCAGGTTGTTTAAGATCTAAAAATGTAGACCTGCCTTTGTTATCTGCCTGCCTCTTTTTCAAATGCTTCATTTGGGCAGAGCCTCCTTTTCATTGTTTGGTGAGTCTCTCTCTGGAACCACATGTAGTCACATGGTTTGGCAAAAGACTAGTGTTCATACATTAGTATCTTTGAATTATGTAACTTCAAATCTTTACAAATAAATACAGATAACTTCACAAACAAATACATTAGTTTGGGATAGACCTGAAATATTTTACCAGTTCTGCTTTGTCTCACTTTGGTCTTGGGGACACCTCACTCTGAAGATCACACAAGCCCCCAAACCCAGATTTGTAATTTATTTCTATTTCTGGTCAAATTAAAAAGTTGAAAAGGAAACCATTATAGGTCATCTACTTGTCAGTATTATTGGTCATCAATCTCTTTACCAGCAGCCTGTGGATTATTTTTGGTCTTCTTGAAACCAGGATGACTTTTCTGTGTGGATTAGTAATAGTTGTTTGAGGTATGCAGATTGTAGATGGATTTTTAAAGGTGGTTAAGATTTTTGTGTGTGTTTGTTTGTTTTTTCCGAGCATACCTTTTTCTTTTCTAGTTATGAGTGGAGCATAAGATGTCTTATGAAAACTGAGCCCTCACCTAAACTGACGCTGTTTTCAGAGAAATTGGACTGGTCTTGTTTCCACATTGTACACAATTTCTGAACCCAGGAAAGGTGCTGTTCTCCAAGTCCTAATTGTGTTGAAAGGAACTTCTAACTTACATTGACAGTGAGAAATTTATCTCCATTGGGCTAACTAAAAGGAGATATTACACTGCCTCTTCCATCTGCACATTAAATGATTTTGGAAAATGGGTCACTGCTAATATTCTAGCCATCCAATCCATATTCAACCAACATTTGTTCTGTGAATCGACCATAGAAACAATAATTAAGAATCTGTATAGTGACTCATAATCTTTTTGTAACTACCCTGTTTAAGAACCACCTCTGATTCTCACAGCCTCCCCCAAAACATTTACCTCTATGTCTTTAGGAAAAACGTCTGGTTTAATACACCATTGCTGTAGGGTAGTGATTCATCATTTATTTCCCTGAGGTATCCCCAAAACACATTGTTTCCATCAATACTCAGCAAAGATTGGTTTTGTATTTGAAGTATGCTGTCTCATTTTCAGGTTCAATTTTGGGCCTGTGAGCAATTTGAATAACATCAATGTGCAAAGTAGACTTCATTGAACACTCTTAAGCAAGCCTGCTCTAATCAATCAAAAGTTATAATTTGCTATGTAGCCAATTTAAATGTTGGAAAGACAGCACCATCTGCTGGAAAGGGGCAGGTAGGGAAACATATGTTAGCCAAGTATTGGAGAATGTGAAGACCAAAACCCTTGACTGGCTCCAGTCTGTGCATATTCATGTTCAAGTAATTCATGTTATGAATTGGCAGTTGTGTTACTTCAGTGATGATGATGCTTTATGGTTCAGTGGAAAGAGCACAGAGTAAAAGTAGGCTTCTGGTTCTGGTTCAGCCTTCATTTATTTTTTTTTAATCCATGTAACCTTGAGAAAATCACTTCTTTAAAATAAGCATTCTTTATATGGATCTTGGGGGTGAGTGGGCAATAGTACCTAAGCTTCCTCCCTTACATTGGTCAGCTGGGAGGATGATTTTTAAACTGCTTTGTACTCTATAAATCACATTGGAGCTGTAAAATATAAGTGTTAGTGTTAGCAGATCAAATTTTAATTCAGCAAGATGCAGTAGAAACAGAGCAGGCCTGATGAGTACTCTAATACACTGCCCACTGTTAATTGGGAAAGTAATTTGGCAAAAAGAGAAAGAGCTTTAAAAACATTCATTTAGTTTGACTCAGTAATTGTACTTCTAGGAATCCATCCAAAGAAAATCATTAGACACATGGAAATAGATTTATCGTCAAGAACATTCATACTAGCATTATTTACGATGTTGAAATACTGGAAATGCAACTGATGATCATCAGTAAGGAATAAGTAAATCCCATGATAGGATAGTGTGCAGCATTAAACACCATGTTTTGAAGACTAATGATATGAGGAAATATGTGTAATTTAATTATAAGTGAAAAATATAGGATGTGAAAGTGGATGACCAGTGTGATGATAATTTTGGAAGGAAAAAGAAAAGAAGGAATCAAGGAAGAAAGAGAGATATTGATGGATACACAACAACATGTCAACAGCATTTATCTCCGTTAAGACCGTCAACAACTGTTGACGTGGACTGTATAATTCCTTGTTGTGTATGGTGGGGAGGATAGTTAGCAGCGTCCCTGACCTCTACCCACTGGATGCCGCAGCACCACTTCCCCCATGTGTGACAACCACAGACGTCTCCAGGCATTGCCAAATGTCCTCTGAGAGCCAGAAATCACCCTCAATTGAGAACCACTGGTTTAAAGGAACGTAGTGAAAAATTACCAAGTGATTTCTTTACTCGTACATATTCTAAGCCCAGTTTGATAAATAAGCTGGTTGTAGTAATCAAATGGGAAAGTGGAGAGTAACTTACTGGCTCTCCAGGGTCTTGCCTAAAGGAAATTCTTGGGAAGTGGATTTGACATCTGGTATGAGAACTCACAGGAGATACATATCTATACACAGACTGAAAAAAAAAAGATTTCTGACTTAACCTTTCAGAACTTAGGCATTTTCCCTTTGTACCAGCTACATTACTTTGTGGTCATTTCTTGGCAAAGGAGACTCAATTCTCATCGCTGACAGGTGATGATGAGTAACTTATTTTTTCCTTCTTTTCACTTTCTACATGTTCTGTATTTTTCTACGATGAATGTGAATTAATTTGTTATCAGAAAAAAAAATTAAATGTGTAAAGAAACCCTTGGAGCAGGCAGGGAAGCAAATGCTCTAATCCGGTCTAGTGTTGTTCTGATGAATTCATCTTCTCTTTGTATCCCTTCCATCATCTTAAAATAGGACAAACCCTGCATAATTACCATAGTAAATAAGAACATGTGTTGAAAAGTACAAAATGCTATGAAAATGAAAACACATAGTTATCTTTAAAAACATTTATCTTCAGATTTTCCTGGCTGCTTTTTCATTAATTAGTTTATCTAAATTGTCAAATTAATAAATCAAGAAAGTTTTAGGCTCCAGTTCATTGTTCCTGGACAGGTACCATAGTTGATAGTAGGCCGAACAGTCTAATCCACTTACAAAGTCAAAGTCAGAAAAACAAATCACTTCTATTCTTGGTGGGCATTATTTTTGATAAGCAGATTAATTGCACTGTTTCCACTGAGTCATAGCAGATGTGCTTCTGTTGAACATGGTTACAGAGTCCATTCTTTCCTCAGGCTCCAAATATTACATTCTGTCTAATCTAACATGCTGGCTACCTGCAAAATCTCCATTTGAAAAATAACCTCTTTGGAGATCAATATGTGGAGAGAAAACAAGCCTGAGACCACTTAGCTGCACGACAATAACCGAAATCAAATAAAAATGAGCAGGCTGTTTCCCTTTCCAATTTTTCGAAATGAGATTTTCTCACCAGTGGAATATCAGTGTGTGAAGGCTTGGCCACAAGCTAAGTTCAAGGAGTTGCAATAAATTCAGAAGGCAATGATTTAGTAGAAAAATGGTAATCAAAGTAAAGTATTATGTATCTTCAAATACAGTAGAGCGAATATCTGCAGACCTGCAAAGGTGCAAAAATGTGAAGACTGACTTTCTGCTATTTTAACCCGTTTTTTAAACAGCTTTATCAAAGTATAACTTACTTGACATTAAATTAATTCGTTTTAAGTATGCTATTACATAATTTTTCGGAAATGTACAGAACTACAATCAGCACACCAGTTGAACTTCTTTTTGAGACCTAACATAGCTGATTGTCCACGTCACATTTTAATAGCCTATAGTATGGAGACATTTATGTGTAGTTGAGGACAGAAGCTGGAGAGGTAGTATGTATTTAGAATTGAATCTCTTTTGCCAAGAAGTGACTATACAGGAATGTGGTTAATGCAAAGGGGGAAAGATGCTAAAGTTCTTAAGAGTCGTATCTCAGAAAATCTTCTTGCCATCCGTGCATAGATGGGTATCTCCTAAGAGTCCTTCTTGCCAGATGTCAAATCCACTTCCCAAGAACTTTCTTTAGGCAAGACCCTGGAGAACCAGTAACTTAACTCTCCACTTTTCCTGCTTGATTCCTACAACCAACGTATCAATCAAGCTGGACTTAGCAATGTAGAAGTACAGAAATAACTTTATTTTTTACTACTTTTCTTCAACCCAGTAGTTCTCAACTAAGGATGATCCCTCACCCCATCTTAGGGTATGTTTAACCATGTCCAGAGTCATTTTTGAGTATCACACCCAGGGGGGTGCTAATGGCATCTAGTCGGTAGAGGTTAGGAATGTTACAAAACATCTCACATTGCACAGGATATCCTCCCCTCCCCCCGACACACACAACAAAGAAGTATTCTGCCCAAAATATCAACATTGCCAAGGTTTAGACACCCTCCTGTAAACTCACTTCTTGCATCTGCTGGTCCCCATCATGGACAAAGTTTCAGGCAGAATACATATCTTCTCCAGTCATTTTATGATAATAAAAAGTCCTGTGGTCACTTTCAAGCATTTAAGGGTTCACTCTAAGCAAATAACCAAATAATTGCAGTCTCATCTGGTCAAATATCAAAACTTACAAACTTATTTGGAGTGAACATTTTCCCCATGTTACTCAAGCCTGCTGGAAACCTGCAGCAGGAAAGGAGCATGGTTAGCTGATTCTTCTTTCCTATCTTGTCTTGCTTTCTGGTCCCTGGGCTGCTGTTTCTATACCCTTTGAGGTCCAGCCCAAGTGGTCAGGATATTACATGACTGCACAGTTGCAATCTGGCATCCAGTGCTCTCTGGTATAATGCTTGGACAATACAAACTTTTCCATTCATGGGACTCCTTTCCTGTTTCTTTAGAGCATATTCTCCACTCCAGATCCCTAAGGTCTTCTCCAACTTCTTTGCTTCAGGCAGTGTCTTTCCTCCTCTGGCTGTCGACTTATAATCCCCCATTAGTATCTTGCTCTTCCACTGCTCATTCCTCTCCTGGGGAGTTTCACTCATCACTCCAGGTGCTCTTCTGTGAGGATTTTAAGACATCCTCAGGCCAGCTCCCATTCATGGGGTCCAGAGTTGGTTCCTAAGTGTATTAGTTATCTATGGCTATGTAACAAATTATCCCAGAACTTAGTTGTTTAAAAAAACAACACTTATTATCTAAGTTTCTGTGGTTCCAGAATCCAGGTATGACTTAGCTGTATTCTCTGGCTTAGAGTTTCTCACCAGACCACGGTTTCAAGGTGTTGGCTGGGGCTGCTGTCTCATCTTAAAGCTCTATTGGGAAAGGATCCTCATCCAGGCTCTTGGAAGTTGTTGTTGGCAAGTTCAGTTTCATGCTGTTGCACAAAGGCCCCTCTCAGTTCCCTGCCATATGGGTCTTGCCATATGGCAACTCACAACATGGCAGCTTGCTTCATCAGAGAAAGTGAGACAAAAGAACTAGGGAGAGAGAGAGAGAAGGGAGAGCAAGGAGATCTTTGCCCTGTTACTGTTAGAAACACAGTCACTCTCTGTGCAGCCTTTCCTCCAAGAGACACTTACCAAACCCTCTTAGTGGGCTGGTTATTGATCCACTTGGATCTATCACTTGGCTAAGGGAAAAACAACCTCCTTTTCCCAGTGGAGAATTGTTGTAGCACCGCAGTACCCTCCCCCAAAATATTTTGTTTCTTGGACTTTTTACTATTAATCTCCTACATAGATTGTGGGAGTGGGAGGCCTGGCTAGTTACTGACAATAGCAATCTGAAGCTTGCTTTTTGGCAAACACCACACTGATGAGCGAGCATTTTGCTCTACAATGTGAAAGGAGTTGAATTTATAATTCAGCATTTAGGGCTTAGCAAAACTGAGGCAGAAAAGTATTCACTTTTAATATCCTGCTGCCTTTTATTCTAAAGTCAGGAGAGAATAAAGAAACAGATTATAAAATTGTATCTCAATGCATTGTAGAAAACAGAATTTAAAATATGAACTAAGGTAAAACTGAAAAAGAGAGACTAGAACATCTTGTTTAGAAGCGTTCAACTGTTAATTCAACAAAGGGCAAAATACGCATAGAATGAAGAGGACACAAGCATAAGAGAAATGAATCTACTTGTTAATAGAAAATCAGTATGGGAGGCAATCAGACATTTAGAAGAACTAACAAAAGGCAATTTGGATATGAATTTTATGCCTGTTTTTCTCCTGGAGCTACACTTTTCTGTCCATAGTGAGTAGGAATATTGAACTAAGAATGTGAAACCTGTATTTGAGGGATCTGCTAAAAATGAATCCCTAATACTGGTTTACAACAAATTTTTCCTCAGTTCAGGATGGAATAAGAAATATAGATATTATTGTAAGCATTTCACATTTATTTAATGTAAATAAATATATTATGGCATTATATCTTTCATATTTGGGAGTATAACTGTTTCCTCTGATGTATGAAACAATGTGGAAGGTAGATGTCTGATTATTTAGATTGGAGGTTTCACGTTTTTTTCCTCTTGATCTTCAGAGTATTTTTTTCTGATGGCATATTTCATCACTTTTTGATAATAATGAATATGTAGTTTTAGGAAAATATGGAGCAGCCCAAATCAGCTGTTTTAGCTCCTTATTAGCATTCTGGCTAGAATTTTGATGGAGGAGACTTAAAATGCTAAAATTAGTGATATTTTAAAATGGTCTGTCATTTCCATTTTTTAAATTTCTATTCTACAATCATGTTTTAGTATTTCCACAATTCCTATTTCACAGCAGAAAACTAAATGATTTTCAAAGCACTGACCCCATTCACTAAATGATGAAACAAAATTTTATTAAGCACCTACTATGTGCAGGGCACACAGGCATTGTAAGAGGTACAGACAGGAACAGGGCACAGTTGCTGCCTTCAAGAAGACTGTAGTCAGTAGGGAAGAAAGGCTTTTATCCCACAAATAGTTTATTGAATTCTCACTAACAAGAATTGAATTCTCTCATAATAAGTGTCAGGAACTAAGTAATAGAAAAGACATAAGCTCTTTACCCTTTTTGAGTAATCATCAAATGCTGAACATGGAATAAGTTATTATCCACAGTAAATGTATTTGTCTATTATGTCAGGTTTTTTTTTTTTTATCTAGGTTTCCCGTTGAACTTGATGGGACAGATGAGAGAAAGCAAACTATATTGTTGAAGGTCAATTTAGTCATACCTGGAGAGAGCCTGTTCTATACCATTTATCAAAAATAGCTGTATTCGTTGATAGACAGATAAATACCAGGTTAGACCTTTACAACTAAAAATCAGTCATGGACAAACATAAATAAAAGATAAGGTAGAATATAAGTACTATAATAGAAAAATGAACAAAATTGCACAAGAGTACAGAGAGATGTAAGATTAATTCTGGTTAAGAAAAGTGATGAAAATAATTATACTTGAGCTAGCCTTCAAGAAGCTAACAAACATACCTTAAGAGGTTTGGGTGGAGGGTAAGGACCAGAGTCTATCCTGTGGTGAAGTCACTTGCTAAGGCCAGGCATGTTTCTGGAGCAGGGCTCAGTTTGACTGTGGCATCGGGTTCCTGAAGAAAAGTGGACAGTCAGACAGGGAGAGGAGATTTCAACCAGATGATGGCGAGCCTTGGTTGCCATGCTGAGCAGTTTGGACTTGTCTCTTAGCAGATGAGTAGCTATTAAAGGATTTTTCACTGACAGTGTGATAACCTGGTGCTTTAGGAAATTTACTTTTTTTGGCAAGATAGGTGATAGAATGGATTGGAAAAGGGAGTAGCAATGGAGAGACAGACAGACAGACACCTCCACTGAGACTATTGTAACCACCCAGGAAAGAGGTAATGAAGCTTCGTATTTGATGAGTAGCAGTGGAAGTGGAAAGGAACAAAGAGACTGAATAAATCATGGATTGAATCTGAAATACAATTTTTAGGTATTATATAGAAAATGCTGTATTAGTTTGGGTAGACCAATGTAAATCTGCTTCATATGAAAAACATACAAGCATCAGTTTATTAGAAGACAAGTATTACATATTAATCACCATAAGTTTTAAGTGGAGACCTAGGAAATTTATTTTTTAAACTCAAAACTCCCCAAATGAATCATCTGTATACCCAAAGCTGACTTTTCTGTTGAAACATTTCATTTTCCCTTCATCCAGCAGGTGCTGTTCTCTGAGCATCCCCCAAATGGCATCATTTTGCATTTGCACTGTCCAAGCCAGTGGTCTCTCCTTCATTAGCTGGAGACTAAACATTTTACTGCACTGTTTTGTTTTAAAAATAACATGTTTCTATTTTGTTCTGGGACTGAGGGAAGGAAGGAAATATACACAAGATGCAAGAATCACAGGCTCATCCTCATCTAGCTCCTAGAACAGAGCAAGTGACAGTCACTTAAATGCTGGATTAGATGGATGGTCAGTTTCAACAAAATGGCCTGAAGATTTCAAAGGAAAAGCAAGCCCTATTTAACTTGAAATGGGGTGTTGTTGAAGATGTGCCATTTCCTTCAAGACTAGAAATAAATCATTAAAATAATATATTCTAATGACTCTTCCTTTCTTTAGAGTCCAAATGTTTCGAAAATTATGAAGAAATATTTTGTCATTATTACAGACATCTGATATCACAGTCATTGTTTAGTTGTGACCACTGCTTAATCTATGCCTTTTCATCATGACACCACATTTCTATTCTGCTTCAGCAACTATCACTATAGAAAGTTTATTTTGACACATCACTTTATTTCTCATTTTACCTCCAATGACTCTGTGAGATATAGATTATGGTGTTTATCAGCCATCATTAAAGGCTGTGATCTAAGTTAGTTTGCCCAGGGAACACAGTGAGAAATCTGTAACTTTATTTCTCTATTCTTTGACCTAGTCTTTCCCAGGCCCAATAAAACATCTCCGGTCACTGGGGTCAAGGTGTGGTCGCTGACCATTACATGAAGGAAAGCAAGAACTTGTAAGCTTGGCATGTTTCATGTTTCAAGACTGATAGACAAGTCAGTGTTTTACTTCTGGGAAAAGTTAGAGAAATTTTAGAGAGGCAATTACTTGCTCAGTGTATCACAGAGACTTAGAAAACCAGATTTAAAGCTGAAAAAAACTAATTCATCCATTGGTCTAGTAATAACTGACTGTCTTTATGGACTATCTTTATAGCCATCACAGATTCCACTCTCGAATAGTTAATACTTGATAACGCTAATCTATTTGCTCCTTTAAATCATTGATTGTTGGTTTTCTGAGTCTTTTTCTGCTGTAGAAAGTCATGCAAATTTTAGCAGTGGCTGTTTTCTTTTAATCCTTTGAACCTGGACATTGTAAATAAATGTACATGAACTTGATGACCCCTTTTTTTTTTTTCTATTTAATATCTCCCTCTAAACCACTCTCAGTGGTGATGGTGATATGAAAAATGTCAAACCCATGGGTAATCTTCACTGGTGCAGGGAAAAAGAGGTCACTACACTCTGCACTGATTCTAGCACTGGCTTTTGACCCCAGAGAGTGCAGTAAATCATTTCTGGGTAAACCAAATGAGACTGTTGGGATGCCTCTGTGTACAGATGAAATTCATAGTTCATACCTCTGAATCATATCAAAGGAACAGAGGCCTGGAAAACAAAATCAAATATATAAAAGTGACTCATCACAAATTTTGAAAAGAAAAAAAAAGGCTGTATCTACCATGTTTTTTTTTATTTGGCAATTTCACTATTAAAGAGGATAAATATATGCCCTACTCTACATTTATAGATTGCCTACCTCAGTTTCGTTTTCCAAGGTCCCTTCTCATAAATGGGATACCCATGTACCTAAGTGGTTGCCTGGTAAGGGATGGATTACAAAGGGAGAGCAGGAAACTTTGGGGAATGGTTAAGTGTATGTTGTCATAGTTATGGTGATTGTATCATGCTTGTACATACAAGGTAAAACTCATTTCACATATGTGTAGTTTATTCAGTGTCAGTGGTATCTCAGAACTTTGTAAAAATGAAAAACAGACTGAGAGAAATAGAGGGAGAGAAACAGAAAGAAAGAGATGGAAAGAGAGACAGAGAAAGGCAAATCTAAAATACCTTGCACGATGGGTGACTGCCACAGAGTTGGTGCCCAGTGCATTTTGGTTTGCTTTTCCTTACCATGATTGTTTTTTTCAGGCTTTCTTTCCAAGTCTGCAATCTCAAACACTTGTTAGGGGGCAATGTCCACATTTGTTTTGGCTTCCCATCTGCTGCTCCTTTCACTGAGCAGTGCTCCTAAATACTTCTGTTGATTTTCAGATAAGCAGCCCAAACATGTTTTCACATTTACTCTGCTGGGCCGCCTCCCCACCCCTTTTCATTCTCTCCACGTACTATCTATACTACCTGAGAAACTAGATTAAGAAATTCCAATTTATTTTAGCTGTTTAAGGTTACTTCACTTTATCAAGACTGTGAGGCAGCTATTTAGAATTTCTTAGAATTTTAGAACACCTTAGAATTGCTGTTTTTTATTCTTTAACAGGTTATCAATTTTTTTTCCCAACATGGTGTTTTATCCATGAAAGGATTGTTTTGTTTTGTACTTTTAACTTTGAGATACTGTTTAACATCCAGAAAACATTGTTAACTTTTTACCTTTGGGGCAAAAAATACTAAGTGAGAATTTTAAAGTTCCTGGAAAACTAAAAATCAATATAATGATTCTCAGAGAAGATTGCATGAATCCTTCTAAATATTTATTTGCCCCCTGTTTTGCTCTTTGACTTTTCCTACCTATGTTGCTCACAAAGATAGTCTGTGACCAACTTCTGGTGGAGACAGTCATGGAAGAATCCACTTTGACTATTCTGACTCCACTCTTACTCTTCTCTTAGGTTAGACACCATTCTGTTGCCTAAGGTCAAAGCCAACTCCTTTATTCTTCTACCTCAATGGCTGCATGGCTCATGCATGGCTACTCAGCCACTCTACCTCCCAGCTACGTCCAATCATGCCCAGAAAGGAGAAAAGGGACAATGAGGTGTATGCAAGATACCTGTTAGTCCTAGGGAAGCAAATTAGGGAAATGATGAGGCTTGTTAGGAGGCTGGTGTTGTAGTGCAGCAAGAAGAGATAAAGGTATGAATCAAGACAGCTGCATTGGCACTGGGGACGAAAAAGAGAAGCCAAATCAAGACATATAAAAACCAGAATTGGTAGGACTAAGTGACTTTTAGATGGTGAGTGGGAAAGTAAACAACAGAGGGGACACTGTTGGCATCCAAGTTTCTAATCACTGGTGGACTCATGATGGTGATGCTCACTGATAGAGAATATAGATGAGGTAGGTTTTAGCAGACTCCTGTGAGTTCATGTTTGGACATGCCCAATTAAAGATGACTTTGATGTGTCCAATTGGAAACAACTAGCATATAGCTGAATATACAAGTAAGAATTTTGGCATCATCAAATTTTAGACAGTAAATGAAGTATGATTTTGTATGAAGTTACCCAGGAAGGGAGTATAGAATGAGATAAATGAAGGGGAGCCTAAAGGGAGCTTTAGGGAACACCCGTGTCTCAAAGGCGGTCAGGAAAAAAAAAAAGGACTTGCAAAAGAGACTCAGAAAGGATGGCCAGAAAGGATGAAGATGAACCAACAGTAACTGGTCTAATAAAATGCTCCCCAAAGTGTATGCTATAGGTCATTACTCCTATCATTTGATATCATATGGAGTTCATTTGTCAAATAAGTTTGCAAATGCTCCATAATATATTCCTTCCTGGAAGAGTCCCCACCAGAGTAGTCCTCTGGCAAGGAAAATTGTTCAAGTTATATAATTTAGGAATTTCTCAATATATTGAGCCACAGAGCACTTCTCAGACCCAGTACACCTCATTAACGTTCAATACAAGTACTAGTATTCCTGAAACGTACTTTAGAAAAGAGCTAGTTTAATCAAAGTCAACATATGAGAACATCGAGGAGGGGAATGTCATCTGTTTCTATTGCTGCAGCAGAATTAAAGACAAGTTAAGGCTAAAAGCCATCTATTGCACTTGGCAGTGATCTGCAGTGGTTAAGAGCTCAGACAGTACTATTAATTACCTCGTAGAACTTTCTGCAGGATAGAAACAGTAACTGTATACAAACTGCTTAGACCAGTGTCTGGCTCATAGTAAGTACCATTAGCTATTATTTCAGTTATGTCCTGTAGCAGAATTTTGATTTCTAGAAGTCAAAGAGTGAGCAGAAAGTGAAAACAATGATAATCAAAGACTCAGCTTCTAAGGTGTATTTTTCTAACTATAGTAGTAATACCAAGTTTTATTCTTTGTATTTTTAGGAAATTTTAAAATTAAAGTGTATCAAGTACAAAAGCACAAAAACTAAAAGTATATTGCTCAATAAATTGACACAAAGTAAACACACCCAAGTAACTACTAACTAAGTGCAGAGAGCACCCTATTCTTACTCCTTCCCAGTCACTACACATACTTCCTTCTCTGAAGATAACCATATCCTAACTTCCCACGCTGGTGATTAGTTTTACTTGTTTTCAGATTTTGTATAAATAGAATCATGTATTCTTTTGCAGATGAATTATTTTGCTTAACATTATGTTGGTGAGAATCACCCATGTTGCATGTAGTATTTTATTTTTTTCACTGCTGCGTAGTACTTTCTTGTGCCAGCATGCCATAATTCATTTATCTATTCTACAATTAATAGAAATTGGGGTTGTTTCCAGTTTGGGGCTGATATGAATAATGATACTATATACGTTCATTTACACATTCTTTGGTGAACACATGTATGCATTTCTGTTGCTGTTTGCCTAGAAGTGGGATTGTTGGATCATAGGGAATACATAATATATTCAACATTAGTGGAAATTCCAAATAGTTATATCAGTTTACACTCAGAAGTGTAGCAATTGACACTCCACCCAGCATACAAGGGTTTCATTCTCATATCATCATCATCATCACTTCATATTGTCTGTCTTTTTGCTTTTAGCCATTAGAGTCGGAATGTACTAGTATTTCATGGTGGTTTTAATTTTCATTTTCCTGATGACAGATGAGACTGAATACACTTCAATATTTATTGGCCATTTGGATATCCTCAAAGGACCTCCTCAGGTCCTTTGCCAACTTTCCCATTAGATTTGTGTATTGAACCCGATTTTTAGGCCCTCCACCCAACAATTCACTCACTCTTTCCAACCACCACTCTGTGGGCCTTTAGCTACTTGCTCAATGGACAGCCCAAGCTGCCACCACCATTGCTTCCTCCCTTAACACCACAGGCTAACTAGGGTTTCCTCAGAATGAGGGCCAGTCTTGAGCGTGGCCTCCCTCACACCACCCTGTGGCTGGGGCTACAACATTTTTGGTTCTCAGTCCCAACCCTACCAGACTATGGAGGGTGTGGATTCTCCCACCACCTCCCTAGGGGTTCCCTAGAGGCTACCTGGAAAGACCAGGTGACTAAACCTGGAAATATAAAAACCTGACAGTGAAAGACAGGGGCTATAAAGAAACCAGCATACTTCTCCTTCCCTCCTTTCCACATGTTCTTCTGAGCTAGGTATCTCTCTGTGTCCTCTCTGGAAACTAAGCTATCAGCTATGTTTTCTTAGGAGTCTGTGGGTAGCTAGGTATTTGCTTTCCCTTCTTCTCTGTCTCTCTTCACTATTTTCCCTCATTCTTACTGCCCTGGAATTTTTACCCCCCAATAGCATTATCTTGTTAGCTTTTCCTCACGGTTGATTTTTTAGGGAAACTGGACTATTGGTTTATAGGAGTAAATAGTAAATATACAGAGATCTCATACAGTTGGGTATTTTCTAGTCCAGTTTAACTCCTTATTTATCCTAGACTTCTCCTACCTTTCCTGTTTTGTACTGAACTTTTTAACGACATTATTCCTAACCAATTTAACTGAATATTTAAAATCCCCATCTAAATGTTTCTCTCTCAGCCTAGACAATTCTTCCCCAAACATCCAGGAACTCCCCCAAACTCTTCTGGTATTTACTTCCCTGAAGTGTAACAAAGGCATGGCACTCACTTAACCTGCCAGAGGTCCCCAGCCTACTTCCCCTTTTATTTCAGTGCTCTCCTCAGAGCCCAGACCAAGTGAAGGACCACATAGCTGGCCCCTCTCACAAGTTCAGAGCAGAACAGGAAACTGTGTGCCATCCCCACTTTAAGATTTTCTTTTTTTGTACCTCTTCATCTCCTTTCTGTGACAGATGTAAATGCTAAAATCTCTAGCTACTACTTGGAATCCTTCCTCTACAGTAGGAAAGAGCTGCTTATTCACATGGCTTTTTCCCCCCTAAATTTTACAGAAATAAATATTCAGAAAAAAAAGGATGATTTAATTTGTGAAGAAAGAACAAAGTCACAATTTTATTCTGTCTCCCTGTGAGCTGTTCTTGTTAGTTTGTGATGAGAGAAGTCAGACGTTCGTCCAATGAGAAATGATTCCCTAATGGGAATCCAGGTCTGAGGAGTGGAGGAGGCTTTGTCATGGTATTGATCATCCCTTGGGGATATTTACTAATCACAGAGATGACAAATGGCTATACATTGCATTTCTACTTTCTAGATATTTATAAAATGTTGTAGCTTCTGTTTACAGCTATAAATCTTATTGGCCTCTTCAGTCATTAAATACACTTTATTGAGAGAAAAATAGTGTAATTACAGTTAAACAGAGGCCATTCCCCTCTGTTGGTTTTAATGACAGTGAAAATTCTAACGCAGGCATTTTGGTATCTTCTGCAAGGTAGTAACAGTTGTTACTGATCTATAAAGAAAGGGGAGAGGGACTTTTAATTAGCTTTGGAAATGTTGGTTTAAGCAAAGTCAAACAGCTTTCTTTACTGCAGCATTTATGCTCTTACATCCAAGTGTCCTGGACATCGCTGGGAGATACAGTGAACTGCAGTCTCAAACATGCCCAATTTCACAACCCTTTTAAATGACATCTTGTAGGAATAATGCTATGAAAGGCACAAATTTGGAAATACTACTCTAGAATATGACCTACATTGTATTTGTAGACTTGAAATTCTAGTGAAGGAAAAAGGATCATTTGTGTAGACAGGAGCCATAGCTGTTTGTCACTGATATTTTCAAGTTGGCTTTTCAGGACTACAAGCATCTCTCCCCAGGGTACCTTGAAACCTGCCAAAACAGTTGAGTTTTTGCTTACCTCCTTCATTAAACTGCACTGTGAGTGACACAGATGTTAAGAGATTCAGGGATCATTACAAGTTTCCCCAAAGCAACCTAAATGTCCATTGACAGATGGCTGGATAAGAAGTTGTGGAATACTACTCAGTCATAAAAAAGAGTAAAATAATGCCATTTGCAGCAACATGACCTGAAAATCATCATACTAGTGAAGTAAACCAGAAAGAGAAAGAAAAATACCATATGATACCACTTATATGTGGAATCTTAAAAAATGACACAACATTTACAAAACAGAACTTATTTACAAAACAGAAGCAGACTTACAGACATAGAAAACAAACTTATAGTTGCCAGAGGGGAAGAGTGTGAGGATGGAAAATTGGGAGTTCAAGATTTGCAGATACTAACTACTGTATATAAGTAGATAAACAAGGTTCTACTATATAACACAGGGAACTATATTCAATACTTTGTAATATCCTATAAAGAAAAATAATGTAAAAAGGAATATATATATGTATAACTGAATCACTATGCTCTGCACCAGAAATTAACACAACATTGTAAATCAATTTATATCAATAAAAAATACATATATAGAGAACAAAAAAAAGGAAAGCTTCCCTAGCCATAAGGAAAATTTAAACTCTGGAATATAAACAAAAATGTTAGAAAAGCTACTTTCAAATTTTGATACTTGTCAAAAAAGCCAGTTGTCAATTGAAGAGTCTCCTCTAAGTCCTCTTTTAAAATGTCTCTAATTAGCAAAACTTCAACACCTCTGAAGAGAAAATATTCTAAATGATTACCCTGTCTTTTCAAACTGAGCCCATGAAACTAAGTTTAGCCATTCCTTGAGAACTGTGTCATTCTGTGAAATTCTGTGTTGAAAGTAATTGCTGCTCCAGCCCCATTAATAAATGTTGGCCATTGACCCCCATCCCTAGATGGGCCCAGTTTGCCCTGCTTTCTGAGGTTACTTCTTATTTGCCTCTGAGTTCCTTCCTTCTTCTTCCTCTTTCTCCTTCATACCCTTCCCTGGGCTGTTCCTAATCTGCTGGGCTCTTAGAAACTGCATTATATATTACACTTGTTGGTATAAGTAGTAAATTGGAGAAAGTGGGCCCCTGAGCACCTAAATTGCACTTTTTTTTATTAGAAAGAAGTAATTTCCCAGAAAACTGAGTTTTTTTCTTACCAGGCAAGTATTCAGTCAACAAATATTACTGTTGCTTGGGGCTATGTTTTAGATGGTCGGGTTTGCCAGAAAAGTAAAGAATCTTTACATTTTTGTTAATTAATTCCAAAAACGAGCGAAAAAGAAAATATATAACTTCAAGCCATGCGTAATTCTGTATCTCAGAGAAAACATTTTCTCCCTTATATTCTTAAGTATACACAATGGACTCTTTTTTTCATATGGATGCATTGAAAAATTTTTTTTTATTTAAATGTATTCATTTCTGATATACAGAATAGTGATTCAGTTTTACACACACACATATATATATATATATATATTCTTTGTTGTATTCTTTTGCATTACAGGTTACTGCAAGCCATTGACTATAGTTCCCTGGGCTATGGTGTAAGACCTTGTTGTTTATGCTGTACATAGTAGTTTGTATCAGCTGATCCTAATGGATCAACATTTAAACAAACTCATTTATCACATGTCCCTTACATGTGAAGAACCCTGCTATATGCAAACAATACAACCAAAACTATGCCAGACTAGATCCTTGACCTTATTGTCAATAGTTCTAGCTAATAAAGTTAAACACTATTCTGTAGGTAAAATTTAACTGAGATCACTTTTTTAGTACTTTCTAGTAATTATTTTGCTTTTTTATTTTCTTTGTAATAAATAAACTCAGTAGAAAACCAAATTTCTTATCTTTCAGTCCCCTTGTTATGGAAGAAAGTGTGTTGATTTCTAATTGTGATTTTTTTTTTTTTTTGGGGCCCAATTCCTTTTCCTTTTCATAGTGCCCCAGGAACACTTTTAACAGAGTACTTTAATGGAAATTCTCTTTTTAGGGAGGTGGATGAAGCCTCCATTCACACTTTAAGAGGGCCAGAGTGCTCATGTAGGAGTGCCAACGTGGCATTTCCATATAATGGAGCTAATCCGCACACAAAATGTGTCAGTCATTTCACTGTGCAGTAATGCCCCAACTCTCATTGGAACAGCCAGGAGGGCCCAGATCTTTGTGTAAAGTGCAAAGCCCTGCTGGTGTGCCAACTTTGTCCAGGCCTCCGGCACATTGTCTGTGCTTCATGACCTGGAAAAAAGACCCATTATATCTGAAAATGTTAACGTTTCAACACAGGAAAGGACAGTAAGGTACAAACCAACACGGAGTCATCTTTCCTTTGTACTGGATTTGGTTTCTGAATTCCTTCCTGGGAAAGAGTTCCGGCTGTAATTTTCCCCCGGCCAGCTACATGGATAACATCTTCACATCCTCTTTCCACTTTGTCTCCTGTTTTAGGTTTACAGCAGAACACATTACGCCTTGTATTATGGAATCTGACGTGCTTGGGGCCACCTCTGCCGCAGACTGTAAACTGGAGGCAGGAGCTGGGTTTTGTCGCTCTGTTATTGATGACCTGACACCCTGAGCTCTTTCAAAAGGTTCTGTGACTTATTCTAAGAATGTTCAAGCAAACAATTTTCCCTTCCTCTGAACCATTACTATGTGTGAGTCACAGGTCATTCGTTCATTCATTCTTTCATTCATCAAGGACACATTAGGCTTCAGGCACTGTGACTTAGTCATCAGGAATCCCTAGCATACCCTAGTATGGTATCTGGGACTGAGTATGTTCCCAAATACTGAATCAGTGAGTGAGTGCCTTGTGTTTTGCTCATTGTAACTTCTCTGGAAGAAGAAAAAAAGCAACTGACCTGATTCTTACTGAACTGAAATAATAAGAAGAAAAACAGAAGTGACCCTAACTTGTCTCATGCAGATACAACGAATTTGTGTCTCTTGTGTGAAATCTGAAATCTATTGTTCCTCCTTATCCTCACCTAAGATTAAAAGAAGTGGCCCTCAGAGTAACAAAGTAAATTTTAACCAGTTCCCAGTTCAGTCATCAGCATGTATTGAGTATGCACAGTGTCAGGCACAAAGGAAATGAGGCATCCCAGATCTCAAGTGCAGTGAGGTCAAGCATAACCGCGGCTTGGCTGAGTGTGAGTTGTGAATAGATGAAGGGGCATGCCTGAACTGGAGCTGGAGCCGTGACCAGCCTTGCAAGACTATGCTGCTTTGCTCCTGGGACTTCTCTGATCCCACCTTTGTGACATGTTACTTGCTTTCCGGTAGGGTGAATTTGGTTTCTTATCAGCTAGACATGTTGGAGAGAAGCAGGAGTGGTAAAGGAGAATTCTATAAATATTGCTGTGTGTTACTGACTAAATACCATTGTTGACCCTCACATTCTATGTGACTCCTCCCCCAACCACCAAAGAACAAGAATGTCAGAACATAAAGATTGCTTTGTGTGGCTGTGGGTCTCTGCCGGTGTCCTCTTATCCTCATTCTACAACAAGCACAATAAATGACATATAATAGAAACGTAATTATGATGATGAACATTATTAGCTGGTTTGAAATTTATGAAGCACTTTCACATATGTGCTCTCATGTGCTTTCCTATAACTCATCTTCTGGGAGTGTTCATCAATTATTAATAACTTGGAAGTTAACAACTTGGAAACAAACAAAATTCACCTTCTCTTTGTTCTTTTGTGCCATAAAGTAACATCAAAGCTTTGATGCTTCAAATGTTTGAAGTTGCCAAATTGTAATAATCACTCACAGCTCCACATGCTGCTGCTCCTCTCCCATTAGAAACAACTCATTTTTAAAATTATGAATACTTAAATTTTATTTTCAATTTATTAGCAAGTTTATTTATTGAATGGATTTACACATAGAAAGTAAAATTTCTGAGTATATTCTTTCCACGGTATATTTCAAATGTCATAAAATATCTTATCATCATGGACACAACATCTGTTGTGTTGCTAATCAAAGTCACATTTAACCTACCTTGTTAAGAATTTAAAAAGTTGAATGCTACATCTTTATAGTTTTACTCACACAAAGTAAACATGCCTCCAGAATGTGCTGCCTTTTGTATTACGTGGTGGTATTTAGAGCTGCCTCAAGGGGATTTGCTCTCTAAGGACTGATTTTTTATTATCTGAAAATGCTTATGGGGTCATTAATCTGCTCTGCCCTTTGAGCTCAATGACCAAAGGTGTTTTCTTTTATTTTAATTTGTGTTACCACAGTGACACTCATGACAAGTGTGTAGGACATTATCCTGTGTATTTTTACCTAATTTATGGTTACATATTAGGTCTCTGCCCTTATTTTTCTTTCTTTCTTCATGCCACTTTTGTTTTAGGCCATCCTGTTCCTTGCGGAACAAGGCAGTATATAAATAGTACTAAAACAAAAAACAGTGTGAAGGCAAACCAATCAGTGATTTCTGTTAAAAACACGTTGCGGGGAAAAGTTGCCCTGTACATCCCATGAGAATATCATACAAAATAGTTTTGAAAGCTCTTTGTAAACCTCAAAGACATAAGTGTTGATAGTCTCTGGCCCAGAAGGAAAACATTGTCCTTAGGAAGTGCTGGGACTCCCTGCCTAATCTTCCTCCAGACTGACCGTTCTTACTCACTGTCAGTCCTAGGACCATCACCATGATTTAGGGCAGAATCAGAAGTCCTGCCCTACAGTTGGGTTGTGTAGTAACTTTGACTTGGAGAAAAATGAAGAGCGTTTGCATAAAGGTTGATGCAAGTGAACCATCCAATTATAGTAGGAAAAGATAAACAATTGTTGTTAAAAGATATTTGTGGATACCTCCCTGTTTGGGGCTCTAATTTATATGCCTTTCAGGATAAAGTATTTAATTTGACTCTTTTTTTTTTTAACTTTAATAGCCTATTTCCATAATGCTAGGGTCTGTTTTCTCCTGTTATTCCTTGTTTGTACCCTGGAATTCCAAATTTTGTTACTCTCTCGTTTTTTTCTTTTTTTTTTTTTTTTTTTTTTCACTTGCTTAATCTCTACAAGAAATCTTTTCATCATGACTCATGCTGTACCTTGTTCATTTGACTTCCTAGAAATTTATTTCTTGATCTCTAATAAGTTTGATTGTATCCATATCATACTTGGAACTTGATTTTTTTGGATGAATTTATTGCAAAGGGTCCTTCCAACCCTGAGATAGTCTGAAATACTTCTTTTGTCCAAGCAAAAAAAAAGGATAATGAGAGTTTGTGCAGTGCTAGTTCTTATATTTTTTGCAGATATTTTAAAGCAATTATAATTCTGCAATAGTATAATATAATTAAAACCAGCCTCTTCAAGTGCACATTCATCAAGTGATTCATTGATTGATCCATTCACTTATTCTTCACACATTAAGTAACTTATCTATGCAAACAGGATGCTAGGAACTATTTCTATGGTCATAAAGCAGAAAGGTTCCTAATCCAGAGGAGTTCACAGTCTAGCAGATAGAAACACACAATTAAGCAACTGCCATAAAGTGGAATCATTACTATAGTCTAAGCATCTATGGGATGCACTGGGGCACAAAAGAGTGTGTGTTCAGTTCTCCCTGAGGTGTAGGTGAGGAAAAGCTTCATCCATTAGATGATTCAGTTGAGTTTTACAAGACAGCAGATTAATAAGGGGGTAGGGGAGAGGACAAAAGAGCAGTTTGGGCAGAGTGAACAGTATGAGAAAAACCAAGGAACATGATCCAGTTTACTCAGTTAAGGGTCTCAAAAGTGGCTCAGATGTGGAGTGTGAAGTAGGGACAGGAGTAAGGAAAGAGATGGAAAAGGGCTCAGAAGAGCCATGAGAAGTTTGGATATACATCCTTAGATAGTGTGGATCTGTTAAAGAATCTGGTAAGATTTGCCTGAGAGACCCCCAGTTATTAATCAGTAAACAATAACTGTAACATTACCTCCAGGAATGACAGATCATCTTTTAAAGTGACAACAAAATGTGGTAACAGGTTTACACTCAATGATGGTAGTTTGTATTATGTTGTCAAATGAAATCTCTCTTTCCCCTCTTTCCATTTTGGTTGCCCCAAGGTGTTCCATTCCCATACCACTGCTCTTTCTCTTTTCGTATTGTCTTCCGTGCCCTGCTCCTCTCTCTGGCAGCATCACATTTCAGGTTCTCTGAATACTACACAGCCTTGGCTCCACCCCTTTCCCTGTTTCCTACAGGGATATAGTACATTTATTTCTGTTGTCCAAGCCGCGTATTGGTAACAAGCTTTACAATTAGGCACACATTTCCCAAAGCCATTTGGACCACCTTCATTCTCAGTTAAGTCAGTCCAAATCTAATTAGAAGCTTCTGTTCTTTTCAGGCCGCTTTCAAATTGGTAGAAGTGGAGGAGAAACCAAGTAAACCTTTCAAAAACATTGGCCTTTCAACTTATTGTGAGCTGTTTAGTAAGAATTCAGGTTCTTGCAACACCAAAATAAAGATTGTTCTAATGAGTTGATCAATATATAGCACTTGTCAGGGATCTTATTCAAGCAGGAGTATCTTCAGAGCTAGCAAAGCTCTAGAAATTGGGGTGAATGCTTTATTTTGTCTTTTTTTTTTTTTTTTTTTTGGTGGGAGGAGGTAATTAGATTTTTTTTTTGTAAGTACTGGAGATTGAATCCAGGACCTCATGCACACTAGGCACACACTCTACCACTGAGCTATACCCTCTCCCCTATTTTGTCTTGAACTGTTAATTATCTCTGGTTTAATGACAACTACCTAGGCAGCTTGAATCTTGCTATAAATTTACCAGACTGACTCTCCTTGACCTTCATAAGAGATGCTATTAATGGCCAGTGAGCTGTTGCACAGCAATAAAGAGAATTTTCTTCTAGGTTATCAGAATAATTTAGAAGCCACTGTTTAACTTTACGAACCATAAATATACTCTGATTCTTCTCTTCACTAAATGTAATTAGTTCCTTTTCCATTTGGAGACATCTGCCTACAGATCATATAATTTTTCTAGAAATTTGCCTCTGGGAAAAGAATTTCCTCTTCAAAATTCAACTTAGACTTTTTGGAGCTTTTACTCCAAGACACTTTGAAGCTCTCTGGAGCAACTGTTCAATATGATCACAGACCTTCACAAGGAATTGTTGGAAAATCAATAAATATCAGGTTTGGATCTAGACTCTCTCCCTTAGGCACCTTGGTTTTCTTACCTGTCAAAAAAATTATAGAAGGTTTGCTTAGCTCTAACATGCTGTCTAGTGTTAGGAAGTCCTTTACACCACTCTGTCACGTAGAACACTACTGTAAACTAAAGGAGTTGGTTTTAATAAGACATAAATCTCCTGATTTAGGCATTAGTCCCTACAAATCTCATCATTGTTTGTTAGTGGTAATCTTTTAATTAAAATATGCCTAATTCAATCCAAGAGTGATACACAATGAACATGTTAGGCTTTTATTAATAAACGTTTAAATACCTTCCTGTACAAAGAACATCAGTAATGATTAAACAGCTCTGTGGGGGTTTTCTGTTTGTTTCTTCTGTTATTGAAAGTACTCATTGTCTCCATCCATTCACAAATTGATTAGTACTTTTTTGTACAATAATTCATGCATATTCACTTTTGAATTCTTTTGTCTGCTATCATCTGGTTCTTTATTTTCTGTAACTGTCTGTTATCTCATAAAAGAAATTAAAGATATAGCAGCTGTCTAATTAGTGTAATCAATACATGTAGCTGAAGCAGGAAATTCATCCAGGCCCCAATATATTTTGAAGGAGTGTAGCCTTACAGTGATCAGTTTAGCTAAATAAATTCATAAGATTAAATCACCACTTTCCACTAGGCTACAGAACTGTCCTGTGTAGTCTACTCCAGAAAGTCATGACAGGCAGATAGAAGTGAACAGCCCGCAAATTTGCCACTGTGCAGACACCTTACACAGCAAAAACATTGACAACAGCCTGCACAAAACAGGCCTTTTTTTTTTTTTAACTAAACATCTTTTTTTCCAGCTTTATTGAAAAATAATTGACATACATCACAGTATACATTTAAGGCATACAGCATGATGGTTTCATTTACATATATTGTGGAAGGATTACCACTGTAGGTTCAGCTGACATCCACATTCTCATATAGGTACAATGAAAAGAAAAGATAAAATAAAAAAAGAAGAAGAAAATTCTGTGTGATGAGAACTCTTAGAATTTACAATAAAAACTTTCTTATATATCATAGTGTTAGTTTTAATCACCTTGTTGTGTATTACATCCCTAGGACTTAATTATCTTATAACTGGAATTTTGTACTTTTTGAACCCTAAACCTTTTTCTAAACTGCTGCTATTCTAGTCTCTATCTCTTTTTCTGGATAATAGCCTTCATCTCATCTTTCTTTCCAAAAGTGTTCTTAATGATCTTTCTTGTGACTCATCAGTGACAATTTTTTAGTTTCTTTTTGATCATTTAGGCCACCTGCTGTCTGACCCATCTGACCAGTAATGCATTTTATAAGAGGGGACGTTTTCCCTGTGTGGTGAAAGTTCACCAGAGCCACTCTCTGGATAATCCCTTCATTTCTAATTTAAGGTTTTCTAATAATTTTGTTGTCTCTAGTAAGATTTGTTCTCTCTTTCCAGATATGTTTCCTATAAGATTACCCTTTTTAGTTTCCAGGGCATTTTGAGGGCTAGTCTGTGGTCTTGTCTGTTTTTGCAAGTTGTAAATATCATTTAACTTTCTAAGGTCCTTCTGTTATCTGTACAATAATATCCTCAGTGCAGATTCCCCCAAAATATCTTGTAGTATGGTAAATTCATTGAAAATAGTGAGGTTTTTTCTAAAAGTATAGAGGTTAACATAATTTAAATATACACAGAAGTGTTTATACATAGAAATATACATAGAAATGATTATATTATATTCAATAAGCCCCTATATACACATATCCCAGCTTCAGTATTACCAACGCATGGCCAGTCTTGCTTCATGGACTCTACCACCCCCTTTCTCCCCTTCTAGTATTATTTTGAAACTGTCCCAGATGTATTGTTTTATCTATAAACATGGTACTTTTAAAACATATGTAAAATAGAATATATAAAACATATGTTATGTAAAATATGTATTATAATATATACCACATAATATGATATATATATTGTATATAATATGAAGTAGAAAATTGTCTTAAAAAACTCTTCATTCATAAATACAGGGAATTTTCTGTAATCCATCTGTTTGAATAAACACTGAAGAGTTATCGTAAGCCATCTCTAATTGATCTGTTCATAGTATTAGATCATTCTAATTAAAAATATCAGATGTGAAAGAGAAGAATTAGAATTCCATCCAGGTATTAATTACTTAGTTTCATTTCAAATAGCTTGGGCAGTGAATGTGTTCCTCTAGATTTCTCAGGAGACACAACCTCTCAAGAAGGTCCGTTACAAGTAGTATCATCATGATGCTACTGACATTTATGTAGCAAACTGTCAAGTACTATCTAAATGTTAGTAACGTTATAATTCTATATAATGACCCAAACAGATACAGGTCTGGGCCCTGGGGAGGCCCAATGCCACACTTCCTATTCTTTACAGAATTCTCAAGTACACCTAACCTTGTATTTTATTCTCATGTTCGATGTTCTCTTGGTCAACCAAGTGCCTAGCGTGGTATGTGGTACATGGTTGGTGCTCAAGGAACATTTTTTGACTAGATAAATAGATGAAAAGTGATGACAGTATAACTGACTCTTGTACCAAAAGGCATAGGCCTTGATTTATAGAGAGAGATTCTATAAGTTGCAAACATCGAATATGGTAAACCAAAATGGTGCAGTCTCAGAAAGCCCAGGTGATTTCCTGTGGTCCCGCTTGCTGAGGTATCCATTCACCCCATAGTCCAGGGCGAATGTTTGCTGGGTCCTAAGTTTGACTGCTCCTCGCTGACAGTGCCACTGAACAGCCCTACTGAAAATATTCCCATTAGTTTCTTTGTGTAACAGTTCTCAAAGTGTTTTCACAGACATTGCATTTGAGCCTCAAAACAACTCTGAAAGGAAACTCCCAGGCCCCTATCCCTTATGGGATCCTTGGTCTCTAAGGTCTTTTCCTGTTCTGGTGCTGTGATTCTGAAGAATGACTCTTTCTTCACTTGTAAATTAGAGACAGGTGCATATCGATCATGAAATTACTTTCCAACTTTTAAGCCATTGTAAAGCAAAGTAGACTTTTTCTATGGTAATTTTCTGCATATCTTTTTTTTAATTTTGTGTTTATCCTATTCCTGGTTGCCATGCATGTGTGTGCATACATATGTCTGCGTGTGTGTGTTATAAGGCTAAACATCAGAGTTATATGACTGCTAACGTGCAACCATGGACAGGCATCCATGGCATTTGGACACAACACCTTACAAGAAAACTTGCATCTTTATAGCACAACAGGGAGCACCTTTCAGTGTTAAAATTTGCTGGGATGGCTTATGGACACCTTCTCATTCTGTCTACTCTGCCCTTCTTCTCTACCTGTTCCAAACAAGATTCCCAAGTTCCTGGACATCCATGACCCAATTTTCCCTCCAATGTAGTGCTGTTTCATATATGTGGAGCAAAGCCTTAAGCATATTATAACTCCTGGTATTTTCCAGTAGGAAAAAAATTCGTGCTTACCTCGTCATATTTTTCAACTCCTTTAAAAATAACTGAGAGGCTTAGAATGCTTTGCATAAGACTTCTTTCGTGTCCCAGGCCTTTTGGGGAGAAAAAAGAAAGAATCCTTTGATGTAAATCTTTTTTGATGTAATCCTTTTCTAATATTAATCTTATTCACTCTGTGTCAATCTTTAATTACCGTTAGCCCTTTAATCTGACCACGTGTGGGATTTGGGGTGGTGGTGGGGGCTTTGCTACCACGGTAATGTGACTCCAGCTACAAAAATTAGTTTTCCCTTTTCAGTAAATAAGAATATAGGGCCCTAACTATTCCAGGTCTAAGAGGTGTACATTTAGGCCCAAAGTTATCGGGGTACGACTAAAAATATCCATAGTATGCCATATGTCCTTGGTGGTCACCATGGGGTATCGTGATATTTATTTTGTGCTATTATTATTTGTGTTAGTAGTCATAGCAGGGTTTCTGTCTTACTTTATCATGTATAAAAGAGCTTCCAGTACAGGAGCCATTCATATTCTTTATTCATTTGACCCTAACAAAAGCCCTATGAAGCAAACAGAGCTTCCTTTCTATGGATGAGGAAATTGGGGCTAGGAGTATTTTGATAAGACCATGGTTCCTGGTGACAAAGCCAGCTCTTTGACCCAAGCCCCTGGTGTGGTCCATGTGCTTTCACCAAGCAAATCTCAGCAGTACGGTTATGCAGCTCTTCCAATTTAGAGGACCTATGGGGAACAGTTTCCTTAGCAAATGCATTACTGCTGTCTCAGGCAATGTCTGCACCTAGGTACTGTAATAGAGATGTGCTACAGGAAACTGTTCTTTGGGGAAACAGATCATCAGTGTTGCTTCTTTTTCAGAATACGTTGTGCACATATAGTGCATTGTGCTTGTTTAAAATGCCATCTCATGTTACAGCATATTAATAACTTTGTAAGTAGTTGCAGTGGGTGGTATTTTCTCAATTTTATCTGTGGCCATATTTGGTCATGTAATTAAGTGACTTTTCTAGATACATAAAGGTAAGTAACAATCAGAACAAGGAACCAACGGTATTCTTTTTTGTTGTTCCGCTATTTTCTATTCCACCACACACTATGGTTGGAATAACAATTACCAATTTCAACCACTTGCATCCTAGTATTAAGAGTTGAATAGCCTCTTTAGTTGGAAACCCTTGACATACATGCAGAAATAGATTCCCAAAACCTAATTGATCCTTTGAATAGATTCCTATCCCATGAACATGATGGTTTTTCATAAATGTTTGAAGATTGGCTGATTTTTTTTATCCTTTTTTGAGGTCAAACAGGCAAATACACAGCTTGATTCTAAAGAAGAAGGAATGGTGTATTAATTTGAGATTTTTTTCATTTCAAAAACATTAAAGATTGAAGTAACCAAAATTGAATTGAGTGAACCATAGAGTTTCTTGCGAGATAATTATTTTAAAAATAAAAAGTGGCACAACCTCAGTAATAGCTAAAACTACTCCCCAGAAAATAACCAAATGTCAAGAATTGGCTTTATCTTTAATCTCAAAATTCAAGGTCTGACCCCATTAATGTAAAGGAAGAAAGAGGAATTACCCTATTACTAGACATTTCTACCAATTCATAGATGCCTAGTTTAATGTCTGACCATAATAGGAGCTTCTTTCTCTGAAAGTTATTAAGTATTATTAACTTACTATTCTTTTGATGGTGTATACTACCCTGTTGGCTCAAAAAGTAAATTCTCTACTTGCATGAAAAATTAATTTCTAAATAGTCTTTTAAAACTTTAAGACACAAGATATAGTGTGGGTAACACATTCTGAAAAGAATCTTCTACGATCTTGCTTTCCCCCTTTTTTCCCTCTTTCTTTGTAAATTCCCCCAAAGAAAAATTAAAGTTGTCATCTAGATGCCAACAGTGTTATGAAACACTATGAAGGCTAGGAGAAACATGCGGTCCCTAACAGCTTCTTGGAATCAAATTTCTGTATAAAATTAAATGAAACTTTGGAATATGGTGAAAGTGTGGAACTCGGGGTGAAAATGGCTTATGGTAGGTTTTGACTTTGCTAGCCCTCTGACCTTGCACAAGCCTTTGGAACTCTGAGCCTGAGTTCTTTTATCTGGGATGTGGGGACAAAAATACCTGCCTCATGGGGTTATTATTAGAATTAAATAAAACGGTGCATGACAGAGTGCCTAATACTGGGACTCATAATAGATAATACAAGTTTGTTTTATAGAACAAGCCAAGAGGAGCTGGAAAGATAACTAATGACCCAACCTCTTATTCAAGCCTTATTGTTATTGTTCATTTAATTCTTATTGCATAGTTTTGTTTGATTTTTTAAGCTATATAATAAAACTACAAGGACTTTAACACAAAAACAGAGTCCCTTGCCCACCCCTCCACACCCTGCATTCCTGCACCCCATTCACTTTCCACTCTTTAAACATTTTTCCTAATATTTACCTCTATGTTTGCAAATAACATGCTATACTTCATTTTTTAATCTTTTATAGTAGATATTTTTACTGTGAAAGGTGAGATTGAGCTATTTTACACTCCTTCCCCAACACACACTTTCTCTTCACCCTCACTCCCAATTGAGTTGGCAAAATTTTTTTCAATCTGTATTCAGTGTTTTCATTTCTTATCACCATGCAAACTTTGTTCACTCCTGAGCCAAATAATATTATTAAACCTCGTTTCCTGAATAATATTTTAAGTTATTTGTGTTTGTTATTGTTGTTGTTGTATGCAGGGCTTTCTTTCTCTCTCTAGTCAGGTGTTCCCTCAGTATCTCTGTGAAATGTCTGGATCCACTTCTCCCCATCAGTCCTTCTGCCCCAGCCTGCAATGGTTGTTTCTCGGTGTGCTGCTTGGCTGTCCTGTCAGTCTGGTACTTGGTTTTTCCATCCTCCTCTGACTTCCCTCTGCCCCTATCCAGTGCTTAGTTCTCTTTTCCTTGTATACCATGTTTTCTCATATTCATGGAACATATTTTCCAGTAGCTTCCTGAGAAGGGGTGCATGGGAGGGTACATTTTGAGATAGTTTAGGTCCTAAAATTCTTTTATTCTATTCTCACACCTGATTAAGAACTTCTTTCACTCACAATTTCTAGGTAACCCCCATTGCTTTCTAAATTGCACTAACTCTTTTTTTTTTTTAACATTTTTTATTTATTTATAGTCATTTTACAATGTTGTGTCAAATTCCAGTGTAGAGCACAATTTTTCAGTTATACATGAACATATATATATTCATTATCACATTTTTTTTCCTCTGTGAGCTACCATAAGATCTTGTATATATTTCCCTGTGCTATACAGTATAATCTTGTTTATCGATTCTACAATTTTGAAATCACAGTCTATCTCTTCCCACCCACTGCCCCCTTGGCAACCACAAGTTTGTATTCTATGTCTGTGAGTCTATTTATGTTTTGTATTTATGCTTTGTTTTTTTTTGTTTGTTTGTTTGTTTGTTTTAGATTCCACATATGAGTGATCTCATATGGTATTTTTCTTTCTCTTTCTGGCTTACTTCACTTAGAATGACATTCTCCAGGAGCATCCATGTTGCTGCAAATGACGTTATGTTGTCGGTTTTTATGGCTGAGTAATATTCCATTGTATAAATATACCACTTCTTCTTTATCCAGTCATCTGTTGATGGACATTTAGGCTGTTTCCATGTCTTGGCTATTGTAAATAATGCTGCTATGAACACTGGGGTAAATTGCACTGACTCTTAATCTTATTTATGAAACCTATTTTCCCATCTATGGAAGCTTATAGAATCTTCTCTTTTTCTCAGTCTTCGGAAATCCTACAGTGTTATACTTGGGTGTATGTCTGTCTTCATTCACTGGACTGAGCACTCAGAGGCTCCTTCAGTTTGGAAACTTATGATCTGCAGTGCTGGAAACTTCTCTTATATCAATGTTTGATACTTTTCTTCGTTGGTGTTCCCTGTTCTCTTTTTTCTGTGACCCTTCACTGATTCTCTAATCTTCTTATGTTTTTTCTCTTGTTTTCTCTTTGTTCTATTTTCTAAGAAATAACCTCACCTTTATCCACCAGTACTTCTAATTTTTTAAGGTTTTTTTTTTTTTTGTCGTTATCTTTAATTCTCCAATAATCCTGTTTTGTTTTTGAAATGCCCTTTTTAATCATCTCTCTTCTTCTATGCATGGGGCTACTTTATCTCTCTGAGACTATTAATTATATACCATCTCCTTGTTCTCAGCACTATTTCCTTTGTTGTTGACTTTGATAGTCTTTGGCTTTCATATTAGAGACGTTCTTAAAGTTCTGGTAACCCTTGGCTATTAATTAGAATGCCCTAAAATGCAAATTGGAAACTCTTTGTACTGAGGTGGGACTTCTTGACTGGTAGCCTTTTCAGTGGGTACCCAATATTCTGTTGGAAGAGTCCCTCCCAAATTAGGTCATTAGGTCTCTGTTTAGTGCTCTTGAGCATTTCCAAAGGAAAGTCCTCCAGTGTCCTGCCTGAAGGTGTATGCAGAGTGGGGTGTGAATGGTAAGGATATTCAGCCAGGCTCCCATGTCTGGCTGAGAGAGGTGAGGAGCCTAGGGGATCTTACTGGTCTGATTGTAGACTTTCACTCAGTGTTTTTGTTTTCAGTCTGGTGCCTCATGCCTTCTTTCAGCTGTGCCTCAGAACCCAATCCTCTTAGGTTCAACTTTTCAAAAGAGTAAACCTCTGGTCTTCTGTCTGGGTGGGAAAGAGGCAGTTTCCTGGCTATGTAGAGTGGAGGAGGACATTTGGCTCCTTCTTTTAAATATTTTCAACTAATTAGCCCTGTGGGCTTATCCTTACAACCCCACCCTGACCCCAGCCTTCAAAAATACCTGGTGCCTCTATGTCTAAGCCTGTCTGAGCTTCAGTGGAGTGAATCAGCTTGTTTGCTGTTGGCTTATGCTGCCCTTTCCAGTCCCTTAGTTTGGAGAAGGGTCCCTCGTCAGCTCTGTCAGTTACCACTCATCCACTGTGAAGCTTCCTGATATGTTGTTAACCTCCTTCACTTGTCTCCTTCTCCACGCTCTTGTCCTCATAAGTGATGCTTGTTGTTGTTCTTTTATTGTCATTTTAGGAGAATATTTAAGAACAATCAGGCAAAATGTATCTTTTCAGTCTTCCATGTTTGATCAAAAGTGCTACTGATCCCATTCCCACAAGGGACATTGTCACCCCTTCACTTAGGAAAGGTCAGCCCAGAGGGAATCATAGATCCTTACTTTTCTCCTTCGAGATCTAGGAGTCAAGTCACTGTCTCTCCTGAGCCAAAGTAGCTAGACAAAAAGATTAGTGAATTATCATGGGCTCAGAAGGAGGGTATGGTATAGCCAGCTCTTTCAATTATCCTGGGAATTTTAAAAACTGGTTAGCAATGTACATTAACAGTGGAGGTAAGATAGTAAGCAAAAGTTGAAAGCAAAGCGTGTATTTGCCAATGGCAAAATAAATTCAAGCATAAAATCCCCTAATCAATGAGAGAAACTTTTCTGAGAAAAGTCTTGGAGACTATATACTATCTGATCATCTCCAGTTTTATCTTAATTATCCAGAAACTTTTACATCTAAGATTGGATAAACCACATAAACTCACACTCGCACACACACACACACATACCCCCAAAACAAAAACAAAAGCAAAACATATTCTTAACTCCTATTAATTCAACAGGAAATTTTAAAAGTGAAAACATTGATATAAGTATTGAAATTCTCAGGCAATTACTATGCGCTAAGTGGTTATAATAGTTCATGGTGAAGATTGAAACTAAACTTCCTTTAGTCATATAAAGCCTCATCATTATAGTGACTTGGGGAAAGCCAAATCTTGTTAATATGCCTTCTTGGTTCTATGGAGCATGCTACAATCTGTGCCAGATGCAATTAAAGAATGGTTCAAATGGCAATCTGTAGAGCTTTGAAGATATCCGTGGGAAATAGGCTGCTTGGCTGTTCATTACCATTGTAATAGATTTGAAGTGACATTGGTTTAAAAAAAATAACAACTCATCATTCTGGTCCAATTGACCAATTAGGGCATTCACACTTGTCACACTGCAGTTGCACAATTGTTGACATTATTTTTCATCATATAATGGTTATGGAAAAGATATACAATACTTTATAGACTTTTACAATATCTCTGCTTCTGCCCAAACATAAACTGTTATGCATATGAGAGTTAAATATGTGTGTTTATGTACGTAGATAAAATGGAGCAAATCAGTGTCTGGTGGTAATGAATAAATGGGTTGATACTTGAAAAATGAGTGATGAAACACACCATTAACCATATATCAAGAAAATACAAGATTTGTGTGAGTTTCCTCGCTCACCTACCTGTAATATAAATGAGAAGAATTAAAACTACTGTGATAAGAAACTGCTAGAAGTTTATTCTTGTCATTTTAGATATTCAGGAAAACTCTATTCTGTAATAATTCATAAAAAGAAGGTGTTTATATTAACATGACTATTATAGCATGAAATTATACTCATTAGATTTGCATCACATGTGTATTCCAAAATGCTCTAAAAAAATGGAAGAGAAGGCATTTTTATATTTCTATTCCTTATACTGTTTCCCACTAAGTTTTAGTAGCATTTTAGATGAGTAGCGATATAATCAGTGAAAAATTAGCTCTTCAAAAATGTTCCCAGCATTTAAATAATTTTCCATTTTCCATTTGTACCTTCAACACTGAAATTAGGAAGAAGACTACATGTAGGTGTAACACAATGAATGTGGAGTTATAAGACCTGGAACAATCTAACCTAAGTCACCTGAACTCATATCCTCAGCCCTCTTTTCAAAGCAGGAGCCCCATCATTTGGGCACGGGTGATATGTTTAAAGAAATCCAAATGACCTAGGAGTTAGGTAGTCTATACTGGTAAACTTAGGCAAAATGCAATTACAGATTTCCATTTAGAAGAACTATTCTCCTTTCAGCCTTTGTTTTGGTTTTGGTTTTCTTCTCATTATTAGGGATAAACATTGACACATTTTAAGTAAAAAGTGTAATGCTGCAGGTCTATAGCACACATATTTAATTTTGTTTCCACTATTCTTGGTGAGTCAGTTACAGCATATGGATTTTTTTGTTTTACTTTCTGTGGTGTGCTTTAAATGTCAGATTTATTCATTTGCAAAGATATTAAGGACCAACTTGTGCTTTCTCTACGCTAAATGCTAATGACTTAGGCAGAAATACATTCTGGCCTTTGCAACTGAGGATGAAAAGAGAAGGGCAAAAAATTGGTTGTGGGACAAGCCTGAATGAATAAGCCCTAGGTAGAGGCAAAATAAAACATGTAGTACAGAAGGAAGGAGTGAAGATAAATGGGAAAATCAAGAACAACTTTGGGGAAGATGGATTTTGAGCTAGGATTTGAAAGTGTCAGATTTTCCTGGGAAAGCAAGCCAAGAAGAAAAGGATAGACCTGAGAAAAAGCAGAAGCGAATGTACAGAGATGTGAATATCAGTGGTTCTTGATATTGGATAAACAAGAAGGCGCTAGTTTGGTGAAGATCGAGGATCACTGAGTAATTTAGCATTAGGCAAGACTGAAAATGTGGTTTGGAGGCAAATCACATAGGTATTTGAATGTCGTGCTAAAACATTCAGACTGTAGAGAAAGAGACCAATCCATTCTTCCCTAAAGTTTAAGAACAGTGGTTTTCAACCGGGATCTATTTTGCCCCAAAAGGATATTTGGCAATGGCTGGAGGCAGTTTTGGTTGTTACACCAAGGATGGAGATGCTACTGGTTTCTAGTGGGTCGAGCCTATAGATGTGGCTACATCCTACAAGGACAGGATAGTACCTACCCCCACCAAAGAATTATTCAGCCCCGTATATCAACAGAACCAAGATTGAGAAACTCTGGTTTTAGAAGATATTTCTTAATGCACTGTGACAATGGAGTAGTGGAGAAAGTGGGGGACAGAGTGGCCTTATAGGAAACTAGAATAATGGTGTTGGAGTGAGAGAGAGGACCTTACGAAGGCAGTGGTAGTGGGTTTGGCATCTTGCAAATAAACATAAATAGGCAACTTTGAGAAATTCAGATTCCAACCAGTAGCCAAGAGGAAACATTAGCAGTGTTGCTCAAACAGTAGTACACGGAATTATCTGTGGTTATTATTTAAAAACTGAGATGCTGGAGACCCACCCTTGCCTACAGAAGCAGAATCTGTGAGCAAGGGACCATAATATCCATTTTCTACAAACTCCTGGGATTATTTTTAGCAGGAATTCCACTTCAAGTCATTGATTCCTAAACTTGTTTTCTAATACACCAGAGTATTTATAATTCCCTCCAGGTTATCCGAGCTTTTTTAAAAATCACTTAAATTAGCAAAATACATGTCCCCCTGTGATGTGAAGCTGGGACATAAATCACACATATTTATGATACTGCAAAAACAAAGGTATAGCTATGTCTTCCATATCCAGGAATTGTTTGGGGTATTTGTATAAAATATCACATCTCTCCTGTAGTAAGGAACACCTTTGCCACGTGCACACTTTGTCCCACACTGGGGACCATCACTAGTTCTGCCCTCACATGCCTGGTCAGCACATTCGCAGATGAATGGTTAATTCAGTTCTGCATGCTTTCACTGGGTCACTGCATCCCAGGGAGAAATCAGACATTTGCCTTGTAGGCTTTTGAGGTAGCCTAAAGTTTTCTACCAAGAACATATACCATCATGTTATCAGAGTTCTTTCTGGGTGGGAGTCAAGATTAGAAGTAATATATATTTTCTTACTATAGTGTAACTATTTCCCAAAAGGCCCTCAGTGAATTGGCATGACTTTTGTAATACAGAAAGAACATACAAAATAAGTTGTAGAAAACCAACGTAAAGAGTTTATAAGCATCCCTAAAAGGGATCATTGTAAACCACACCCTAGTACAGGAGGACACTCTAGGAAACCCGTTGTTATAAACAACAACAAAGGATAGAGACTGAAAGAGATGAATCTCACTGTAAATATAAGTCCCAATATTTCTTAAGATCTCCCAAATATGTTTCTCAATACAGCCCTGAAAACAACTACCCAAATGCTGAAAATCAAGTTCCTTTAGATGCATCCCATTAAGTGAAACTTTGGGACATCCAAGACCAATGGATGTGAGAGCTAACACTGTAACTACTTACAAAAGCAAAATAACAGCTAGGATCCTGTCCCTGATACAAGCAGAATGTGCCAGCCTCCCTGGACTTGTCCTACAAATCAGCCCCTTTTCTGAGATGAGCATACTCTGTCTGAGAAGCCAGCTGACTCTGCTTTCCACGTGGAGGGGTGGGTCTGATTGTGACTGGGGTGCACAGGCGTCTGGGTCAGAAGAACTGGCTCTAATACTGGCCTTGTTTTTGCTAGTGGCATGACCCTGAGCGAGCCATAGCTCCCTCTCTGGATGTTAGTGTCTTACAGTAGGGGCTCAGGGAGAGCAAATGAGGTGTTGCACTTGAAAGCTAGATCTGTGAACTATGAAGAAATAAACCTTTTTGGTTATCTTTTGGCTCAAATGATTCTGTTGTTAACTTTCCTAACTGTTCTAATGAGAATCACTCAAGTCACCTCAGGGAAGAGGAAAATTATTGTCAGCCTAGAATTGGAATGGGAAATCATCAGAAAGCAGAACTTCTCTCTCCATCCCTCTGTCTTTCATAGGCTACCTGATTTCTCGTATACGTAGCATTTCTGCTTCTGACCGCATGGGCACTGTAGGCTACTCCAATAACACACATGTTCCCCTCTGAATTTCTACTTATACATGAGTGTTGTTGCCTACTTGGAACTTTCTCTACTTCAAGACTTTTCTGCATTAGTTCCACATGGTTGCTGATTCTAAGTTTCTAATTCAAATTTCCAAGAAAAGGACTATGATTGATCAGCTTCTCTTTAAGCGCCAGTCCATAATCAGAGAGAGTGGCCAGCCTATGACTTTTTAGCTTTGGACTTGGGCACCACCACTGGTCCACTGGTCTGTTCAGTTATAAATGGTATCATAATAAAAATGGCCACATCAGACAGATGGACATGACTGAGATCTCTAGAAAGTATACCAATTTGAGTACTTCTGTATAACTCTTGGCTTGAGCACTCTTCCATATGAATCCTTTCGAGATTTATTACTATCCTGTTAAGTGTTATAGGGAACATACATATCTAGGGATGTTGTCTTGGGGAAATGGGTCCATGGTTTAAAACGTCTAAAACAAAGTCACCAGTCATTCAAATAAAGGACCAGAATCAGATTTCATTCTCCTTTGCTTTTTATGATGTTGTGAAGTCATTGGGAGTTGTTGTCATGACCTGCAGACAAACATCCTTGCAAAGTCACTTGCATGGGAGAACTTGATCACTAAATCAAGGCAGACCTCAACAGTATAAAATGGGAGGCACGTGAGTGTCTTAACTTTGAGGAAGGTGATATGTCCCAGAAGACTCAAAATGTCTCGCTAACTTTGAATTTTGGGTGTCATTCTGGAAAAAAATTAAATAGCTGAAGAGCCAAAGGAGAAAAAAGAAATCAGCAGGAATCCCTGAGGCCTAAGTCTCCACATCTGCAGTCTGGCTGATACTCTAATATCCAGGAATGGAAGAGAAAGAAAACCAAGATTATTTCTAGAAACTTACTTCTAACCATTCCAAACAACTTTGGCCTTTCCTGTTAAGCAGTGTTATTTATGTCAGCTCCCCCCATATAGTATTCTTCACTCTCTGCTTTGTGACTCTGTTAGAAATATGGCACATCTAGGAGTCCCTGAGAAATGAGGACTCCTTCTCTTCATCTTGTGATGACAGCAAGTACATGTAATAAAATTAACTAAACTAAGAACTGAGTCACGTCAAGACACTGTTAATTTATTTAGTCAGCTAATGGGCTGATACTCTGTGTGCCCAAGAATCTATCAGGTAATAAATCATTGTAGTCTTTCATACAATCTCTTTCATATATTGACTCTTAGTCTTTTGGCTAACACAGCAGCTTTATCCTCTGGCTAAGACTAACTTCTAGAACTTGAAAACTTGGTGATAATGTTATTTTTAGCACATACTTTTGATTATTTAAGACAATTCCTTCACTTGTTAGGCAGACACACTGAGTGACTCAATATGCCAGATAGTGTACTAATTGCCAAGGAGTCAAATGAGAGACACGGCCCCCACCCATGAGGAATTTATAATCTGGACAGGAGGATGGACAGAACATTTTAGGAAACAGTAGAAAAGTTCTGACTAAGGTGGAGCACATCTTGCTCTAAAGTAAATATTTCCATTCGTGATTTGTGACTAACCTTAGTTTCTAGGTGACGTGATTTACAGGTGATGGGTTTTGGTGTCACTTGAGAGAGATGTGGAAAGCTCCAGAGGTGGTGCTCTAAAGGAAACTGCCGAAATGCAGAAATGGCCAAAAGCACCATTGTGATGTCGCCTTTTATTAGTCCACAGAGGAGATGTAATTATTCTGCTAAGTCTTTGTTTGCTGTTTGAGAGCAACAAATTAAACCCTGCTAATCTACCTCGCTGGATGGTACTTACCGAACCTAAGAGGCTTCAATTATCAACAGCTTAATAAACGTCCTAATCTGCATTAAATGAAATCCCTTGCAAAATCACATTGAAACAATGCTTAAGTCATAATCAGCCTGCCTGGTATCTACAGCCCTACTGTGGCTGAGCTCCAGAATGCACTGTGTAATCAAATTCCATGTTACTTAAATCTTGGAAAATTCCTATAGTCAGTCGTATTTGTGTGTGTTGTGTGTGTGTGTGTGTTGTCGTATTAATTCAAATAGTGCTTTTTTAATCCAAAGAAAATTGATATTTAGTTATAAGTCAAGCAAGAATGTAATTTAAAACTACTTAAATAAAACCACTTACTATCATAAAAAGAAAGCTTAGAAAGAATGTTTAATTCTGCATAAAGCAAGCCAGCAGTCTGTGTAACAAGTCCTCGCATGGCACTCAAAGAACCAAGGTTGTCATCATGTGATCCATCCAGACCACGGTCCCTTATGAGGTCATGAGAGCGATGTGCTTGAGGTTTTCAGAAGGAGAAACTGAGGCAGTGGAGTGCTTTGTGCCCAGTCAGAGATGGGAACACAAGCAGGCTACCGCTCCATCTCTCTTTCTTTTTTCTGAGCAGCCCAGGTAAGGGAGGATTGTTCGAACAGGATCACTTACTGAGTGGTTTAGGATTCACATAGATACTCTCCAAGTTACTTGTATTGATGTCCGGCACAGAAGCTGAAGCTGATAGAAAGGCTGTCAGGAGGAACCCATCAGTTAGGTCCTAAATGTTAAATAATGAGCAGAGCAGCACAGAGAAGGGTAGGAGTTGGGCATCTAAGAACACAAAGTAAGGGAACCATAAAATTAAGCTGAACAAAGCATTTCAGGGTTTCATCCTCAATTTTATGGACTAATTAATCTTTTAATCCTGTCCAGGGCACACACATGCAAACACCAGCTAAAATCTGTCCATTTAGGAGTCTTTTGGCACAGTTTTATTTTTTTAGCATATAAAATGCAAACTTTTCTATTTGGGTAAAACAGGTCTAGCAAGGGCTGTCATTTAAAAGCTACCCAGGAAGTAGAAGTTCTGATCTTCTCTATTATTTTGAATTATGCTTTCTAAAATTATTTTTCAGATCTCTGTATCAGCCTGTATCTTCTAAGTCTTGAAAATTTTTGAGGAGAGGGAAGCTATAACATGTCTAAAGTCAGTGGGGAAACATAACTGATAAGAAATTATACTGTTCAACAAGTAGCTGAATTTAAATAATGACATCTACTGACATTAAGAAAAGACAGCATACCCCCAAAAATAGCATTTGATAATCCAGAACTTTTCTAAGGTTTTATCCTTAGGCTACAAACTATAAATTTGAAGGTCCAAAGAGCTCAAGAATGATATATGGACCCACTGTCCTTAAAATGTGCTGATAAGATACAATACCAACAAAAGGAAGGGTGGAGATACGATACATTTTTATATATTTCCCTCTTTTCAGTGCTTTCTAGAATGTTTTTGTAATACAGAATTGGTAAAAGTAGAACTTGGTGTGTGTCTACCTGATTCCAATAGAAAAAAATATTGGGGAGGCATGTGATCAGTGTAATCACCCAGTCAATTCAGTGGCAATACTTTAAGACTGTCAGTTACATTTTGCTAATATTTTAAGGCTTGACAGTTCCACTGGTGCAGAACATGTTAGGAAAATAAAAGAGCAAGGCATTCCATTAATGAACATCTAAAAGAATGTTTTATCCACAGTTGAATGATCTATTGTCTTGATAACTGTATATTATGGGTTATTTTAAATGTTTATTGAGGTACCAGGCACTTGGGGTTCAGGAAGAAGGTAAAAATGTAAATATAGATATGGCCCCTTCCCTAAATGAGCATGAGGATGTAGGATAACTGCACATTGTTAATAAGGACAGAAAGTGTTAATGGGCAGGGAAAGAACAAAGTACGTAGAAACTCAAGGAAGGAAACAAACACTTCCATCACAGAGATAGAAAGAGGAGAAATAGGAGAAGAAAGAAAAAAATTGAGCTAAATCTTAAAAAGTAGGTAGTTTGAGAACAGGTAATTGAATTGAAACCATTTCCCTGAAATTATGGAAATAGGGAAGGACAAAAATTTTGTCATTCAATGAAATGCAGCAAAAATTAGTTACGTGCCTACTCTGCTAAGAATGCCAGCTCTGTGCCAGACACAGCTCAGATACCTATCTTGGCCAAGTTGACCTTTCCCTCCTCTGGTCTCTACTCTTGTGTCACTTAAGCTGTTCCCGTTCCTGCATTCTGCTTCCTAGCTGTGTGACATTGAACAAGAAGGTTAACCTCTACTGCCTCAGTGTCCTGACCTGCAAAATGAGCATGGTAAAAGCACTTACTACACAGGTTTGTTAGGAGGCTCAGAAAAGTTCATATATGAAAATAATTAGACCAGTGTATGCGTATTGTAAAGGCTATAAGCCTCTTTGCTATTATTACTATTATTAAATGTTATTGTAGTCTTTCGTTCACCTGATTGATTTAGCTCCAGAATTGTGTGTTTCCCCTGGGGCATCTTATTAAAATGCAGGTGCAAAGTCAGTAGGTCTGGGGTGGGTCCTTCTAACAAGGTCCCAGATGCTGCTGGTTCATAGACTACACACTGAGTAGTGTGTTATGGTCCACGAACTGGTGCTGCCCACAAACTATCTGTGAATGATAAGGGAAGAGTGAAAATTGAGAATAAGCATTTAGAAACTTCTACAGCAATTTGCCATTGCTACAAGACCCAAGTGTGTAATCACTTTATGGCATTTTATGAAACTATGAGTTTGTAATAGATTGAAAAAAATGTTATAATGATCCCTCACCACAAATCGTTTGAGAAGCATTGCTCTAGAACATAGCATAAACTCAAAAGCACATAGGAGGTCTTTGTAAAGTATTGCACCACCTCATCAACTAAAAGAACTTTGTACAAGGTTAGTGTTCAACAGATATTCTTGAATGCTTGTGAGAATTAATTAAAAAATAAATCAATACAGCTCTGATTGCCTGTTTTCAAACCCTCCATGTAATGGCTAGAGTCAGAGCTCCAGGGAGCATCGACTTTAATGAAATAAAATTAGCAACTGTAGGACTAAGGCTCTGTTTACAGTTTATTCTTAATGATTGTTTAAAGATACCTGCATTAGAATGGTAAGCATAGGAAGGTGTTTTTTTTTCTACCTAGGTCTCTCCTGTGAAATAATAGATTTGTGCATTTGTAGAAATACATGCCTATTTTCATACTAATTCACTTTCAAATAACTTACATTGGGATCTGAAGTGGGACAGAACACCTATACACATATATAATTGATGTGAGTCCCATATTTCATCCTTATTCTTCATCTACTGTGGCCTCAGGTAGAGAGGCAGTAATTAACAGTAGTGTACACATCAGTATGTCATGTGGTACTCAAAGGAAAAGGGAAAAGGAATACCTGTTTGAACAAAAGAAATATGTTATTATTTTGAGAGAGTGTGTTTTAATGACAGTCACAGATAGTATTCTAACTCAGAGTGCGGAATTCCATGTGAGTGTATTTAGATTTTCCTTTGCAGTTATATCACCAGCTAGAAACAAAGTAGGTCATTCACCAGGAAGACTAACTTCTACTCAATACTGGAGAAAAGACCTACGATCTCTTGCAGACTTAGGGTTTGGAGTTTAAATTAATAGATGAATCAGGATACTTGGTCTCTGCTCCATGATTTTCCAGTGATTAATGTCTTTACTAATGACTTTACTTCCAAAATCGTTATCACATTTACCCTTCATATGCAAAACAGGACTCTTAGAATAAATCATATTATCAAAGTGAACAAATCTATGGAGAATTACTACTTATGAAAATTTACATGGCAAATGTGGACGTCAAATCGTCCACAACCCCCACCACCCAGTTTGTGAATATTATTTGTTTGTATCCCCTCAAAAAGTAGTATTCAAAGTAAAGACTAACTTCTCTCGACATTTTTACTCTTCCTTCTTTTTACTTGGAGCAGTTGCTGATCTGAAAGAAGGTCGGTGTGGGGAGGTAGTGAGTTAGGATGTGACTGTGCATGGCCTGTGAGACCTGCTACAGAATCTAGATTTTATTCTAGGAGTAATGGGAAGTCTCTGAATGATTCAGGGGTGAGAGAGACAGAATGCCACAAGCTAATACATCATTTTGAATGATCATCAGTACCACTATTCTCTATGATACTGCAGTGATGGATACATGATATTATACATCTGGCAAAACTCATAGAACTATATATACAACACAAAGAGTGAACCCTGATGTAAACTGCAGATTTTAATTAATGAAAATACTTCAATATCAGTTCAAATGGAACACACCAATGCAAGATGTTAAATAATACGGGAAACCTTGGGGAGAAGTGGAGGGAGGGAAGATACGAGAACTCTCTGAACTTCCGGTCCATTTTTCTTTAAACCTTAAACTTCTCGAAAAATAAAATCCAAGTAAGAGGGGGAAAAAACGATTGCTCTTGTTGCTGGGTAGAGAATGAATTAAGGGGACCAACTGGGAAGACAGCACAGTCCATTTTTAAAAATAGCTTTATTAGTATGGCTTCTTTCAGAAGACTTCTGCTATCAGAAATGCATTTTCGCATCAAATGTTCAAAGAATGGAACTTTCAGAGTAAGGGTGAGGTGGTAAGAAAACAGAGGAGAAAAAAAATCACATTGCCGTCCAATAGATTAAATCTATATTTCTGCACTACCTACTAACATTTTTTATACCTACTTTTGAATTTTTGTTCATTTCTATGTGCATCAAATGTAAATTAATGTATTTAGAGAAAGTTAATAAATGTATTAGTATCTTCCAGGACTTAAAACCTTCCAGAACAATTTTATATTAACATACTGAGGTAGGAATGCATCAAAAAGATACAGGCTTTGATAGGGAGTGTGTAAGGAAAGACCATGACAATATACGGAAGCTAGACTAATAACCTTGAACCAATTTAAAACTGTCAAATTAGTACAACAAAACCAGAGGCTGAATTTATGTGGATGGCTTTATTTTCTGCCTAACAATCTGATAATTTGACAGAGAAAGATGACTGTCAGGCAGAAATATATTTATGCTGCATTAACTGAATACCTAATAATTTTTCATTTCCAGAGAGTAATAGGAATAGTTTTACAGTTATATTACTAGACCTATCTGCTTATAGCTTACTTCTGATGATAAAAATAGTATTGATTTGACCTCAGTTTCTCCAGTTAAATAACTCTTGATCGTTAGGTTAAAAATTTTACAGATCGTGGGCATCCTCTGCATATTTTGACCTGAATGTTCATCAAGATTCGATTTATCATTTGGTTGGGAACAAGGGCAAGAGAACACCAAATTCTGGTCTTGAAAAGTCTCTCAGTGGCAGAACTAGAAATGTCAAGTTATTAATTAATTGCAATAATGTCTTAACAATACTTGTAGTCTTACTGAAACAGAATTAGGACTTCACACGTGTGCCAGATTGCTAACCCAGGGGCATTCTTTAGAATGGTTGGAGTCTCGGGAGAATTCTTTCAGGGATTATTTATTCATTCAAATCTCCTTCTGTATTTTGTGCTCAGTAAGCACAAAACTGTGTGCTCTGCTACATTTTTGTCTGTTATCAAAAAAAAAAAAATGGTTTCATGAATCTGTAAAAATTAAAATTAAAAAAAGAAACCTTAGTTTCAAAAACCTCTCCATCTATTTTAAACACATTAATGAGGGAGAAATGCTAAAGCTGTCAAGTTCTGTTTCTCAGAATCCTCAGCTGTAAGAACTGGGGTTGACCTTGAAGATCACCAAGATTAAGTCACTCCCCCGAGTTTAAAGGACTAGTTGTCAACAAGGTATGACTAGGATGCATATGTCAGGACTCCTAATCAGTCATGCTCCACCAGGCTTTGCCTCACTACAGCTTCGAATGGATAAAGAAAATCAGAATTTCAGAAATAAAATCCTATAGCCAAATTTAAGTCTATGCCTTGTGACAATAAAGAGTTTGAAGTGAGAATTGGAATCACTCATTGATTAGGATGAATCTGTTTCTTTACCCAGAACACTTCAAAGTAGTTAGGACTAGTGATAAAAGAAACTAAAAATAATAAAAATTAGAGAGAGACTGATTTCCTTAGTAGTTAATTCTGCTATGAGAACTCTACTACAAAAAAATACAGCCACTTATTTATTGTCACCTTTATCTTCATCCTCCAGGGCCAAAGAGACAAACAAAATAAAAATCAGCCTCTGCATCTATGATATTATTTGTCACATAAATTAAACATTTCTATATATCAGAAAATGTTCTGGTTTCATGACTCAGCACATTTCTTTGGCTCCTGACAAAATCAGAATGGTTCAGGAATGAATTGGGAAAGCTAAATAGAATTAAGGATTTAAAGGATGACATTACACTGCCCCAACTCTGCATTTACTTGACAGAAAACAAAGTTGTATTCCCTATACGTGCAGCCTCCAGGAATATAGAAAACCCTCCCAGTTTCTTGTTAGGCACTGACATTATCACACTGGCATTACTTTCTAACAAATGATCCATCATTTTAAGCTTTCTGGCTCTTGACTATGTCAAACCTCAGTCACATAGTTTTATTGGCCATAATCTTGTCTCTCATTTCTTCCTTCTCTGGGTGAAGTTTATCCTATTATTATCTTCTTCAAATGTACACCAGTTTTATAGGGCTGGCCCCACTGTAGTTAGGGTTTTTGGGCGATGAAGGCAGTAAGTCCCTAAAAGTATGTGTGGGGCTTTTAATTTTTTATATTCCCATGTATGGAAACAGCTATTAGATACGAACAGATGGCTTATTCCTTGATTATGAGTAGGATACTTTTGAAATAGAAGCCTACATTTCAATTTTTCAGCAGTCTCTTAGGTTTGATGAAGTATGTATATTTTTGTTAAGATCAGAATGATCAAAATGCACTTATCCCACCACAAAAAAGAAAAAGATAAATCAGCATCCTTAAAATCAGTCACAGAATATAAAGGATGCAGAGTTCTCTGTACCCTAGTGGACGCACAAGAGCTTTCTCTCCACCAGGCTAAGCCAATAGCTGATGTATAACTTTGGTGTGAGGCTAACCCTCTGTAAGCCCCAGTTTTTAATTTGCATCATGGAATTTAATAATCCCTACCTTATGGGGTTATTGGGAATGTCCCATAAAATGCTACGTGGGGAACCACTTATGAACTGTAGAGTACTTTATAAATGTAACATATTATTGCCAAGCAATGATTAACTGATTCATAATGAAGAAACAACTTCCCAAAGAAACAGGGAAATATATTTTCAACTTGTTTATGAAAATTCTATGAGGTTAACATTCATATCTATTCATAGCACATCTACATAAAATTCTGCATTATTTAAGTGTAATTTGCACAGCATGACCTATTGATAAAAGATGAGTTTCATTTATCATTGTCAAGCATTATGTATTGAATTTTTTGCCAATCTAGTGATAAAAATATAAGCTAATTTAACTTCATGTTAAGAGGTTTACAATTTAAGTTTAGAAACTATAAAGTGAATTTTAGTACAAATAATTTGTGTAATAATTTATATACTAATTATAGTAGTTGAAATAACTTAATATAAATAGCCCACAAAGAATTAGTCCCCAAAGATGACTTATTAGGAATGAGAACAACATTTCTGTAGAAATGATGTTAAAAATAGGAGGAAGAAGGGGAGTGTTCTAGGCAGGACTACAAAAGTCCAGTTGTGCCGTAATAAACTTAGAGTGCTATGTATTTGCAGTAGAAATTGGCAGTGGATGATTATAAATCTTGAAAACAAATAACTATAAAATTGTATGAGTTGTCCCCTAATGGAACCATGAGCAAGATATGGAAGTGGATCAGTAGTTGTGGTAATTCATACTGTCTGGCAGTGGTCAGCCAAGCCTCTCAAAGAGTACAGTGTTTTGTGCAGCTTGGAAGAATGAAGAGGCATTTGCTGAGTACAGAAGGAGGAACCAAGAAGTCCTGGCAGATAGGACAGCATTCTCAAATGCTGAGAAATGTAGAACCGCATAGCACATTAGGGAAACAATCCATGATCAAGTTTATCGGGGCATAATGTGTAAAGATTGAGAGGCAAATTGAGAGATTTGAGTAGATAGTTCCAGAGGCAGCTCCTGAAAGGCTTTAAATACTGAACTGTCCAGATCTTGTTGGGGATGGGGTGCCAAGAAAGGGTATTGACCAGGGGATGTCCTGATTGATTGTTTTAGTAAAAACATGTTGGTGGCATGCTTCAGAGGCAGCTGGCTTTGTTGTGTTCCTCTAGCATTGTTTTACTTTATAGGTCAACGGCAACTCTGAATATTAAAGAACACAATATATTTTCTTTCACGCATTAGAATAAAAACAAGGAACCAGAGAGACATTGAAGACGGTTTGGTCCCATATTTCCCAAACTTCAGTCCCTTTTGTGATACTCATAACTTTGATCTACAAATAATGTTTAACCTAATTTATTAAATATTTTTGATAGACTCATTTTTCCATAACTCTGAAATGGAAAATGTATGTCCCCAAGCGATAGGATTTATTAACTAGCAGGTATAGCCCTTGCTTAAATACTAGGTATTAATATAAATCCAACTATTAAAAGAAAAATGCATCTGGGTGCCACCCTAAAGTCTCCCTTTCAGAAACAATGGTCCATCTGATGTCATCATCTTACAGGTGAGGCTCAAGTCAAATGTATTGCTTAGTATGCTGACCATGTTCCAAACACAGTTCTAGGTACAGGGGGTGACATCTGTAACAAAATAATATCACTGCCCTCAGGAACTTACATTCTAGTGGGGGACATAGACAAAAAAAAACAAACACATAAAGATATGGCATAATGCTCGGTAATGTGAAATGCTGTGAGAAAAATAGAGGGGAGTTACAGAAAAGAGAATGACACAGGCGTGCCTTTAGTTGGGGGGGGGGGGGGTGTCCAGGCCTCTTGTTGGTCCTGATATGCTGATGGAGCAAGTTGTGGGAGATCTGAGGTTGGAGGTGTCCAGGCAGAAGGAACAACAGAAGCAAAGGCACCTGAGAACTTGCCCAACGCCTGAGGAAGAGCCAAGGCAAGGTAGCAATGGTGCCATGGCAACCTGGTTCTTAGGACCATCATTCCCTCCCCCGCTGCCCCATCACACAGACCCCCTTTTTCTATAGCAAGTACACACCAATTCCAGCCCACTGCCTGTTTTATTGGAACCCAGCCAGGCTCATTTGTTTATGTCTGGCCTTTGAGAGTTTTTGTGCTACAATAGCAGAGTTGAATGGTGCTACAGAGACTGTGTGACCCACAAAGAAAGAGCCTAAATTGTTTACTGACTGACCCTTTACAGAAAATGTTTGCTAATCCCTCCTCTTTATCATGCTCTTGCTGTTGCCATTGCTAAATATGGACATCACAGAAAGGAATGCTTTGGGCATCTTTATAAAAATGAAATATGAATCATCCATGTCAAAATCTAGTTTCTACTTGTAGAAAATCTGATTTCATTTTTTTCAAATTGAGTTTTGTACCAGTGGAAACTTTTTAGTATATTCTATTTGTGATTTTTTTTCTTTAATGATGAATTGGGAGACTAGGTAATCTGCTGTTACATGAAGATAGAAATGAAGAATAACCACAGTTTGCATTGCACTTGTGGTTTCCTCTTGTTAGTATTCAAATTATATTCTCTCTAAATTGTATCTGAAGCAGGCTGGTAATATATCCTGTCAGGAGTTGGAGTTGTATTGTTGGGTAATGCCGAGGATTTTAAAAAGATCCATATGGACAGTGTGGCCCAGAGCTACAAGTCTCTTTGGAACTAATCATCTTCTCAAATCAAAGGGTCCTGAAGCTCATCTGTGATGTCATAGGAAAGAAATGCTATGCTGACTTTACCTGGGGCCTCCTTGTTCACTTAGACAAAATGCAGGTGGTACTAGTGACAGTATATTTGTTTTTGGTGTAAAGTTCATGGAAGGTGCCTCAGATTCTTGTCCTTATCAAATACTTCTCTTTGGAAAGAAAGGATACGCAACAAGAAAAACAACAACAAAAAAATGAGTAAAACTAGAGAAAAGATGGTGAAAAAAATACATGCGCAGTATTTCAAAGACTCAGTTTGGATGCGAACTCAAGATTTAAAGGAAGTCAGATGTGGAACTGAAGTAGTAGCTAATGAAGAAGGAAAAGGAGAAAGCTGAATTTTTAAAATAGTTCTTACATTGGAAGGATTATCTATAACCAGTTTTATAGATGTAGACACACACTGTCTACAGCCACTAGGTCAGCGTCTCTCAGATGTTGAGCTGCCAGCCAACCCTCCCCTCTTCTCCCTTTTCCTCTTTCTCTCTGTTCTTCCCTTGCCTGCTTTTCTCTCTCTCCACCCTGCTCTTCTATGCCCTTGAAAACTCACCCTGTACGTTACAGAACTTTCCTTTCCAATTATTCCCCACTGAGCCCTCTCCTTTAACTAAATTCTTCCTAAGTCACTTCCTGTACTACTCTTTTCCAGTGACTCCCTATTATCATAAGGAAGAGCCTAACGGTTAGAAAAAAATCTGGAAACTTTCTGACCACATAGGATATACTTTCATGACTACAAATATAATGTTACAGGAGAATACTTTGGAAAATATAAAAAAGCAAAAGGAAGAAAATTAAAATTAGCCACAGTGTCCACTTCAGTATATTCCCCATCATCTCTGATCTATTTAAAATTTGTAATTATTCTTTACTTCCTATTTTGTCCTGCTTTTCTTCACATAACAATGTGAAAAATCTGTATTCCTCCATGTAATGAAACAATCTTCTGAAACCTGATTGTGATCATCAAATGGCATAAACCATAATTTAATCAGCCTCCCATTGATGGACTTTTCATTTGTTTCCAATTTTCCTGTAGTATAAATAATGCTGCAGTGAACATCTCTGTGTGTTCACATCTCTGCTGATTCCCTAAGAGAAAATGCGTAGGCGTGTTGGAGCTGCATAGAAGGAAGGGTATGCACATTATTAATGCTGTCACTACACATTATTCTGAAGACAAAGGGATGCTCCATCTCGTGTTTGATGCTAACACTCAGTCTGCTGATCCATATGCGTTTTGCATATTGTAATGTTTCCTCAGTTGAAAGTCACTAAGTAGCTTGTTGCCCCTTGTCTCTGGGGGAACCTTGGTAAGTGAGAGACCAGGAGATGTGGGAGTTTGAAGGGGATCAACCCTAGAAACAGCAGAGAGGCATGGAGAAGGCTATGGATCTGATCCAAGATGGAAGTAAGTCATTCAGTTCACACTGTGACTCTCAGGGAGTGCCCACATGACACAGAGTAGCCGCTTTGACAGGAGATTATGGAAACCTGAAGATCAAAGTGGCATGGCCCTCCTGGCATCAGTGCCCACAGCATTGGTCATGAACACCGACTCACAGCTCTGACTTATGTCTGCCAGAAGAGATAAGTCCTTTGGAGATGAAGTGTTCAAATCGTCACTTTTTAGAAGTATTTTTGCCTGGTTGAAATTTGGTCTCTCTTCTTCCCCAATTTGTTCACTTTATCTAGCTGAGAACTCCTATTATCTGAAAAACATAGTCTCAGAAGATATTTAAAAGAGCCCCTTTGTAAGAGCCAGAACCTCTGAGTTGCGCCCCCTTCCTGATAAGTCACAGCGTCGCTGCTTTCAGCCTGCATCCATGTGCTGTGATAGTCACAGCTCATCTTGTTTCAATAGGGAAACAGAGAAGTGTAGGTCTCTAGTCACACATTTACAATTGGCGGGGGGGTGGGGGTGCTGCAGGGTAAGAAGTGTGATCACACAAGTTTTATTACTATTATTTATTGACATTTTAGAAGTTGTGGGAGGTCACGGACAAACCCCAACTTTATTCTCCTTGGGCTCCCATTCAGGGATCAAACTATTCTTTGGAAGCATTCAGAGTTTTTAGCAGTTCCTCTTTAAAGAAACACTATCATTCCATTCTTGGGGGAGAAATGAACAATGCTGCTTCTGTGTTCCAACCCCTTGGAGCATTAATATACTGTTTCTTTAGAAGGATTTGCTTTCCAAAGTTGAACTTTTCAGAACTCAGAACACCTTATCACACTTTCACAAGCCTTCTCTCTGAAAATGGAAAAAGAAAAAGAGTGGTGGGGGAGAGAGCCTGTCAGGACTTGTGCCAGTTAAATCCGATCTCTCCGGGGATTTGTTTTTCTTCTGGCGTCAGATTAGATGTTCAAATCAAGTAGTGTTTGAGGGCTGCGAGGGAATGTCCACGGGATTCTTAGTGAGGCTAATCCCAAAGCAGCACATTCCAAGGGGCTAATCTGCCCAAGTTCATTGCTTACTTGAAACGTCTCTTGGGGGAAGAGCCGGGCAAGTGACTTTTTTTCCAGTGGGCGGTCATAAGAGCGTTATTAACGGGATGACCAGCCCCAGACGCAGCAAAATGAAAGCAACAGGAGCTGCTCGTGGGACTGCCTTTGCCACCACCCAGAGTCAGTGCTCAGGTAAAGTGATTTCAGCTCATTTTCCTCTTATTTGACTTCCCAGTATTGGATCTGGGGACCTAGGGGAAGACCAGAGGAATGCCAGGGAGACGCTGAGGGAAAGCAAAAGGCAAAAATGAACATAGACATACAGTACCTTGGGGTCTTTGGTGTTTTGTTCCGATTGGATCAGAGCGAACACTGAAAACCGGAGAGTCTCAAAATGAGGAACGTAGTAAAATTTTGCTCGTAATTTGTTCCTATAAAATTAGTGGACTTTTTTTCTAATCTTGTGGTTATTGGTCTGGGTTTTATCCTTCTGTCAACTTGCCCTGCTAAAGGGTGAATTGCAATAGCAGTTTCCAAGATTTTCTGGAGACAGATTTAATACACACTCTATGTAAGTATTTGTAAATCATTCCTGCCTGGAGAAGGTCTTAATTCTGAAGCTAGTGGGGAGCGGGTGGTAACAAGAGTCAAAGTAGTTTGAGGGACTAATGTTTCTAGCAGTCTTTATGAAAAAGAGTTGAAACCTGGTTAAATGAAACAACTTAATTGTTTTTTCTTTTGAAGGCAATATTTACAGCTTTTTGAGTTCCTATTATTTTGAGGCTTGATTGACTGTACATTTGACTTTCGAAATTTATCCTTACTTTATTCCGTGAGGGTAATTGTTATACTTTGTTCGAAATGTGAATGTCTTCATTTTTGTTTTGAGTAAGATGTCCTTTAATTATTAGCCTTTGAAAAACACTTCCCTATTACACATCACACATGACTGCTAATGCAGAAAGACAGGAAAGAAAATAGCCCTTCACAAACCCAGTCATGGTGATGTGACCGTTCTGCCTTTAGAAAAGTGATTTTCTAAGGGCTGATAGAAGCCATCTTTTCTAAGAGTACATGAGAGCTCTGAAGCATATTTAAAAAGAAGAGATCTTAGGGCACACGTTGAAGTTTTGCATTAGAAGAGAACTAAAGGGTCAGCTAGAAACATGGCGTGCCAAAACTGTTTCATGCTTTCTAACAACAAAGATAGCCATTTTGAGCTAACTTAGTTGGATGTTGCAGTCAAGTATGAAGCTTCACACAGGGTAGTACAAAGCCTTTGAACAAAAGAAAAGGGAATTAGTTTGGGGAACAAGTTAAATCATGATTATACATCAAATATGCCCTCTCCAAGGAAATTATTTTAAAAATCTAATACCTGTCCACACTGAAGACTGAATAAAAGCACAATAAGACAAAGCCCCCAATAGGACATAGTAAATTGTGCATGATACTTTGTACAATTCCTAACTCATGAGCTATCCATGGATTCTTCCTATCTATTATACTTTTCTCTTCAAAAAAAGAGAGTCCAATTCAATTATGAATGATGGAAAGACTTGTCTTACATTACACTTCTTTTTTCCCCTTCCCAATTCTCTTTGTCTTTGCAAAGGAAGTGGTTAGTTTGCTAATCATAAGAAATAGAAACTGAGCCTCAATCTCTTTGCTGCCAATGAAGTAGCTTTTCACCTTTGAGAAGGTGATTAAGTTGCTAAACTTGCACACAAGTCAAATTACTTTACACTTCAAGACGAACAAATAAGTTGGCAATTCATATTGTAGTCATTCTGCTACACACCATCTGAGTAAAACTTCCAAGGCTTTCCAAGTTGAACCCAAGATCCATGAGAGAAATAATGAAGGTGCCCTTGAAAAGTCTAATCTATTTTTCATGACCTCCAGATTCTCCAGGTGGGAGTCCTGTGTGATTACATTTCTTCATTGTAACCATTATAATGATCTCCCCTTCTTTTACTTCTTTCTCATATTCTAATTTTTTTTTAATTGAAGCATAATTTACAACGTTGTGTTAATTTCTGATGTATGGCATGTTTCAGTCATACATATACCTACATATATTCCTTTTCATCTTCCTAATGTTGCACCCCAATCCTTGAACCCAAAGAGAGAGGAAGAACAGAAGGCAGAGTGTTCATTTTCTCCAGTGTGGGGGTGGGAAGGAAGAAGGGGGGAATTGAGAAGGAGGAAGGTGCGAGTATATACTAGTTCGCAGACTTGCCTCTCAGAGGCACTCCCAGACCAAGGGTATGTAATACAAAGAACCTCTAATTTGGAGAGGCAGTTCAACAGAGTGGTACGAGTGTGTACTCTGGAGTCAAACGGTCAAGTTCAAACTCTGTCTTCTTATTTACTGTGTCTCTGACCCAATTTCTTCATTAATAAAATGAGTATAATAATAGTACCTCCCTCGCAGGGTTCTTATGAGAATCCATGGAGATAACACATATATGGTGCAATCCTAGGTGCATGATAAAGGTTAGGCATGGTTATTATTTACTGAGCTCCTACTAAGTGCTGGGTGCTTTCCCTGAATCATTTGCTTTGATTGATACAACAACTCTCCAAATCAGCTATGATTATCCTTATGTTATAGAAAAGGCTCAGAGATGTTAAATAACTTCTATAAACCTTCATAGTACTCTTGTCTAAACCTTCATTGGAATTTTTAATACCAGAACCAACCAAAGACTAGACCCTCTTCTTAAAGTGAAAAACATGGTACCCAAATAATGATAACCACTCTGTGTCAGGCATTATTGTTGTGCCCATTTTATAGATGAGGAAAACTGAGGATTGAAGAAATTAGATGACTTTGTCCAAGCTGCAGAGTCCCATTCATGCCATGCCACTTTTTCTAACGGCAGACCTCATGCTTTACCCATAATACTGCCATTCCTGCGTTCTCTTTCTCTCAGGGAATATTGATCACCACTCCCTGAAATTCCCAGATGCTTTCCCAAAAGATCCTTCCGAATGAAAGCTAGCCAAAATGGGCCACAAAAAAAAAAAAAAAGGTATACTCTCCTTTTTCTGTTTCCCAGGGGGTAGAGAAAGTTGGTTTCAGGTATCCACTGAGGAATATTTTTACCATCTATCTGCCAAGAGATGTTATCAAAAAAAGTATTAAGTTTCTAGGAAAAAATCAGAGCCTATGAATAGTTTTAACTTAACAGGCTTTTTACAAAGATAAAGACTGGTTATCTATGCTGCCAAGCTCATTTCTGCAGCAAAGATGTAGCCACTAGCTTTTCCTATGTATGTGAGAAGAAAAATCTCTGAGAATAGTTACTGGGGCTTTTTCCATGCCCAAATGACAAACAGAACTGCAGATGTTACCTTTGTGGTGTGAGGGTGCAGAGGGCCACCTGGACCCAGGGATCTCTGAGGCAGGGTGGGTGCTCCCTTTCATGTGGACAGTGTATAAACACTTAGAAATTATGCGACCTGATTGTGACCATGACTAAAACAGGATGCGGTTCCTTTGTACCGCTCAAGCAATCCCCATGTTGCTAATTTTAAAATGCGCTTTGTCATCAGTTTGAGACAACTAGTGCCTTCATTGCCACATGTTTGCGTAGACTCCACTGTGAGAGAGGAGGGAGATGCAGGATTAAGGGACTGAAGGCAAATCAGACCGTAGCACAACTTACATAGATACTTGGGTCCCTGGCAGGGTCAACATCAGTTACAGCCAACAAACAGGAGCTTGTAACAGCTAACATCAGTCATTGAAACAGGCCAGGTAAACAGCTTGGTTGCACTTTGGTTCTGTGTATTTTAAGAGTAGGCATTTGGTCCTGATGCTGGGATAGAGAGAAAATGATACCACATAGAAATAGCATTACAGGTTTCTTCCAGCAACTTCTGTCTTGCTTGGAGAAGCAATCTTCTGAGTAGGTACTGGATTTCATGAGAAACTACCCTACTGTTTCAAATGATGGTGAAAAAGGGGTTTAAGGAATGAAAGATGGACACTCTGCTTTGGAACAAAGATGGTACAGTTTGTTGGAACTTCCTTTATCATTCTGGGAATCCAATCTCAGTGGCCAGACTTCTGGATGGACAGTCCAACAATGTTCATTCTGAAGCTGTATTTGCTGTGAGTAAAGGCACGCGGGATGCCAAAAAATGTGGTATCTTACTTCTTTCCAAAGTCATTGGCTGTGAAATTTTGGACTGTGGTGAAGACATTTATCTTCCTTATGTTTCCACTTCGTTTTTTTCCCTCTATATTTAAGCACTGATAATTTGGATATTAGAAAAAGCATGGTATTGGACTAAGGCTCTTGAGTTACATAATTTCCTCACCATTTTTCTTTCTTTGTATAAGTAAAGTCTAGTGGAAGTGTCAGCCATGAAACCCGTATGCTTATTTAGATATATTTCTTCCTGCCATTGAATGCTTGCCATCTAAAGGGTTACAAACATGTGTCTTTTATTTTGTCTGTAAATAGCATTGTTTTTCTGTTCGTCAAAAATCATTATGAACTTGTATAAGGTTCCATTACTAACATTTTTTTTATTATGGTCATTTCCTTTAACTCACAATATTATGATGTTAAATAACCTAATCAGCAGTTTCTCGGAGTGATTGATTTTGTTATATGCAGCATTTATGTATGAAGTAACCACAATTTCAGTTCATTTTATGAGGCACTAGTCTACTAAGTGATAATGAAATTTTGCTTCCTAGTCAAAAATACCTAAAGGTTATGTTCACCTTTCCTCTTCATCTTTTTTTTTTTTTTTCACAGGCTCAGAAGTCCTGGATAGAAAGAGCATTTTACAAAAGAGAATGTGTTCACATCATACCCAGCACCAAAGACCCCCATAGGTAATCTTGCTGTCTCTATAATGTAGCGAGAACTTGAAGTAGCAATTATGGGAACAAAGCTACGATAGTAATCACTATCCATTGCAGGAGAACCAGTGTTGAATTAAAGATCATTTTTCAATTGTGGCTGGACATCTTTGAAGCAATCTCATATATACACAACATGTAATAGGCCATGCCTATAGTTAATTCTCTTAAGAGCCTGTAAAGAATAACAAATGCACCATTGGGGAAGGAATTCATCACTGTCTATAAGAATGGGTTTATATATATATATATATATATTTATAAAATATATGTATACATATTAGTATGGTTACCGGTTTTCCTTTTCAAGCATTTCATCAAAATGCTTGGTTTTTACCAACGTGCTCTGCTATAATGAAAAAGATCTTTAAATGAAATACTCCTAGCAGATTACTGATTACAGACTGCAGACTTTCATATTCCTATCCCATTTTTAGTGTTCTTCTTACCTTTCTGAAGATCAACAGTACATATGATGGGAAACATTTGGGATAAGGTAACATAAATGTCTGGAAATGCCTTTATGAAAAAGACAGTATAATGAAGCAGTAACCTTGAACAAACTATCTAACCTCCAAAATGATAATATTTTACCCATAAAATGAATGTCACATTGTTAGTATTTAATAAATGATAACTAGTATTATTGCTAATAGTCATAATAGTAATAGTAAAGTATGAAGGACATTTTCATGATGTAAGGAACACATTTTATTTTCGAATATCTTGTGAATAATTTTTTCATTGTTTCTTCAAGAACACTTAAGCTGTAGGTTTTTATTCTCAGAATTGGATATTTGACAATGAATGTCAATTGGGAAAAGACAGGTTACATTGTGACTCACATATGAGTGAGATTCCTTATTTAAATGTGCATGTTAAAATTCTTCCCTCAAAGCTGTTCAGTGTCCTTTATGCAAGATTTGATCGATGGGAGGAGTGAGAAGTTGAAAAGCCTATAGGACTTTTGTTTTTAGATTCCAACCCTGAACAATATGGCAGGTGTGAAAGGGACGGGTGGAGAAGGACAAGGAGGCATGTTACAGCCTATACAGCTAAAGGAAAACGAGAAAGGGCCAGAAACGAAAAGATATGTAGGTCAAGTATGTCCTGAGTCCTCCATTTGCCTGATACAGCCTCATCGTGGGTTCTCCCTGAAACTGACTCACTGGCTTGCTACAGTTTGTAGAGTTCTCCAGCAGTTTACCTTGTGTGTCTTCCAATCGTGGCTAATGCAAGGGGTTCACTTAGACCTCTTACGTTATAGGTGTTGCTGTGGACGTCTAATAGGACAGCATGTCGGCCTCACTCCCAGTATCTCGGTTCTCCAGAATGAGAAAAATGAAAGTCGCCTCTCCCGAAACGACATCCAGTCTGAGAAGTGGTCCATCAGCAAGCACACTCAACTCAGCCCCACGGATGCTTTTGGGACCATTGAGTTCCAAGGAGGCGGCCATTCCAACAAAGCCATGGTAATCAGAAAACCATTCAGTCACTTCCCAGATTCTATCTCAAGTCCTGCGAAGGGTTGGTGAAGAGCTGGAGGTTTAGTCTTGGGGCCTAATCGCAATTTGGCCAGTTCCTGGTTGGAGGACCTGCTCCAATTACATTGCCCCTTTGCATCTCTCTTCTTCTATCAAATGGAGAAAGAAAACCCTCCTCCCAAGATTTTTAAAGTAGTTAATATGAGACCATACACAGAAACTATTGCTTTTAATAATAGTAACAAGTATCTTTCTGTAGTTATCAACTTTATTATTTTACTTTCTGGGTCTCATCCATTCAGACATGTTTTTCTAACTCCTTTGGTAAAAAATATCTTACTTTTAGGTCTCTGTTTCATTCTGTTTGTAACTAGCATCTCTCTCAATTCAAGGTAGAAATGATCATCCCAGACTATTTCCTTCTATGTTCTAACAGAGATCTTGCCATCCAAATTGAGTGCTTTTTCTTCAACCAGCTGTGTTCAGTAATATTCTCAGTAGAAGAACTCCATGTGAAAAGCATTTTTTTTGGAAAGGAGGCATTAGGAAATATAGAGATTTTACTTCTAAGAGTCGTCATCTCTAAATTTCAGATTTCATCAGGGACCTCCCCCTACTTGGCTGACAGATTTTGCCAGGAGGAAAGTCTACCATATGTTTTTGGAAATTCTAGAAATTCCATATTCCAACAAGCTTGCTTCTAACTGTTGAGGGAGAATTATTTGAGGGCGGAACAGTTGGAGGTGGATGTTTTCAGGCATGCCACAGAGTTTTCTGAGTTTGGAGAGGAAATTTTGCTTAGAGAAGCATACTGCAAAATGCAAGGGAAGTCACTTCACACCAGTTACAGTCTAAAAATGTGCGATAAAACCACCTCTCTTGTCTCTTTCCTCTCACCTCCCTTTTCCTCCACCCCTTGCTTCCCACTGCAGTATTTTCTTCACCAAAAATGGCTGATTGAGCCATTCTCACAGTTCTTCTCTAAGAAAATTAATTCTGAGCAATATATTGGAAAGAGGAGGATGCTATATGCAACCCCCAGCAAGGCCTGGGAAAACAAAGAAAGGGTTAGTTAGTCTTGGACAGAACCAAGGGAAGTGGAGATCTGGTAACTTTCTCATCCACTTAAGGGATGTACGTGCCCACACAGGATCATCAAGGATCCCCAACTCAGCACAGTCCCATTCACAGTGTGGGGTTGAGCCATCTACAGTGTGGATCCTGGGGAATCATGCGTTAAAAGTCATGCAAGTTCTCCTTATAAGAAAAGTGCTACAGGTGAAGAAATGGTTCAGTGGGCAGTCATCATTATAGAGTAGTATCCCCAGTGACTTCAGAGGGTGCTTGAATGGTGCCACAAGCCCAGAGGCATGTGGTAAGCTTCCAGCCATGATTTCCTTCATTAACATGCAGCGTCTGTCAAATACAGAGCATAAATTTGCTCAGAAGTAAGAGCATTCCGCCAAAGTCATCACTTGCAGAGATTCTAATGATCATGATGCCACCAGTGCATAGAACCTGTTTTGGGACTGATTTCAGACTGTTTATAGATCATAAGAAAAAAACACTCTGCATTTTCTTCAAATGATGTTTTTAATTAAAAAAAAAAATTGATCTCAAGTACCTGAAATTGAAAAAATTTAGGGCTTAGTCACAAATGGCTCCTGCTAGTTTTTAAAAATCAGATCTCTTCTCAGAAGATAAGGTTTTCCACCATGAAAAATTCTAAAAGAATGGAGTACCAGTTTGGTGGTGGAGAATGTAAGTTCTGGATTCAGACAGTCCAGATTTATCCCAGAACCATCATATATTTGCTGTGTGACACAGGAAACATTAATTAAATTCTCTGGGCCTCAGTAATTTATTCTGTTATCTAGGAATAACAACACTACCGTTATAATTATTAAATGAGATGACATATGTAAGTCATCTGGCACAGTATCAGGACACATAATAGATGTAAAATTAATTTTAACTGCAATTTTTACTACTAACATCATTATTATCTGCTTCAGACTCTGAAATTTTTTTAATATTTTGATTAATAATTTGAAGAACATATAGTTGGGTGCATATCTTGGTATATTATTTTAGAAAGTCAAATCATACTTTTTCAGTTAACCCTTTAAGATAATTCAAGAGGTTCTGATTCCTTCACCTCGTTGTTAAGCTCAGAATCTGAAGCTGTGTTGTTTTGTTTATAGTCTGGCCTGTCACTTACTGGTTTATAGTCTGGCCCAATTTATTTAACTCCCCAGTTCCTTAGTTTCCTCACCTGCAAAATGGGGATAGTAGTTCCTACTTTATAGGGCTGTAGCGAGGGTTAAATGAGTCAATATATATATATTAAGTGCTTAGAACAGTATCTAAGCTAAATTAGTATTATGTTATGACTTCTCTTAAGGGTACACTTAACGATAAAGCAAGATACGCAATATTTAAGTCATACAGAATTATATCTAAACACTCACTCTTTGCCTAGTTAGAAAGTCTTGATTAAACCAATTAATTTAGCTGCCCCTGCTCCAAGTAAGAAGATACTAAGACACTAAAACTCTGGTTTAAGCATTGTCTTACTAGACTGGGCTCCAGGCAACTTTTAAAAACTGTCTTAGAGAGCAGTGACATGATGACCCCACAGCAGACATTGGGTCCTTACTCAAAGACCCTTTATCTGGGGCTGAGGTTGTTAAGTTACTTAAAAAAGGGAGTGATGCTGGACTTAATTAGACAGAATCTTATTTGCTTACTCATCATCTCTTCCAATTAATGCACCTAGGTCTCTGCCAGGGATGGAGGGTGATGATGGAACATTGCCCTGTGGGCTGCTGCAGACAGGTCTGGGGAGGGGAGGTAGGCTGGCCAGGACATTAGAGGAGGAGCAGGTGGCTGAGATCCTGTCCCAGGGAGGCAGCAGGAGGCAGGATGTGGGACCATGAACCACATGTGGAGTCAAGGCTCCAAGCCCTCTGCACATGCTCCGTTGCCCCATCAGACTTCACTTACAAAACACAAATTCAAGGGAAAATTTGTCAAGAATTTCGGGACAGCAACTGCAGAGCCGTAAACCTTAAGCACTGCCCTTCTAAGCAGTGTGACTGGGCTGGTCACACGCCCATGAAACCAGTCTCTCCTACCCTAGACTGTCTCATGGCAGTCACTTCAAGGGGAAACTGTCCTTTCTGAGTCTAACCTGACAAACAAGGACCAGTTTTCCTTTTTATTACAATATTACCAATATTTAACAAGTGGAAGTCCCCACTATTCATCCAGACACAAAGAACATTCTGTCCACTTTGGATACTTGCCTTTGAATTATTCTGATTCTCCTGTCTAGACAAAGGGATGGGTTTGTCCATAGGTCAGATGTCTTGTTTTATCAGGTGGGACAGTCCTTTTGTGCCAGCCTGCGCCTTCTTCACCTCTTATTGTTTCCAGCATGCAGATTATCAAAGGGAGAAATCAGCAACTGCTGTCAGTTAAAGAGTGCCAGTCTTTAGACGGGGAAGGCATGGTTGAATATTCACCAAGACTGAAGTGAAACCGGTCCACTGACTTAATACATCTTTGGTTCCCTGCTCCTGACAAGAATATTTGAAAGTTAAAATGATTTTTAACAAAGTGGTGAAAAAATTCTAGAGGGCAGATTAACTTTGACCTTCATTAATTTTTTTCTCTAAATAAGGTCTAACATTAACTTTTCCCCTCAAGACCGCCCCAAATGAAGCACTTGGGTCTTCAAAATGCCAGTGTGGTCTGGACAAAATGTGAGGCAGAATCTGACAAAGTCTGGTAGAAGATAAAGTTGGAGAAAAGAGGCTCATTATTAAAATGCTGTGGGCTGGGTGAGAACCGAATTTCGGATATGTATCTGTGTTACCACATAGACATCACAGGACTTTGGTCACCAAAGACACTTGAGGGAATCAGTTCAGTGATTCTCTGCTTGGAGGCTCAGAATAACCTGTGGGGCGACTACAAGTGCCCATGCCCAGGATTCAGTCCCAGAGAGTCTCCTTCATTGGTCTAGGATAGAACCCAGGCTTCCAAAGTGTTTTAAAAGTTAGCCTGGTTATTCTACTGTTCAGCCAGGTTTTAAAAATACTAAATAATACCAATTCCTTGACCTATTTTATAGATGAGGCACCTCGAGCCCAGGAAGTTAAATTATTTTCTGAGAGTCACCCAATAATTTGACAGATAGTTCTTGAACTCAGCATCCTTAGGACTCTCCATCAGTTCCATTTCTTTTCTGTCATGTATGCCTGGTACAGACTGTAGTAGATGTTTTGAAAGGAAGCTAATTACTCTTATGCTTGTAGTTCTGTGTAAGAGTTTTGAAAACTTCGTAGTGGAATTATAAAATCACTAATACTTGATGAGGTTAATTAAATTCAAAAGTAGTGAGCAGGAAGGGTTCCTTGCAAAATTATACCCCAGGTTAGTGGAACCTTTTTCTGAGCCCTTTGTGGTACTTTGTGATATTCTGTCCTCAATTTGACAAACCTCAGTGAAATAGCAGTGAAACCAGCATCTCTCACACTTTACTGAGAAATTGTGACATGGGAAGAAGATAGTCAAAGCTGACAGTGAGGGAAGGATTCTCCTCTTCTCTCCACCAAGCCACATCCTACCAAATGGCATGCCCCACAAAATCCATTCTTGGGCTTTTAAATGACCTGGTACTTTATTCAGATGTGTCTTAAAAATCAGAACATGAGGTCCAAGTAAGAAGATACTAAGACACTAAAACTCTGGTTTAGGCATTATCTTACTAGACTGGGCTCCAGGCAACTTTTAAAAACTGTCTTAGAGAGCAATGGCAAGATGACCCCACAGCAGACATTGGGTCCTTTCTCAAAGACCCTTCCTCATCTGGGGCTGAGGTTGTTAAGTTACTTAAAAAAGGGAGTGATGCTGGACTTAATTAGACAGAATCTTATTTGCTTACTCATCATCTCTTCCAATTAATGCTGAGCTGACTTACGGACCAGGTAAGTATAACCTAATTAAAGACTCGTATTTAAACTTCTCAAATCACCCACATAATTCTCTTCAGGTTTTCTCTTGCTGTTTTCTCTGCTTATTAGATCAAGTCGAGCCCCTTATTACAGGTTTCATATAATTTAGGGAATTATTCCTATGCCTCATTTTCACACTTAGAGCTCTAACTATTGAATCAGCCAAGATGCAAGCCTCCTTCTCTGAGCATTGCAGATGAGGGCGTGCGAGAGAGCAGGGAAGGTTGAAAGGGAGATACTCAGGAGGGTGGGGAAGCTGTCAGCAGCATCGCATCTGCAACTTTGTTCTCTTAAAATGCTTTAGGATTAAATCTGATTTTTAACAAATTGTCTTTTTTTGCATTATGCAAATTTGATCTGAGAATCATTGACTGACACACACTGAATACAAAATTAAGGAAATCCCACTTCACAAAATGAGATAGCTGATCACTAGACTATGGCTAGCTAAGCAGCTTTATATAGCAAGGTATGGTTTTTGAGGAGTTTTGTAATTGCTTTATTAATTTCCAGTTTCCACCTTTAACCTCTAGCCCATTGAACTGGCAGTACCTTTGGAAAGCCTTTCTGAAACAGGACAAAACTAGAGTATATCACTTACATTTCTGATCTCAAACATAGGCCTATAAAGAAGAAAGAACCAACCCTCCTCAAGAAACCCATCTTGCCTCTAGAAAATTTTACACAAAAATAATTCTGGCAGAAAATTCATAGAGTACCCCCTGCAACCTGGTCATACGCTCAGTGAAGTTTTATATTATTTCTAAACCTTTAGTTTTGGCGTATTAGCATCCATCACCTGGAAGTACCTGGTATCTAATATTGAAGAATCACAAAAACAACTTGAAATAAATGACAATGGCATTTTCACTCCCAGAGTTTTGTGGGTCATCAAACTGGGAATCCAGTAACAGTGACACCTTACATTTGCATTCCAAGTATCTTCTTCCCAGGGAGCTGTTGCACGTGTTGAACCACCAGAAGCACTGAGCACTTGCTGAAGAACCAAAGGTTCTGTGGACCTGGGAAGCTGGCACCAGCACAGCTGTCTCAGCAGCCCGTTGCAGCATGCTCCCCCGGCCGCAGCTTCCCTTAAAAGTGCTCGTTCAAAGTGGGGCTGCAGAGAATTAGAAAGTAAAGTGATGGCTGTCGCATCTCTCAACTACTAGGAGAACAGGGCAAATTTCCCATTATAGGCTTGGAAGAAAGGCATCAAAAATCCTGTTAAAATAGATTTGGCTGTAGTTGTTCCATGACTCAGAACAAGCACTGCTTACAAATACCAGTTAATTGTTTCCAAAAATTAAAGACGGCTTTGCAGGGAGCATTAGGATGATCTGTCATCTACCGTTTCCACGAGTGTGGCCACATTTGTTGTTCTGTAGTTATTTTACCTTTCGTTTAAACATGCAGGGCTAAAGAGGTGACTGATTAATTATCAGAGCCAAATTGCTCCACGACAGCTTAAGCTCAGGATCCCAAAGGAAGATTTTTTTTTTTTAATTAAACAGCCCTAGCCTGTTCTAAGCAGTAATGGCTGCTTCCCCACTCTCCATCCTTCACCCAGCCTGGATGTTATAAAGAGAAGGACACTGTCTGGTTGGCAACCCCTGTGTGAGCTCCCAGTTTCATGCACTGAGGCCACAGTAAAGTTGAATAGTGCTTTGGCAAATGACTAGTAACATTTCTAATGATGAGGCAGGTAAAATGGCTTTAGGGAAAACTGCAGTTAAATCACCTGCTAAACAAAAGGAAATTTAGTTACCAAAGCACCCTCTCATTCAAACAAAAGAAAAGCTCTGGCTCGCTACTGTCCTTTCACTTACAAAACTTCATTTGTAGATATGTGGCTTGGAACTCAAAATTTTCATGTTCCTGTGAAAATCATGCTAGTGTGCGTTGGCCTCCAAAGCATCTAAGAATTGATCAAATAGTCCAGCTTCAAGTAGAGCTAACTTCCATTTTATACAGCGTCTTCTTTAGATGCTTTTCTAAATCTCATTAGCTCATCACACAGGCTTTCTGCCACCAGACAGGGGCACTAATGATGGAAGTGCAGGCGTGGGCAGCTCAATTTATTTCTAGAAATTAAAATTAGGGACCTAAGGGCCTGTGGGAGAGGGACAGGACAGGTAGCCCAGAAAAGAGGTAGCATCTTCCTTCTGGACAGTACTGTTTATAAAGATGGACACTTGCACCACTCACTTCCCAGGTAACTCAGAGTTGAGAAACAAAGGGCTAGTTTGAAGGGCACATAAAAGAGCTAAAGGCAAGTTATTAAGACCCTGTTGTATGCAGAAGTCATTAATAAAGTAAGTGCTTATAACTATTATTCAATTTACATGTATTGGTTTTTCTGCCATCCAGCCATTTCTTTCCCACAATTTAATCTTCATAGTGTCCTGTGTGGTAGTCACGATCCCTCTCATTTCACAGGAGAGGGTCTCAAGTTGATTAGGCGTCTTCCAGTGTGAGAGTCTGATGCCAGAGTGTGATGCTGCCCATGATTAGGAAATCTGCACCTGGGAGCACGCATCACCACATCGGAGCACTGCCCAGGTGACAGAATTTAGTACACACATTAGGAAGATTTCTTGCTATTTGTAAGCAATTAATGAGCTCACAAGTGAACAGTCAAAATTGCTTATCTTGACAACCAAAAATAGCTCCTAATTTCAAATCACACTGACCATTTAGCAGGAATTGATTAATTGCTCAGGGGACAACCATCTATGACCTCGAAGCTGCTGATATGGCACATGAGTTAGATGTTATATCACAAGCCCCTGGAGAGCTGACTGAATAACCTGATTTTTAAGGGTATAAGAATGTAATTTGAAAATTGAAATCTCCAGGTAATCATAAAGGGTTATTTTATCCCATAGTTTTAATTATTCTTTTATCCCTAAACCACTTCCTTGAGTTGCTAAACTATAACATGACAAAAGGTAACAAATTGATTAATTTAAATACTCTCTTTTTTATCTTTTATTCTCCAAGGGAAGACACAATAAATCTAAAATAATGGCCAACATCAAAGCACCAGGGACACTCAGTATTTGTTATTTATCAGCTTCTGGATAACCAGGGGTGGGCTATAGTTAATAGTGTGTTCCTTTGTATAAGAATTCGTCCTGGTCGAAGGAATTAGGTAGTTGGAATTGAGTCATTTACCAGTGGCTGCACTTTCCTATTTATCGTGGCCTGAGTAATTCTTACAGTATTTCCTCCATTCTCTTCTTCGATTTTCATGTAAAATATTAAGTGTTCTTTCTTCCCTTCGGCCCAATGATAAACACAAGACACACCGCTTAGACTCTTTGGTCTGAGGCAGAGTTGTCATCCTTGCTACTCATGTGGTCCCTGGGGAGCAAGTTTGAAATGCAAAACCTCAAGTCCCATCTCAGACCTACTGAATCAGAACCTGCATTTTTTAGGTCCCCCAGGAGAGTTTTCCATGTTGAAGTTTGAGAAGCACAGTGTAACAGTAGCTTTTATAAGGGATGAGATGAGTAGTGAATTATTAGAGAGCTAATTCTGACGTTCCAGTCACTCCCCTTCCCTGGGTCTCAGTGTCCTCATCTGTAAAGCAGAAGAATTGACATAGATGGTTTCTAGTTCCCATGATTGTTAAGACATTTCTCAGCTCTCTTTTATTTCTAAGATTGTAACTACATCATAGCCGATACTGAAAGGCTTATCCAAAATCATTGGTGAGGTCAAACATGATCCCTCCCCTCAAACATCTTGCAAATGGGGAAAAACTGACACATGCAAGAAACAACCAGAAAAAATATATATTAGACGAGATTTGATTGAGAGTTATATTGTGGCAGCATGAGCTTGCATTCTAAGGAAAAGTCAGTAAGAGCCACTGAAAGAGAAGAGTTACGTAGATGAAGTGGTAGGGGGGGACTGGGTTTCCTAGGACTTGGGGACTAGCATTAACCAAATACAGAGAGAAGTGGAGAAATGTCTCTAAATAAGTAGGGTAAGGCCAAGTAGTGGGGGCTGAGATAGGCAGGAAGGGAGTTTACGTATGATGTAACAATTTGAATTGAGAAATAATATGATCAAAAAGAAATTGGGGGGATAAATTGGGAGTTCGAGATTTGCAGATACTAACAACTATATATAAAATAGATGAACAGCAAGTTTCTACTGTATACCACAGGGAACTATAGTCAATGTCTCGTAGTAACCTTTAATGAAAAAGAATATGAAAAGGAATATATGTATGTATATGTATGACTGAACTATTATACTGTACACCAGAAATTGATATAACATTGTAAACTGACTATACTTCAATTAAAAAAAAAAGAAATTAGGGACGGAAGTTGGTGTCTTATGCAGAGCACAGGCTTAGAGAAGCCATGAGGACTATTGTCACAACTCAAACTGACATCCTAGTAAAGAACATTCATTTCTTTTTTTTCTGTTTTTTTTTTTTTAAACTGAAGTATAGTCAGTTACAATGTGTCAGTTTCTGGTGTACAGCACAATGTCCCAGTCATGCATATAATATACATACATTCATTTTCATATTCTTTTTTATTAAAGGTTATTACAAGATACTGAATATGGTTCCCTGTATAGAAGAAATTTGTTTTTATCTATTTTTATATATAGTGGTTAACATTTCCAAATCTCATTACAACTGAAGCAATAAAGGGAAAGGCGCAGTTGAGAGCACTGTCTGAGAAATGGATCATCAGGACTCGCAGACTGTTTGCTTGTAGTTGAAGGAAAAGGAGAAGTAAGGAGAGAGGAGGCATTTATGTTTTTGAGGTCAAGAGCAAGGACCTGAGGTGTGAATCCTGTCATCATCACTTAATAGCTGTTGAACTTACTGTCCCCATTCAGTAAGATGTGGATGATACCAGCCTTTTCATTATTGGGAGGAGTCCATGAAATGACACATAAAAAGCCCACAGCATATATGTGCCTGAAATACAGGGGATTTGGTTGTAGGTTTGGGGGGGGGGGCGGATTCCTCAGTAGTTAAGAAATTGAGAGCTGAGAGAAATAAGAAAAAACAGCGTATAACAACATGAGTTTACACAGACCAGACACTGAAATCCTCCGTTTCTTCCTCTGTAAGACAGAGAGTTGAGACCCAGTGATCTAAGGTCATTCATTCATTCCCCTACTGGAGCACTTATTAACTAAGTAACAAGTATCAAGCAAACTTTTTAGTTTCCTAACTAGGAAAAAGATTAGACTAGTTCAAAAGGAATTTTAACATGATCACTAGATTTGTTGGTCATTTTCCAGTGAACTGCTCACATGATCAGTAAATTGGTTCCTTATTGGTAAATTGTTTATGTAACTTTAGAAGCCCCAAAGCAAATTATTTACCAAGTGAGACTTATTCCTAAAAATGCATGTAGGTTATCGTTATTAATTACTATATGTAATTGAACTCCATAATATGTTACTTAACTGCGTTAAACTTACTGAAATTATTATACAATCTCTGTAGTGATTTAGTATAAATTGCACTCTCTCTTCACACTAGGTAAGTTAATAATGTATGCATATCTGTATCTCATGTTATTTACGTGGCTGAATGAAATAAATGTCCAAGTTGGGATGCTCAGTGAGGCAACTTGAAGTTCCAAAAGCCATAATCACACTGTTTATCTTGTTCTTCGAAACAGTACTATTCTCATAGTATTTCCCTAATCCCTGGAACTGCACTTTAAAACTCCTCAGAAATGTTAGGAACTAATATTTAGGCTTGCAAGGGGCACATAATTTTAGAAGTATCTTTATACTTTAGATGTTTTTCTGTATTTAAAAGTATAACTTATATTTCACCTTAGAAAAATGTGGGTCCTTATTTAATTGGGTTTCTTTTTGCAGGAATAATTGAGTGATATATTAAAGTTATTGAATAAGAGAGCAACAACTTGCAAAGCAAATTCTTACCATCTCTTACACTATGTCTTCTTGCTTTGTATAGTTTGGAAGCCTTTTGAATCCCGGTTCTAATTTATTTCACTAAATAAATTCTAAATAAATTCTAAATAAATGAATAAAATTTATTTCACTAAATAAATTCTAGAATTAATCAAAATGATACAAGTTTAATCTAGTAGAGCCACTAAATTTTAACTACTTCAGTAGCATGATTTCAGTGTACAGGCACAGAAAATATTTTATTCTTTTATATAGCATTCATTATCTAGCTAGTTTTCTTATAAGCAGTCATTTGATGAGATGATACATATAGCAATAAAGAGATAATAAAGATGTTTTTATTTAAGAAATAGCACTGCAGTATCCTCTCTCCAGCCCCAGGCCTCCTGGCATGGCATAAAAGAGCACATCATTTTTGAAGATTTCTGTTGATAGGTATCTGAAAGTTCTTGCCCTCTGTGCAAGAGTTTGTGCATAAAATATACTATTTCTCATATTGTCAACTCTAATTGATATAAATTGCCAGCCTTTAACTCTTTCCATTTTAGAATAGATTTTTGCCAAGTAGATCAAATCAATATAGAACCAACTTACTAGATTCTAACACCGCTTTGGTGTATGGGAAATTTTAGCTCTTCGGTATTTCTTGACAAACCTGCTTATTTTATCAAGCTACTTTAATATTTTCTATGTTTGCCTCACATTTCAGCTAAATATGTTTAAAATATACTTTAACAAAGAAAGTTGACATACAATTTTTGAGGTTTCTGCAACAATGGGGTCTCCCAGAACCAAAAATGTTACAATAAACTGTCATCTCCTGGATAACTCTTAATTATTTATACACCTAAAAGCATATGTTTGTATGATTACATGCCAGTCTGCTCTTTTTGTGGTTATGCAACTTCAACATTAATATTTAACAAATTCCAGAATTAATCAATACTTTTCTCTCCCACACAATATATAGACTTTAAAATGCTTTAACTCTGATTACTACTCCCTAATTTATATGCTATATTAACCTAGCGCTTTTTTTTATATTACATAGTGCTTTAGTTCTATCCCTTTCCACCATAAGTTAGACACTCTTATCATTTCATATTTTACAACCAATACTTTTTTAGATTTACCATGAACGTGCTAATGTCCTTGAGTAGTATTTTCTCTTGTATCCCAGATCATCCATCTGGGATCATGTAACTTCTGCTTCCTACACGTAATTTAAAATTTCCTTGAGTGAAATCTAATAGAGGTAAATTTCTCAGTTTGGGTAGTTGAAAAATGTCTATCATTTGCTTTCATTTTGGAAAGATATTTTTGCTGAATTCTACAGTGACAGCTCATTTCTCTGCACAGTGAAGATACTGTTCTGATCTCCATTGTCACTTTTGAAGAATAAGCCTTCAGTCTAACGACCATTTATTTGTAGGTGATCTGTCTTCTTTTCTAGCTGTTTTGGAAAGACATTCTCCCTCCCTTTAGTGTGCTCTATGAGACGTCTGTGGGTGGGGTTTCCTTCTATTTATCCTGCTTAGGATTCATTGAGCTTCCTGGATCTGAGAATTCGTATCTTTTAATAATTCTGAGAAATTTCCAGCCAGTCTCTCTTCAAGTATTTCCTCTTCCCCATGGTCTCTTTAATTTCTATCTAGAATTCTGGTTATCTCCTCTAAAGTTCTCAGTTTTTCTTCTGTTTTCAATTCTTTTATCTTTCTAGGCTGTATCTGCTTTATTTCTCTGAATCTATAGTTAGCACATCTGATGGCTAGTTTCATTTATCCACTGTATTGTTCATTTAAATTATTACATTTTAATTTCTAAAAGTTCAGTTTTCATTCTTTTTCAAATGTATGTGGGCATTTTTTTTTAATAGTCTCTGGCCTCTTATTTATATATTCAAGCTTTTCATTTACGTTTCCCAACATATTAAATATAGCTTACACTTGAGAGTGGAGCCCTTTGAAGTATCCCAGCTTTGTGTGGGGTCTCCCCTTAGACTCCCTCACACTGCTAAAGCTATAAAAGCAGATGCTCCAGCTCTTCCAAGGTTTAGAAGAAACCCTCAGGGCCAAAGTCTGCCTTGGTATTTCCTTACCACCTGAGGTTCCAACCTCCCTTGGTTTAGGAATCTGAATATTCCTTCTTTTCATGCCAACTCAGCCATGCATTTCAAAGGCGTTCAAGTACGTTTGCCCAGTATTCTAGTTGTTTTCAGCTAGAGACAAAATCTTTATTTAATGAAACTGAGACCTAAATGGATATCTATATATGTGGTTATATAGATTTTATCATCATATATATTTTTAGTATTTTATTTGTATGATGTGTCATAACTTTATTTCCAACTGCCTCTGGTAAACCCTTGATATCTGCTGTACACTTTAATTTTTTTCAACTATTCTACAAGAATAATTGGCATGCCTTTTGTCACTTCTCTTTGAAAGGTAAAGAAAACATTTGGTATGCAGTTATTATAGATTTAAATAAATATAACCAGCTGCTACCTTATTTTAAAATTCTCATTAAATTATGTAGAACTGTGGAATTCTTCAAAAAGTCTCAAAATAATAGGGTCACAGGAACAGTTCTATTGAGATCCAGTTGATATAAAGGGTTTACTTATATTGAAAATATTAGCAACACTTGAACTGTTGCACAAATACGAAGACTGGTAAAATATAAATATGATTTCCTTTGAGCAAAGAACTCATTCCAGGGAGTGCTGTGTTTACACTGCATTTTAGAAAGTTAAATTATCTTAAAGTTTGTAGTCATTCACAATTTCAAGAAAACCTTTTTAAAACAGTGAATCCCTTTGTTTAATGAAGGCTCCTTTGGTAAAGTAATCAATTTGCCCCTTTTAAAAAAATCTAATTTATTATGAGATGTTTTCTTCAAGTCACTACACATATCACTGCAATCAACAGAGAGCAGCAGCCCCAGCCAGCCCCGCCCTGTCTCCCTAATCGATGGCCGTTTTTCTTCTAGTATGTGCGAGTATCTTTCGATACAAAGCCTGATCTTCTCCTACACCTGATGACCAAGGAATGGCAGCTGGAGCTTCCCAAGCTTCTCATCTCCGTCCATGGGGGCCTGCAGAACTTTGAACTCCAGCCAAAACTCAAGCAAGTCTTTGGAAAAGGTCTCATCAAAGCAGCCATGACAACCGGAGCATGGATATTCACTGGAGGGGTTAACACAGGTAATTGAAGTGGGACAGAGAAGGACAATGTGAGGCCAGGAGAAAGTTGTGACTAAGATAATTTTCTCCGAAGGTTAAATATATTGACATTCCCCGACCCCACCTTGTCCACCTGCCCTCTGTGTCCACACTTACAGGTTATCTCTCCTCTCAGCGATTCTCTCTCTTTCCTCCACCTACATAACTGTAATGTTATTTCTCAACCAAGAAGAATTGCTTACACATAAGAAACAGATTGTGGTATTTAATACTTGACTGTATAGAATCCGTAAACATGACTAATGGAATTTCAAGAGTATTTTCAGTACCTCAGGTTGCCAAAGAGGCATCCAATAATTTTTTAAGGATTAACTTTTGCTCTAAATTGGAGACTCTGCCTCTGTTCTTTAAGTGATTTCAAGTTTGATGCTAATAGCATTTAATTTTTGCAAAATGCCTTTTCCATCGGCAATATATATGTTGTGACAGCAAAGTCTGGAGTAGTATGTGTTTATTATTTAAAATATTTCCTTCATTCAACTCTGCACTAACAGAAGACACACCCCACTCTGAATTCCAAACAGTTTTTTCTGCCTGCCAAATGAGTTTCTATATCGTGATCCAGGGAAGCTGTCAAATCAATTCCTACAAATGCACTCAGAGTTAAGCACTTACCTGCAGAACATTATGAATGCACAACAGATAATGGAATGGATGCCTGTAAATTGGTTTTGACGTATTTCCCCAGCCAGAGTCAGAAGTGCCAATGGGAAGAGACAGTTAATGCTGCAGTAAGTTCATTCAAACTTGTTTCAGGACTCAAAAGTCTGCACAGGTGGACACATCTGGAGTTGGTGGGGCATTCTAAACAACCCTCCACCAACTAGTTTTAAATAAAATTTTAGCTCAATGTTGTTTATTCATTTGTTTGTAGTTTAGACGGTGTTTAAGCAAGACCTGCACTCAGAATTCTCTGCAATACCTAGAATTTGTGAACATTCAGCACACAACTCCACAGGCTCATCTCTGCAGTGAACTCTGCACATCACCTGTGCTCATCCTTGTCATGTGAAACCCTGACTCAGTGTCTCAGCTAACATCTTAGAGTGACCTGCTCAACTGGCTCTTTACTGTTTATTTTGTAGTAATCAAATATCTACAGAGCAGTTTTCTCTCATGGCTGTTCAGGCTTTAAGCTCCAACTTTTACTCACAGCTTTTTTTGTTTGTTTGTTTTTAAATGGAGGTACTGGGGATTGAATCCAGGACCTCATGCGTGTTAACCATGTGCTCTACCACTGAGCTATTTCCCTCCCCCATTATTCACAGCTTTTAACAGGCATCATTCACCTATGATTATTCAGTTTTTCGCTTTTCTGGCAAAACCTGCACCTTGTACGGAGACCAACTCAAAGGTTCTTAAAGAAATTCTAATCAATCTTCTGTTTCAGAAAACTCGGAACATTGCTTATTGTTTTTCTTCTTTTGTGGAATGCATCCAGTAGCAGAAGAAGAATTTATAGCATAAATATTGTAAACCAAAAGGTTCACTTCTGCCTCTCTCCAGGCATAGTGTTCACTCCAGTACCCAAAGTGAGTTTCCCATGGTGGCACACTCAGCTTGGGTAAGAGGCATCGGTAGAATTGTGGCCAATGGAGGGAGGCACTACCATGAAGTTAAACTTCTTGTCCAGGATTGGTCCCTAAAGGAGTTTTGCATATAAATAGGAAAAAATTTAATGCTAGTATTCACAGCTTTACTCTTGTGTTTGTCTGTCTTTATCAGTACTCTCATTTGGAAGATCCATACATAAGCTAGTAAGTGAAATTGATGTTCTTCTCAACACTCCCAGCGCAGCTCAACACGGATTAGTGGCTCTTTGCACTATTCTGTTACTTGATTTCTTTAAAGAAAGCTCTTTCCATTTGATCTTACGAATATTGCAGAATTGAGTTCTTCGCCCATGCCTGTTCACACGCTCCATGATTAAATTGCCTAGTGTGTTTTGTGTGCTTGTTAGCTGAGTACACGGTTTCTGAGCCCTGATGTTGTGCTGGCACCTGAAGCACACGGAGAGAGTGCAACCCTGACCTCCAACCTTCTGCTCCACGAATTTTACTCTGAGAAGAGACAGCCTCACGTGCAGTTATGAATCACAGAAGACTATGAAGTGACATACTGAACTATTCAAAATGTATAAACTGCAGTCCTTGTTAATTCATCTTAACTGTGAAGGAATCCAGTCCAACTCAGGTTTCATATAGGAGGCAGCATGAGGTGTGATTTTTTTTCCTTGAAGAATGGGTGGAAACATGTTTTCTTAGAAAATATATTTTATATCCTCTGTTAAAGTGATCACTTGAGAGGGAATTTGAAAGATTAGAAACTGTGTCTTCTTTAAATGGTTTAGAAAAAGATAAGAGGTAGGTTCCCCACCATCTTGTAAACTGACTTTCCTCTCTCATGGTGATGGAGGAGGCCATTATGACAGAATGGGATAATATTCGAATGATGAAGATAAAAAGGTGTATTTATATATTATTAACATGAATTTTCCACAGAATAGATCAACATTTTCTTTACAAGCAGAGTCTCCACTTTATATGTCCATAAATAAGAAGGTGAAATCAAGATGAACAAAATCTGAGCTAAGTAACTACTCTACTTGAATGACCCTAACTCATACACAAACTGTGATGTAGATTTAATATAATATTACATATGATGCTTTTATAGGATATAGTTATGCTATTAGTCCTTAGCTATACTAACACATCGTTATGCTTGTAATACAAGAAAAAGATTCTCTAAGTTTAAAGAATTGTATTTATTTTTTATAGGCATTGTATGCATTTTTTCATATGAGATAGAATAAGAAATGCATTGCTAGTGTTAATGTACAAGTCCAGCAAATGTATGTAGCATTAGAGCTCCAACTTTATGTTCCCTCCTAAACACATGTAGTTTGTGTAAAGTGTTTATATTTAGGAAAAAACTGTTATCATAATTTCCTTTAGAAAAATAGAAAGTAATTGCTTTAAAAGACAAAAGTAATACTTCTCTTTTTCCTCTTATAGGTGTTATTCGTCACGTTGGAGATGCCTTGAAAGACCATGCATCTAAGTCTAGAGGGAAGATATGTACCATTGGTATCGCCCCTTGGGGAATTGTGGAAAACCAGGAGGACCTGATTGGAAGAGATGTAAGTCCTGGGGGCTGCCCCTGAATGTGACTTCTCATAAAGGTGTTATTAAAAGAGTAGAATAAAATTAGAATTCAAAATATGCACGTTAGACTACTTTGTCAGTCCCCACTTCCCAAAACGAAACTGACATTAGGAATAGTTAATGGGAAGCCATTTATTTTCCAGAATCTCTCTATGTGAACTCCATGTCAATTCTCATGATCAAGAAACGTCCTAAGGAAGACTTGTCAGCTACCCTCTTGGTCTGAATCAAGCAGTGGTCTTTTACCACCCATCAAATTTTGCAAGTGCTCTTGGCACAATTATGTTAAGATTAATTAACAGCATGAACTCATTGACTGATATATTAAATGAGGACTCTCCTCACCCAGGTCTCCAGCTTCTTTATGATTTCAGTGCCCTTCACCCAGATCAGGAGGCTGCAGAGGGAGATTATTCCCATTCAGACTTGGGCTTCCCTGGTTGGCCTTTCTCTTGCTAAATGCTTGGGTGAGGAGTGGGCATCGTGGGATCTGTATTACTCCCTCTGGAACTACTCAGAAGCCCTTGACCAAACTCAGCAGGGTGTCAGCATCTCCTTATTCTGATGTCCAGAGCCACACACTGACCAATCAATCGATAATTTTGCCAAAGAGAATTTGGTCTTATTTTCTCTGAGTCTCATTTCCATTCCTTCCGGGGTCTCCTTTTTGCTTATTTGTTGAAAACCACAAACAAGTCATTCCCAGCCTCCCTTAAAGGGTTTTTCTCTCCTACTAACAACACTTTTCCTCTAGGTAATACTTTCTGAAATTCCATTGATAGGCGTTAAGTTAAACTATGTACACAGATTGCCATGCATTATTCATTTCTTTTTTCCCAGTAATTTTAGTCATTATTTATCAGTGCTTCTCTATATCAGATCGATACAATCCTCCCTTCTCAATCTAGACCTGCCACTGAGTATAATAAATGTACTTAGTAGTTTTTTCTAAGTAGCATGAGGTCTGTCTGAACCAAAAAATTTTCTAAAAAATCAAACAGGTTGAGAGGTAACTGGTCCTAAACTGTTTCTTCTATTGTTTGGCAATATAGTGAAACCATTCTATTTGAGTGCAACACAATATGTGCAATTTTTTAACACAGTGCAAAATACTTCGAATTAAAAAAAATCACATATCATGAAATGTAAGCAGTAAACAAACATTCTTTGAATCTTTCAGAACCTTCATTTTAAGTGAAAAGAAATGTCCCATATCTATACTACCAAATTACATGTGAAAACACTAATTTATGCAGAATATGTAGAATAAGGAATGAGATAGTGTTATCAGTGTAATAATGTTCTCTTGACTAAAATTTACTTGCTGTTTTATATCACACACAAACCGTATTTCTCAAACAGCAGTTCCCAAAGTGTTATGTTGGCAGAACTGACTAGGAAAGTAATATTAATTTTTTTCAGCATATCTGGGGCTAGTCTTTGATAGAATATATTTGGGTTAACACTTGCCTTAGATTCCAAGTTGGCTTTTGAATATATATCGATTGTGAACTAGAACAAACAGAGTTCTTAAAGAATTAGAATACATTAAAATGCCCCTAGTACCAAAAGCATCTGGTAGTTCATTTCATTAACAAACGAATTAACGATTTAAAGTGTGATGATTCTGTAGTCATTGTTAAATGTTCATAGTTCCAGCTCTCTTGAAACTTGAGTTGTTATTTAACTTTGTTGGGGCGGGGGCATTTTGGAACGTTCTCACTCAGATGAATTATGAATAAATGGAAGCTGTTTTTTTCCTTTATTCAAGATAGAGTGACTATATAATTACCTCAGTTGCCTAAACATTTGTAGAGAGTGCTGGCCTACTGCCTTTCTGTGTCGCTTTGTTTGTTTGTCTTCTAATTCCATGTGATTTCAGAAACACAATACTTTTCTTGCCTTGCTGCATAGGAGGAATCACCCCTAATTCATTTTCCTCCAATTCTGGCTTTTTTTTCTTTGATGCCACCTCCTTTGGGCTCCTCTTTTTCACTCTCCTTTTCTTTCTCCCTGTGTTTCTCACCAGTTCTTTGCCAATAGGAACGTATGTGTGTGCCTGTGCCAAAGGGACTGACTTACACAGTCTGCCTTCCCAGGGAAAATCCCAGTGTAGAGGGTAGAAAAAGCCACACATAAATCCAGAAAAATGTGCACATTCATCGTCCCTGCTCACAGGGTTCAATAAAGGCAAGCCACGGCTCACAAAGACCCAAGTGAGATCTAAGGGAGACCAAGAAAAGGAAACAGAACTGGCAGGTTGTAGAGAGCACCAGGAAAACAGTTATATTTTAGTTTTCCAGTTAATCTTTGACCAAGTTCTGTTGAATGTCAACCACTCTGGCATATTCCCCCCTCAAAATTGGGGAACCAGAATATACCTAATATTGCTTAGGCTCTTTTATGATAATAGAGTTTGTTTTTCAAGTTGTAAATTATTTGGTGCAAAAGGGCTGTTTTTGTTGTACAAGATTTATGACATAGTTTGAGGGACATTTTTATATGTGTTTTTTATTCTAATGTGATAATTAAAAAGGAATATGATGTTAAGCTTTCATAAAAAGAAGTATTTGAATGAAATATTGGTGACTACTGGTGAAAATCCCCCGAAAATTCATTCAAGTAGAAGTGTTGTCTGGCAAGCTTCTGAAGTAGTTATAACTATTTTCATAGCTAGCTTATTTTAGTGCCTTCTATCCTTTTTCTTCCATTTTATATAAACAAACTCATATGTAATAAACATCAAAAAAGAAACCTTTTAGTATCAGGCAGGTAGCAGAGAAAAACAACTAACACATTATTAAAATTCTTTACCACTGCAGAATTCTATCAGAATGCAATCGTTTGAAAACATAGGCTTGTTGCATTTTTGGTCAAGTCTATGTCTATATTCCAGAGTAAGATTGAAGTGGCACAAAGTAAATGTCAAGGGAAATACAGGAAATTTACTTGAAATAAATAGAAGTACAAGGATAAAAGAAAGGCCCCATATCTTACGCCAGGTACTTTATTACTGTTGATTTATATCCAAATTGATAGAAAATCTAGATTATTTTATTTCAGTGGGACTGTCTCCTAGATTTTAGAATCTGAACATTCAAGTACTACTAGAGTAATTTTATTGACATTGCAGTTGCTGTTCATCTTAGAATTGGAATATCTCTTTGAAATGGGATCATAAAGGTAAATACTCACCCTAAAAATAAAGAAGAAAGATTAATTTGCCCTAGGGTCTGCTTCTAGATATTCTGAAGCATTTACCTGCCTTCAAGTCTTACCTTTTAACTAAACTTTAAAGTTACAAGGCATGCATCTTTGGATTCTCAGAGTCCAACTTAGAGTCACACACAAAGAAGGTACTCTAATAAATGTGGATGAAGATGGATTGGCCATAGTGAAATTCAGGCTTCAGGGGAAATAAACATAATGGAAAAAATATAGCAATAAATCTTAATCTAGTTCACAACTTTACCACAACTTCATCTCTTCATGTTACGGAGCTTGATCATACTATTGTGACTAGAGTCAGGGGATTTTTTTAAACCAGGCATCTGAATATGAAACTATTTTCTTATGCTGCAACTCAAGGTGGGAGGTAGATGGTGAAGCCTCTACATGTTGGGTATGGGGCAAAGAAATGTGAAAGCAGAAGAGGCCCTTCTCTAACATCTTTGAAAGATGCATGATTCACCCAACTGAGTGATAGAACTAGCCTTGATTCTTTACATTTAAATACCTTCAACTCTGTTTAGCCAAATTTTTCAATTAATAGATCAAAACAACAGACTTTGATGAGCAATAATGCTGTGAATACTGAGATGGTAACAAATTTTTTGTCCTGCCATTAGACCTGAAAATGAATATTGTTCAGCTCTCAAGAGCAACTCCACCTCTGTGAACTTTCCATATTATTCCTACTGCCCCTTTCTTCTATGGCAATCCATGATCCTACACTTTAGTAAACTAAGCTCGAGTCTCCCTTCCACCAAGACATCTTCCCTGACTTCACCCATGATGTCATATCCCTGATTATAATTCTCTCACAACTGTCTTCTTCACAAACTTAATTAAAACTCCTCAGAAATGGGGATTAAATTGTTTTCTTTGTTTCTTGTTAACCACTAACATAATACTTTGCATGAACATGAGGCATTGACTTAATCTCACTTAAACTCTGTAAGATTTGATGTCTTCATCTCTAAGTGGACTATGAAAACACTTGCTCTATCTTTATACAGCTTCTCTGAACATAATCATAATAATAGTTATTATAATTTATTGAACTCTTATTTGAAGAAGCTCTCTATAATTGCATATATTAGCCTTCTGAGATATGTACTATCCCATAAGGAAACTAAATAAAGTTTAGAGCCAAGATCTAGTGTCTCCAAAGCCCATACTCTTTAACTAGTAGTATGCCAAGTCATTTACAGAAAATAGTTAATGCTACTATATTTTTATTGTTAGTTGAGATACTGGAAGATATCTTATGCCTGTAAATTGAACTCAAAAGTAGTTCAATGATTATTATGAAAGCGTCACCAGTGGAAAGTCAAGAAAGAACTTCCAATGAAATGTGATTTTCATATGACTCATTTCAGACTTAGATTGTTGCTTTAGAAAACAATCTGACCAGAATTGTTTCAGGTAATTGAACAGTTTTGAAGCTTTTATCATTTGTCTTTTCCCCACGTTTAGGTTAACAAAAAACACATGTCAAATTAAAAATCTAGACATGATCACAAGAAAAAACACTTTTCATTTTAACTTGAGGATGAAAATTGTGTTTGGGTAGATCTCTAACACATCATCTTATGTGGTTATTAAATTTTCTTGACATTCAATGATATCTTCTATTTTCCCTGAGCTATAGATTTATTCCCAGAATTGTATAATCTTTAAGAATTATTACATTTAATTGGAAAGTGTTCTTTTGATGTCATTTTATATTTTAAGCCAAGGAAAATAAAGTTTAATAACACAACTGATTGATAATTCTAGTCCAGGTTCCAACTCAGTAAATTTTTCACTTACTTCCAATGCAAGCCAAATATGACTTGATATTGTAAGCTCAGAAAGCCTCCCAATAGTGGTCCTTGCATGGTGTTTATTAGACTTATATGACTAGGTTAGATAAGATCTATTCAGAGGATGTGAGAAGAAAAGTTCAGGGATAAGGGGACCCACCCAAGTCTGTACAGTTACAAAGGAGCCAGTGCTAGCTAAACCTAGACCACACTCAAGTTCAGGGCTACATTCAACTACTTGAGAAATATAGTTCCAGTAAAGACGGTGTTGAGTTCGGATTTGGACATGTTGATTTCAAAGTCCCTTTGAAATATCTATGTGAAAATGTCCAGCAGGACAGTGGGTATATGAGGTAGAAGCTTAGGAATAAGATCTAGCTGCCCACATAGATTCAGAAGGCATCTGCATGCAGATGACAATTAAAGCCATTGCAGTGGATGGGATCACCAAAGGAGAGTATGCAGATTGATGAAAAGGAGGATCTGGTGATATCCTGGATCCTGGATCCTGGTGATAGCCAATATTTAATGACTGAGCAGAGGAAAAGCAGCCTGCCAAAGAGACCAAAGGAAGGGCCAGAGATAGGAGCAAAACCAGAGAGTGTTATGGAAGCCAAGGGAAGAGTGTGCTTCAGAAGGGTGGAGTGAAAGGAATGCTAAGTACAACTGAGAGGCTAAGGAAGATACGGACTTAGAAGTGTTCATCCAGTTTATCAAGACAGACATCATTGGCATCATTGGTCAAAGCTGTTTCAGAAGAATGATGAAGTGGCAAGCCACATTTCAGTGGGTTGAAGAGGGAAAAGAAGAAGTGGAGATGGAAGGTAGAAACTACCTTTTAGAGGCTTGGCTTGGATGAGGATCAGGGACATGAGTAGCCAAAAGGAGCCATAATTTGAGGGATTTTTTTTCTTCAAAATGAGAGACTTGAGTTTGCTTGTATGTTCATGGTAGAAATGGAGTTAGGAATGGAGAGGCAAAAATTGATGAAATAAGTCCTAGAGTGGCTCTGCAGTGATGGGGCCGAGAGCTAACGGGGAGATGAGCCATCTGTACCCTGGTAACCAGAGGAGAAGAGGAAGGAATATGCAGGCAAAGCGTTGGTGGCAGGAAGTTGAAGTTAACTGGTGGTTTATCATTTATCCCTGAAATAATAACAACAATAATAATATCAACACTTTTGTAGAGCTTGATAAGTAACAGCATCTGTCTAGGCACTCTGCACAGATAGTCATTACTTCTCACAATGGCACTCAGAAGTTGTTATTTTTAGTATCACTATCATTCTTCCCATTTTACTGATGGTGAAACTAAACACAGTGAGATTAAGTAACTTGCCCAGTGTTACAAAACTAATGAATCATGTAACTGGGATATAAACCTACGCCACCCAGTTCCCAAGATCATATTCTTATCTCTTATTGCAATACTTTGCTTCTCCGTTATAAAAACAGCCATCATTTACATGAGTTCCTATGTGGATCATTTCCTGAGTTTTATATCTCATTTAATCCTTATGATGCCCCAATGAGGGAGTTATAATCATTATTAATCTCCATTTACAAATAGAGACATTGAGACACAGAAGGTAAATAACCTGCTTAGGGTCACTTGACTGGCAGATGTGTAAGCACAGGAGTCAGATCACCTGCAGAACGAGGAAGGATAGTGTTTGGGGTAAGACTATGAGGAGAGTGGAGGGTAGCAGTCCTAGCCCCAAAGGAGAACCAGAGCCAGGACTGATCAGAGCCCAAGGAGGGAGTATCAGGCAGCTCAGAGGACCCAAGGAGGCTTGAGGTCATGAAATGATGATGCACCAATGAATCCAGAATAGAGGGAAGAAAATATGTTTTGAAGTCTCAAAAAAGATGGTAGTAATACACTGTTATATTAGTTATCTATCACAGTGTAACAAATTACCTCCCAAAACTTCATAGTTTTAAAAACACATTCGTCGTCTCACAGTTTCTGTGGATCAGGAATTTGTGAGTGGCTTATCTGGGTAGTTCCGGCTCGAGGTCTCTCTCAAGGTCACAGTCAAGGTGTCAGTTGGGGCTACATCCTTGGATGAATAGGGCTGTAGCACTCTCCTCCAAAATGACTCACTCACATGGCTGTTGGTTGGAGTTCCCGCCATGTGGACCTCTCCAGAAGGCTGCCCGATTAACATGGCAGCCGGCTTCCCCCAGAGTAAGAGATCCAAGAGAGAGCTGAGAGGATCCCTTTTATGACCTAGTTTTGAAAGTCACACACCATCACTTCTGCTTTATTCTACTTAGAAATGAGTCACTAAATCCAGGCAGACTAAGGGAAGCCTTTTCAAATAAGTTTTGAACATATTTTTAAATCATCCCACGGATTCATGGTGGTTTCTAAAGCGGGTAACCCCTTTCAGAACTCAAGGGCCTTTCCCATTACCAGTAAGCCTTGTGTCTGAATGGTACACAGTCCCCTCAGGACACGGCAGAGGAAGGTGAGCCTCTTCGAGTAGAAAGCCTGAAATGAGGACGGTGCAACTCTTTGCAGCCCATGAGTGGAGGAGCGCATTTTCAAAGTGCTACAGAAACATGTAATTGCTCCTCCTGTGGATTTTAGTGAGAGTCACGCAGCTAAAGTATCTGGGCACTCTTTGGAGGTGGATCCATGGGTATGCTGGTTTCTTGTTTGAATTGCTGAGCTGGAAGGCAGCAGCTGGGTTTCAGTATGACCCTGCTTTATATCTGGACTTACAGCTGAGCTGCCTGAATGGGAAATAACAAGCCAGTGTCTCCAGTAGCTCAGGCCTCACTACAGTTTTGAGGATACACAGTATCTTTCTTTTTCTTTTACTTTTTCTTTTTTTTTCTTTTTTTTTTAGTTCATTCTCCCAGTCTCCTTGTTTCTTTATCTCAGACACAGAGGTTGTTTCCCATATCTCTGCAGTATACCCTCACCCCTTCCAGAAGCACATGCCTGATCGTAAAAGAACTTTGCCACTCCTTTTGTTTCTCTCTTCTCAAACCACACACCCCATTTTCCTGCATGCTGCTGCCTTTTCTGATCTCTGTCTACTATAGAGTTCTAGAGGACTCACCTGGAAATAATCTGATCAGCTGTCAGAAGGATTTTAATGCCCGGCTGAGCTGGACAAGAATGTCCAGCAGTAAAACTAACCATAATACCCTTTATAAATTTAGAGTCAGGCAGGATCTTCTGTCTTCCATCTAACCATCTCCTGGTCTGTAAAGGAACTGAAGATCTACATGTGGTTTAGAGGGAACAGTGTGGTTAGTGGGACCAAGACTCTTCACTTCTCTGAGCCTCTACAGTTTTGTCTTTAAGATAATCATGAAATTGATTAATTCAGGGGAAAGTATCTATTGCAGTGCCTGGCTGACAATAACTGATCAACGAATGCTCATTTTCTTCCTGCCTAAATTATCATGATAGTGAGTACTATTAGGAGGGAAAGAATGACTCAGTAGGCTACTCGTCCCCTACTCTGCTATTGCCTGAGAAAGGCTGATACACACCTCACCAGGCATTAAGTTCTGGGATTGCAGAAGGCCTGTGGCTGATGACTCAAAAACCTGACTGAGCTCAATTCATTTCTGTTCAGGAAGAGTCACAGATATCCAAACTGCCCTTGCATCATAAAAAGCACGACAAAATGGAAGAGACACCAAGACATAAATGAGCTACCTTTTTTTTGTAACCAACACATCTGGAAGGTCATTGTTCTGTACTAACTTGGAAAAAGCAAACGTGTATTTTAATACAGGCTCTCCGGGCTCCATTTTAGAGGTAGAAAGACTTCAGAATTTCTAGACACATTCTCTTCCTTACAGATGAGAAAACTACCATCCAAAAAATTTCTTTCAGTAAATATATTTTGAAAATTTATTGTGAGATATGACTTAGATGCAAGATTATGTATCTCCTCAAGCCAGCCCACTACTTACCATGTACATTTCCTCGAGAAATTCTGAAGGAGTGTGTGAATGAATGAATGAATGAATTCAAAGACTTGCCCAAGGTCATAAATTCGTAATTAGAGGAATTAGAATTTGAACTCCCATCTCCTGACTTTTCACTAAATACTCTAGGGTGAGACCAGAACGTGAATGAAGGTAGCTAGGAAAAGTCAAGCAGGTGTCCTAGATCAGTTTAAGCCCATCCAGGGATGGATAAATGCAGCACTCTGGCCCCAGCATGTGAAGGATATTCCATTTTTCCAGTGTCTCTAAATCAGTTTTCTACTGGCAGTGATAATGACCCTACACATGCCTGATATAAAGGACCTCTGCCTCATTAAATCCTTGAACAGCTTCCACTACATTCCCTCTTTGTTGCAGAGTCAAGGTACATTGTGACCTTGGAACCAGAACTTTACCAAACAGCCAATACAAACTGGTGTAAAATGGGTGAAGTGAGTGAAAATGTCTCTTACATACCCTTGAGGGGCAAGCAAAAGAGGCAAAATGTCATTACTTAGAGGAAATGGCCCATGGTACCCAAAGAACCCTAAGTATCTAAAATCTATTTCTAAGCAAATTTCCCTTCTAGGGGTAGACTCCCTTGTAGCTACCAATCATGGAAGATCACTCGATATGTAGGCCTTTCAGACACCATTCAGCCTTTCTCAGCCCAGATTCCTCATTTGAACTACAAAACACAGAAAATTATTTGAGTACATAACCTGAACCATCCTGTGTTCTTAGGAGAGAAGGTGGTCCATTACATGCAAGGGGTACTGCAGGGCATTAGGGTTTGACACTCCCAGGGAACACTGGCTGAGAAATGTGCTAGAGTAACCTGTATACCTACAAGTCATGAACAGGTCACAGTGGTTCTTACTATGCACTTAGCACATGTGCGTATACACACACACACACACACACACACTTCCAAAAAAGTCCTCTTTTTATGAGCTCTTAGCAGTGTAAGTGAATTCATTACCTCCAGAATTTTATCAGAGGGAAAATTCATTTGTATTCATGAAATACAAAGACATTATTTTTCTCTATTTGAAAAACATAACAGGAAGATCAGCAAATCTTTTGCAGATATGCAGATTGTAACTTGAACAAAAATAGGCCGCTGGTACATTTATTATGAAGAATATTAAGTGGATTTTGTAGGCAAGTTAGACCAAAACACTTTCCTCTGAAGCGTTTGGAAAGTTATTTCCAACTTTTCAGTTAATCAACAAGTATTTCGAGAACATCACCCTCCTGAATAACCTGGGGGGATATGCAAAGAAAAAACACTTTGCGTATTTTACTGATTACTGATATTTTTTTCTTTTCTTATGTTGATTGATTTAAATCCTCGTGTAAAACAAAAGTCAATTACTTGTCTCTCGTTATTTCATTTTGGTCACTAGTTTGCAGTTGGAAAATCAGTTTATAGTTGCTAAAATCAAGCAGAGCTTGAGAAGGAATTCACATTTATAGATTGCCTGTTAAGAGCCAGGCATGGTGCCAGGTACTTTGCACATATAATCTCATCTAACCCCCATGAGGTAAGTGGTTTTATCATTTCCCTTTTACAGATTTAAAATGTGAGACTCAAATTCACACAGCTACTGACAGGATTGGGATTCAAGCAGATTTCTGTGGCTCAGACCTTCAGGATTGTTCCAAGATTTAGCATAGCTTCCTCCAATGATGACTATAAGATAAATTAGGACATTTTACTTATTTTTCAGGTTTATATCCTCTGTTATTCAGCAGACAAAAATCTCTGCCAAATATGGCCACCTTTAACCTACCTTCACATAAGATCAGAAGAAATGAGGAGCAGTTAATATGGAGGAATTAAAGTTCACGAGTGACACTGTAAACTTGACCCTCTTACTGGGACTGATTGAAATGTACAGTATTCCCAAAGAGCTGGCGTGCCATGTTTCACAAGAAAAGAAGGTTAAAACTCAGAAGACTGAAGCACCCATGTCCTTAGAGTCCTGTAGTGGGGGAAACATATATAGAATATAGTCGGGTGATTTAATTATGTTCTTTTATTCTCAGATGGTGATGAGTACATCAACTTGGCCCAGAGTCGTTTCACTCCTCTATTCATTTGAAAATGTCACTTTCACTGATGGTTTTTAATTAGGTTCCCAGGAATTAGAAAACATGTCCCATGTCTCAGCTAGAACAAGTGCCTGGGGTTCACCATCATATATAGTTTAACCTCTAGAAAATCCAGTGTCCCATGCCTCTCACAGAACTGCTGTGGGGTTTCCTCCTTCTTGGCATGAAGCCTTGGGGAGATGCTGTTAGGAAAAGTAATCTAAAGCTTTTTCTTTTGTTCAAAAGTACAATGCAGAGGCACTTTAAGAATAGGAGAAAGTCTTTCTGCTAAGCCTCTTTCAACAAAGCATTAATATTTATTAACTTGCTCTCTGCTGTAGAATGAATGTTTTATGATCAAAAATGAGTAACAACAAAATGGGAATTTTAACCACAAGCGACCTACTCTTCCAGTGATAAAGAACTCAGGATGGGGTTTGCCAACCACTCTCTCTCTGTTTAGGGGGACTTCTTATTCACTCATCTAGACAAGGGAGTAATTGAATCCTGCTCCATGTGATTACTGGAAACAGTCAGTAATCACAAAGTTAGGGGCTTCCTTTATCAATCAGAGCCAGCTAGAAATAAGCTATGAATTAATGTCATATTAATGCCACGTTAACTAATAGGCACATGTATTGAAAGGACTGAAGGATATTTCAAAAGCTCAGAATTATACATTTTAAATTTAGATTAGATCAATTCCCAAACAATTCAGACAAGAAAGGGGTTTTTTTTTTGCAATTTTGAACAAAAGCATATCTGTCTCAAGTTTTTTTAAATTAATTCTTTCACTATTTATTGAGTAGATTCTGTTTGCCAGGGACGTAGAAATGTAGGGTTTTGAAATCACCATCAAAGTCTAAAATAGGGCTTTTATGAGATCTTTCCAGTTGACAGCTACCTTTACTAAATCGCTTTGTAATTCCTTTAGCAAACTACTCAAGTCTTACTACAGCTTTTCATGGTGAGTTATTATATACTTAAGATGAACACGAGCATCTCAGCTCCATAATTAATGTACACACTGCATAAAGGCACAGAAATAAAAACCTGTTAGCATTTATTTCTGTCCTGTCAATTTCAGTGATTCAGTACAGAGATAACTGTATGGGGAACATGTAACAGTGAGTTTGTTGAATGTTCCTTTTCATAGTCTTGTGTGAAATTTCTACCTACATACTTTAAGAGTAGATTTCCAACACATCTCTTGTTTCCATTGTGGCTAAGCAGCTTGGGAAAAGGGAATAAACGTTGATTTTAGAATCCAGCAGACCTGGGTATGAATTCTGGTTCTGTGTATAGTAAACTTTTATAAAATCTACTTAACCTGTATTTCTATTTCTTCACTTAGAAAATAAACATAATAACATCTACTTGCAGGATTGTTGCAAGGAATATAAATAATGTATATAAAACAGCCAGCTCAAAATAGGTTTTGCTTTTCTTTTTACATAAAAACTCTGAAAGGCCACACTAAGAATTGTTCTGTTTTATGTCATGTAATTCACCATGAAATTAAAATAATGCAACAAAAAAATAAGACGAGATAAACATTTTGGGCCTGATTTATATTTGTCTCATGAGACTTATTTTACATTCAACATTTCCACTTAAGGTGTCTAATAAGAACAGTGTAGATTTTTAAATAACAGACTTTCAAACTGCCAAACGAGCTTGACAGAAAAGATCACCCCCCTCTCCCATCTCCCACCCCTACCATACTCCAGCATTGTGATTGCTCTTCTGTCCCTGTTAGAGTACGGACATGATGGAGAGGAGAGAGAAAGAAACAAAATACCTAAATTTAAAAATTGTTTTGGATTCATCAGCATGTAAAACGGTCAGCTTCAAAAAACAATCATTCACATGCCAGTTTTTGAGAACAGTGAAAACACAAGGTCTACTTTCATTATGAATCCAGAAAATAAATAAATACATAGACCTTTAAGTGTAATCTTAGTTTGAATGGAACATTTACTATAAATCTTAATTCTACCCAAAGTAGTGTTAGGAAGAGGATATAGATTATACTTTTGCTGCACCGAAGAGTTGATTACCTTTCTCTTTTTCCTGTCTGTCTGGTTCTCCTTTTCATATTTCGCTCTCTTTTCTCTGACTTCTGCCCCTTCCTTTTGAAATTCTGCAGGTTGTCCGGCCATATCAGACCATGTCCAATCCCATGAGCAAGCTCACGGTCCTCAACAGCATGCATTCCCACTTCATTCTGGCTGACAATGGGACCACTGGAAAATATGGAGCAGAGGTGAAACTTAGGAGACAACTGGAAAAGCACATTTCACTCCAGAAGATAAACACAAGTAAGTCGATACTGTTCCCACTCGTGCCTCATAGGAAATATGCTGAAAGGGAGTAAACTTGAGCAGATTTCGAACACAGATCATCATTTCTATCAGGCCAGGGGCTTGAATTAGAGGAAGTCAACTAGAGGAGGACAATCAGAGGCATGAGAAATGATTGCACAATTAATGGACTCAAGCTCAGTTATTATGCATGAAAAAATTCAACCCCATATGAGGTTTAGGAATGCAGATAAGCTTCTCTTTCCAGACTTTTCCTCCATCCTCAATAGTCTAAGGAGGAAAGGCACCCTGGAGAATTTTTTTCTATTTATTAAACTATGTTTGGTGGTTAAAAAAAAAAGAGAAAATCAGATTTTGATCTTTACATAGTTCTGGCTGTGCAAAGGCATTTCGATGGAATTGACGTTCTCTCAACTAAAGCATGATGAGTAACCATCTTGCTGAAACTTTAATTCTTTTAATTTTACGTATTATTCATTCATTGTCTCCAGATACACACATATTTAAAAATATGTGTGTATTTATGGGTGCCACACAATACATATCCCATGGTTACACTAAAATTATCTCCTAAGTGTTTATGTGTTCTATGCTTTATTTATTATGTACACATTTAGCTATGAAGAGGTAGCATTATAAAAATAGCAGTGCCCCGCCCAAGTCATTAAATGGCTTGCATTTAATATTATAGAACTATGAAAATAATATACTGTCCCTCCTCACAAAGTAAAATTCGATTTGCTTTCACAAAGTAACACCTGGCTCCATGGCAGGCTCAAGCTTTGTGGTAATTGTATGCTCCATCAGGGGAACTTGGATTTAATTGATTGAGCTTACAAAGCCTGCAGTTCCAAATAACAGAAAATTCTCTTTGGCTATGTAAGTTTTCAGAAGTTCAGTGTCACGTGACTCAACATGTCCAGATGACTTTTCTCATCTCTAGTATTTTCTCTGCATTTGTCCGGATGGATTTTGCTTGCTCTTACCCGCTCTCTCCCAGAACTGGGGTGTCAACCTGTTGGACTACAACTTCTCTTTCCTAGGCTCTCTTTTCTGGTTCCACCTTTTAGGAACTACTACTATTTAAGCAGTCATTTTTCATATCTTCATCTTTTTCACAGAGAGGTCTGGAATAATACATTTGGGTATAGGCCTGAAAGTGTATTAGAAAATTCTCTTCTATCTAAGAATCTTCAACTATCTTTGGAAAGAGAAAACACAGTATTATCCCAGGGTAAACATCTTTTGGGAAAAAAAGAGTAGAAAAGACTAGAAAGTCCATCCAGAAACCAGTGGAGATGAAAAGCAACAAAACCACTATAGCCAATCAGAGATAGGTTTTGTTATACTAGAATTGAACCTTATTACCATATTTGATAGAAAAGGCAAATCTTACATAATTAATAATACCTATGTAGGGTTTTATAGGCTATATAGCATGACTTTTTTTATATACAGCAGTTTAAGAATGAGCCTAAATAGGAATAATCTGAAAACTGAAGATGGTGGGAGGAGGGTAGACAAAGAGGAAATGCAGGGTCAAGTTCAGTGCTTAGTAATGAGACTAAATTTGTCCAGACACACAAAGCATGCCATTGTGCCGGGGTCTTGGTGGCCGCTGCGCAGGATAGTCATTAGTGTGAGGAGGAGAGCTAGGTGCATGGTTGTGTAAGTTACACACTCAGCTAAGGTGGTGCCAGCAGGAGTTAAAACCCAGCATGGCTCTGTTTGTCAAGCCCTGTGCCTTATGGGCTGCTCGAGGAAAGAATACTTTTTTCTAATTGGTTATCTCAGAGAGAGCTCCCTTTTGTAATGTATGTGCCTGGAGGAGCATCTTTCTCCAAAGCTCACAGAGGTGCTGTCTGCGTGGATGGCCCTGCAGGGGAGGCTCAGGAGCTGTGGTCAGACCTCAGTGAGGAGCAGAGCCCAGCAGCACAGAGTCAAAGGGCAGGCCAAGGCTGATGGTCAGGACATCCGGGCTGCTGGAGGAGCCAGGACCCCATGCAGACGCCCCATGCAACTCCTGTGATGTTGGACCCTTGCAAGAATATCAAGGCAGGTGGTGGCAGGCAGGCACGTTGACAAGTGGAGTCCCAGTCAAGGGTCTAGAGTGTCACGTAGGGGATAAGCATAGACCCAGGTCCCCAGGGGCACGAGGTCAGAAAAGCTGGCTTGCAACTCCTGAAATGTTTCCAGTCCACAGACAGGATGAGGCCTCAGATCTAGGATAGAGGCTGAGCCCCTAGGTTGGGTTAAGTGAAAGTAACTGGAACAGGATGAGGGCAGAGAGAGGAAGAGAGTCATTGTAATCATCATGATTTATAAGTAATATTCCTCCTCACTTTGAGGACTCTATTTGAAGCTTAATAGGAATTCACAGGCTCCCATTCAGTACAAATAATTAAATGGGCAGAAGAGGGTTAAAGATGCCCAGAGAAGATTCCTGAGGTCATGGGCCCAAGAATTTGCCACAAGCTCTAGTGAATGATGCCATGAGTCAGCTCTTCTACCAGTTCTATTCTTGAACTCTGTAGTGGGAGGGTGACCAACTTGTCCCAGTTTCCCAGGGACTTTCTTAGATTTCTCATTGAGAGTCTCATGTCCCTGGACCCCTTCATCCCAGGCAAACCAAGATGGTGGGTCACCCTCCAAGTGAGTGACTCATGAGTTACTCTGTTTCTTTTTTTACTGCATTCACCCCACAAGGCAGGGAAGGAGCAGCAAGTTCCTCAGAATTTAAGGAGTGACCCACACTCCAGGAAGTAGAGCAGGACCTTGAGATCTCCATTCAGTGAGCAGCAAAGCAAAGTGCCCACTGAGAACCCAGGAGCCTCTAGCGTAGGACTGACTGAGAAAGAGGGGGAAAAGACTGACTTGGTTAAAATAGAGCACAGCAGGTGTAAGACTATTAACCTTTCATGTAACTCTGCTGTCTAATCTGAACATGATTTTTTTCTCTGTATCATAATTAGCAGCAATGTATATTAAAAATAAGTTTTTATTCTCTAATCATTTGAAAAATCTCATTTACTTTTTCATTTCCTTCTTCAAAAGTTGAAGAAACCTAAAATACAACAGTGGAACTCAATTTCATGAGGCTCCAATTTAGTCTCCTGAAAATTAGACCCTCTACCGCTGTATCACAGGAATACTGCTCACCACCTATTACACTTGGGATGACCCTGGGGAAGTCTGAATACACTCATTAAAGTTCCTCCTCAGCACTTTGGGGTGACCTGCATACCATAGTAATCTTTCCACAAGTCTTTTTTCTTGCATAAATGACATAAACTTCTGAAGAATATTTTCCTTTATTGAGCAAATCCTACTCAGGAGACCTTTAAGCCCTCTCTCATCAACATGCCAGTTACTAATAATGACATATTACAGGCACCAGCACATCGGACTTTTCTCAGCATTCTGGCATCCCTTATCTCATCTCTCCCCACCCTCCACTCATTCCTGCTGTCAGCAGTCCTCCTGGAAGTATTGTCATTGATTGCTGAAGAACTTCTCTGTTTGTTAAGCAGAATCCTTTCAGACATGAGTGATTACCTGCTTAGGAGCACTCTTCCACCTGTGATTTTCTAAACCTCAAATTGAACGTGAAAAGCCTCAAACAATCCCCACCATGTCTTTAGTAAACAAATATTTCTTGAACTTCTATTATGTACTAGTCATAGTTAAGGTTTAGAAAAGTAGCAGTAGACAATTCATTGAGCTTAAGTCAAGAGGGGCAAATGGAGAAATAAGTAAGTAAGTAAATGGGTAAATACATGATGTCTGGTAATAAAAGAGCTGTTAAGAAAAATAAAGCAGAGGGAGGCGTGTGTGTGTGTCGTGGGTATGTGTTTCTACATGCACGCACACATGTGTGTTATGAGGATGGCTTAGATTAGATGGGCTGGAGTGGCCTCTTTGAGGATGTGATGTGTAAGCAGAGACCCAAATGAAGTAAGAGCCACCACTGGAAAGGGGTTCTGGGGAGTGTGAGCAGGAACAAAGGCTCTGGTATTTGATGAAGATCATGATCTTTGTAAAGAGTTGGATTTTACTGCAACAGAGTTTTGATCTGGCAAGGTACAGGATCTCCCTAATGGATTAAAACATCGCTCTGCTGTTGTGTGCAGAGATCAGACCGAGGTAGGGGGCAAGATTAAAAGCAGGGAGATGTTTCAATAGGCTAGTGCTGAAATGTAGGTGAGAGATGACAGTGTTTTTGAATAAGGATGTCAGCATTAGAGGTAGTAAAAAGTGGTTATATTCAAATATATATATTTTTTTCTTAATCTTTTTTAATGTGGTAAAATATACATAACATAAAATTTACCATTTTAGCCATTTTTAAGTGTACAGTTCAGTGTCCTGAAGTACATTTACACTGTAGGGTAATCATCACCACTCTCCATCCCCAGAACTTTGCATCACTCCAAACCAAAACTCTCTACCCATTAAACACTAACTCCCCTTTACTCCTTTCCTCCAGCCCCTGATAAGCCCCATCTAACTTTATGTCTTTATCAACTTGCCTCTTCTTAGTACCTCATGTAAGTGGAATCATACAATATTGGTCCTAAGATATATTTTGAAGGTAGAGCTCAAGAGGGCTTGCTAATGAATTGGGCATTCAGGGCAAGGAACAGACACATCAAGGATGCTGCACAGTCATCCTTACAGACACCAGTGTGTTCTTAAAGGAAGGGGGCTAGTGGGAGCTCCTAGGGAGTAAGGAGTAAATTTTTACACAAAGAGAAAGGAACTGAGGGCTAATCTTGAGGGGATTGGAATAAAGTCCTTGAGAGGGAGGGAGTTGATGAGGTTCAGTACATAAAGGGAGAACATGCCTTAGGAGAACAGAGGGAGTGCCCTCCTGTATAGTGGGAGGTAGAGCAGAGTACATGGGTGCAGCAGGAGCCAGAAAACTCTTACTCTTTCAATACTGTTGTAAATATATTCTAAACAGTAATTGTTCCTCCTGTCTGAGTAAAGAGTGAAAGGGAGAAAATTTAATATTTCTTTGGGGAGTCAAGCTGTTCTAGTGTCTTGGAGCAATCATTTGAATGCTACCTAGATTTGCTGAGAACTCTCTTTGGTGGAGGTGTTTGAATTCAGGCTAAATGTGAATTGACCCAGAATATATCTTACAAGTTTAGATTTGGGCCAATATCAGATTTTCTTCTTATAATTTATCATTTTCTTTAAAAAGGAGAGTGGAGGAAAGGAACAGAAATGTAGTTCTCTTGGGGCTCTATTTGATTAAAGTGTTACTCTTTAGTGTTTGAATTTTATTTTAGGTTTGGCTGAATGCAAAGTTTTATTCAAATTATATTTCTAATTATATTGTGAACATCAACTTTGGTTGTAGGCAATTTCATTATGAGGCGAGAATTTTCTTTGTCATCTTCATACAATAAAGTGAAATCTACATCTGACCAAATCCAGTCTAAGGGACTATGTCCCATGGAGTCTTTATAGATACACAAGTTTGGAGTACTAATTAATGGGGACGTCTGGGTAGGTTTAGATTTGTGTAACCAGCGATTTTACTATTATCAGGGTTTGCTTGGAAGAGGATTTGATGGTCTGCACTTTCTTTGCCCCAGAGTAACAACTGACATTTGAACGTAGCCTCATCTAATGAAGCCACCAAGAATACTTTTCTCTAAAGTCGCAGGTTAAAATGGGCTTGGCAGTTCTAAGTAAACAAGTAGCAGAAATGATCGCAGAATTCATAAAACACAATCAAATTTGGTATTGGAGGATATTGCTATTTAGAGTTCTCTGGGTGGGAGGGGGGAAACCCAGATGTTTTATTATGCAGTCCCTAAGCCAGCACACCTATTCATATGACTGTGTGCATACTCACACAAACTATCAAAAATAATAATAATTATGTCTCCTAGTCGCACAGAATGTTATCCCTGAAAAGTTATTCTTTATTGTAGGAATAGACATTTCCCCTTTCCACTGAGTTATTTGGTACATGAGCCCTGTGAACAGGCTAATGCACAGAGTGATGATTCATTGCAGGTAAAGTCATACTAGTTCTAAGAGATTTTATTTTAAAACGATCATCTCTGTGAGTTGATAGTCATCAATTTAAAGCATTTTGTTTCAATGAAATCTCCATAATCAGGAAAAGTACTCATAACTGTATCATTTATATCCTAGTTCCTTTACCACCATTTTTTGGTGATAAATCTTAGACACGGCTATGGCAGTTTTCAACTAGGGTGACGCTCCCTTCTAGAGGAGACATTTTAAAGTATCAGGGGGGTTGGTTGACACAATTTCTACTTCTCTGGAATGGCATGAGAGAGGAGGCAGGAATGTGACTATTCTACCTTGTGCAGGACAGTTTCACATGAAGACTTGCCTGGACCAAATGCCAGTCACATCCCTTAGGAAACACTACTTCGAGTATGTTTTTTTGATTTTCTTTTTTTAATTCAAATCTTTCCAATAGCCCACACCTGATTTGGCAGGGCCATAACCTTCCAAGATACTCTGTCCTTATTTAAAGACGTAGAAGCGGCAGCAGTAGTGGGCCAGCACTGAGATTTAAAATATCTAACAACCTGTGAAGACTTTAGTATCCTCAGTCAACAGCATAGGATGGATGTCAGCCGTGGCAAGTCCTTCAGATCCTAAATCACTTGCTCTTGGAAAGTTCTTCCTCATATCCAATTTCATTTGTTCTGAATCTGTTCTCTTCTGGGTGAGGAACAAAGTCATCATCTGTGGTTAGAGCTCCCAGTGTATTTGAAAACTGTAAATGGGCTTGATTGACCTTTCTGCCATCATGGCTCTAAGGAAGCTACTTTTCATTTGAAGAGACACACCGACCTGCTTAACAGGCAGAACTGACTCAAGAAGTAAATCAGATCAGAATATCTAGTTCAGCAGCACCTGCTCTTATCACCACTTCTTTGTATGTTTCAGCCTCAGTGACTCCAGAAATGTGCTCAATGCTGGGGAGCTCTCCTGTCAGAGTCTTTTATGCTCAGAGAAATCCTCCAGTCCACAGTTATTAGCTGACTTGGGGGTAGAGGCAGAGGCCCGAAATATGGTTGCTCTACCTGTAAGCCCCTGGAGAGCCTACTCACTAGAATTCATTGCGCAGGGAATATTTTAATAAACCAAGGTTCCAGGAGAATAAAGAGTTCAAAATTGAATACAAAGAGACCTCTAATTTTTCATCTGTAAATTACTGAGACTTATTTTGGAAATAAGGAAGTAGGCAGTAATATAAATCTTGAGTGAATGAATAAATTCATGACATAAAATACCATAAAGCAGTGTTTTTTAAAAATTTACATTTCATTTCTGGTTTGTGCCTCTCATTTCCCTGGACTGTAATAGACCCCTTATACATATTAGTATTTTTCTATTGTTAAATTATGAAGCCAACTTACCCTAGAAATTGACATAGATTAACTAAGGAGTACTATTGTCATCCTTACTATTAAATCCTTACTATTTATCAACAAATTTTCTCTGACTCCAAAACTAATGTTAATGGTATGCACAGTAAGTGCCCAATAAAGAGTTGTTGATTTGGCATGAAAGAAATTTAAGTGATTTGTTATTATAAGAAATGTGTGCATTTACAATTCCAAAAAAAATCCAAAAATATTTTAGCAACAGCAGACTTATTGAAATAAGCAGATAGCTTCCTGGGAGACTGTTTTAAAGGATTGTAATCATTTATATATAAATAAATCATATATCATAAATATTACATGTACTATTTATTTTGGTTCTTACTATGATTGTTAAGTAAGTCTCATTACTATATCATAAATACTACAGGTATTATTTATTTTTATTCTTATTATGATTAAGTAAGTCTCATTTCTTGATATTTATACCAAATATAAAGAGGCCAAGCCTGAGTGTCAACAATAGCACAGAGAGGGAGGCAGATGGCAGAGGAAAGGTCTAAGGTATGAGTTACATGAGCATTTTGTTTCCTTGGAGAATTTTCCATTTTGGAGTAAGTTAGATATCCAAACAGTAAGAGGTTAAAGTTGGCATGAGACCATGGGGTTCCTTGCCCATGGCTGACACTGCAAACCTAGCATGACACTTTTCCCACTGAGTCTTGGTACAGCTTAGAACCATTTTGCATCCATTAAGATGCAGATTCTGCTACTGTAGCAATGACTCAAAACGATGGATGCCTAAATGAGGTAGGAGTTTATTCCTTACTCATATGTTATTCTGAACATGAGTCCAGATCTGATGTGGTAGTCTCACAGTCTTGAGGACTCAGTCCTTCTTCTTTCTTTTGCTGTGCCCACCCCTGTTTTCATGGTCCATGGGAGCTCACCATCACATCTACCTTCTGGCCAGAAGGAATCAGGAAAAAGAAGCAGGGGAGAACCATAAGCCTTCCCTTTATAGGCACACTAAGGAAGTCACATACAGTATTTTGGCTCATATCCTGCGAGTCAAGATTTGGTCACATGTTCACTCTTAGCAAAAAGGGGATTTAAAAATCTAATCTTTATCCTGGGCAAAGAGCTAAAATTCTACCACTATGAAGGAAGAGAGGAATGGATATTAGGGCACAGCTAGCAGTTTTTTTTGCCATACCTTTTCAGCATAACATTCCAGATGGTTATTAAGAATTAACTGGAGTTGGCTGGACTGGGGGAAGGTGAATAGCTCTGTGGTAGAGCACATGCACGAGGTCCTGGATTCAATCTCCAGTACCTCCATTTAAAAAAAAAAAAGAACCAGCAGGAATTGACATAAGATAAAACATATCTGCTGTTCATAAATAAGATACACCTATACCTTCCAGTATGTTCGTTGGGGAGCGTTATTCGTAAATAACTCCTGTAGCATATGCTTCATATCTTGCCCTTTCACTTTTCACCTGTGAGTTACTTGGTGCTATGTAATTGACAAGTCTGGCATCGGCTCTGGAAATTGTAATTTCCCCTTGAAATTGGATTGAGACAAGCTGTCTAAATTTATGTAGGTTATTTTAGACAATCCTGGTTTAGTAGGTCATCTCAAACAGATCCTCTTAGCTAGCCTCAAAGTAATTACATATGCTGTGCTGTGCATAATTTATGTGCATTCCATAGGGGATCCTTAGCTACGTATTTTGTTGCACATCATTTGGTAACATTTTAAATCCCTAAATATTAAAAATAAATAGCACAGATTCTGTGTTTCTATGACATTATGCTCTTGATATTAATGTTTCAAAGAATAATCTTGGAGAATTCTCATGTGACCCACACATGACTGTAATCTTGGCAGCAGGCAACAGAATGGATACTGGTCACCTCTCAAGTACTTCCTGAGAAGGAAAGGTTATAATGGGGCCTTGGCCTTGTTGGGGGAAAAAGGACAAGAGACCTGTCTCAGGGGCTAAGAGCAGTTCATCCTCTTACTCTGTTGAGGAAATGTTTGAGGAGACCTGACAAGCAGATGAAGTTGTAAGGGCTGTAAAGCCTTCTTATACCAGTTATCCAGTTGGACATTCCTACATTTTAATAACCCCTAAATGATAACTGATAATTTGGCTAAATACAGCTGAAGGGCTCTCAAAATCTTCTGAATACCAGCGAATATATAATTGAAAGTATTTGCTGACACTGACAGTTATAAAAAGATTGATAGAACTTCTCTCTTAGTAAGTGGTGAATTCACCTTGTTTCATTCACCTTGTTTTAGAGACTGAAATACATGTATCATTATTGATCCACCCTAGTTAGTTTTCTTTTGGTTTTTAGCTCATGCTATTCAATAAAACCTAAAAGTTAGAGTTAAAGACAGTTGGGGTTTCCTTTCTATTTTATAAAGTGAACCAAGCCTAGGAGGACCTATTGCCATTACAGATTTAATGAAACCACAGGCAAGCGCTTTGAAAACAGACCTCGCCTTTCCTCTCTGGATGCTCTTTGTGTAGAATAGTTTCTTGGCCTTGTTTCTGCCTTGCTGAGTATCTTTTCCCCTTGTCTTTTTATAATCCCAAATTCTGAGCTATGGTGACTTTTCCTTTCACACAAACTAAGTCTCTGTAGAAGATGAATCCAATGTTTAGAAACCTCATTAGCAAATAATATAAACAAATGGCAAAGCAAAGAAAATATTTGCAACTAGGACAAAGGGCTCATTTCTATAATAAGCAAAGGGCATCCACAAATTCAAAAGAAAAGTCCTGCAAGAAAATGGGCAAAGTGTATCAACAGGAATATCACAGGGAAGAAAATACAAATGCTCAACCTCATTGAAAATTAAAGAAATAAAAGCTAAGACAACAATGAAATGTTTTTTAACCTCTCAGACTGACAAAAAAATAAGTTAAAAAATATCTGGCATCACTAAGTGTAAATGGAAATAGATACTGGCGGGTGTGCAGATATGGGCAACCTTATTTGGAATATAACTTGTCTACACCTATTAAATTTTAAATGTGTGCCCTTTGGCCCTGTAATTTTACTTCTAGGAATTTATTTTATGCATATTTATTGCAATATTATTTACAATAATAAAAATGGAAATAATTCAAAGATTCATCAGCAAGTGGCTAATTAAATTCTATGCAAACATACAGTGAAATACTCTGAAGTTATTATGAATAATACAATAGCTGTTTTGGCTCATATGGAAAGATACCAATAGTAATTTTTATGTTATTTTCTTGGGTCAAAGCCTACTGTACAAGAGTACAACTGTATGTTTATGATCACATTTATGTTTTTAAAAAATTATGTATGTATGCTTATACAACATATGAAAGGACAGGTAAACAATGATTAGTTATAGCTTCTAGGGAGTAGGACTTGAGGTGGGGGAGGTAAGGTGAGAACTGACAGTTTCCACCTAATACCTTTTAAAAAGCTATCAATGTTATTTCTTTTTTAACAATGACCAAATACAGCTTTTATCAAAGGAAGGGAAAGAGGGAGGGAGATGGAGGAAGAAAGAAAACCGGAAGTAGTCAGAACTCCCTGTGTTGGAGCAGGCTCACACACAGCTCATTCAACAGCTGTTTCATGTTGAATAGTGTCTGTAATGCTCACACTGGGAAAAAAAAAAGATCCCCACTATATTCTTGACTCTACTGTACTCTTAAAATACTTTGTATGGAGCCAAAATACATGTCACAAGGTCTTTAGCTTTTCAAAATGTGGCAAAAATGAGAATTCAAAATATCTGTTATTTAAAATAAATAGTGATGTCTCTCTCCATCGTACTTCCCCTTGACAGTTCCTCTGTTACTCCGCAAGTATTTGCTTGTGTACCTACCATGGACAAGCTCTATTGCACGATAAATAAGACACAGTTGTGGACTTAATGCACTTAGAGTTTTACAAATAAGTTAACAATCACTAACAATTGAGTTCTGTTCTAAAAACATTACAAGAAATAACTGATTTAATCCCTACAACAACCCTATGAAGTGAGTGCCATTATTATTCCCCTTGGCCAAAAAGAAAACTGAGGCACAAAGAGGTCAAGTAGTAGCCCCCAAGGTCAGACTGCTAATAAGTGGCAGACCCAAGAAGCCTGCCTGCGTCCATGCCTCGACCACTGCTCCACTGCCTCTCACTATGCAAAGGGCCGCATTATACTGCAGTGAGTGTTAAATGCCCTTTAATGAGATGAAGTACAACAGGAATTCAGACAGAAAGCATTTCTGGATGGCATGTTCACAGGGGTGTGTGGCCCAGGTATTCTCAGGAGGATTTTGATAACTGGAATATGGGCAATGGATTGCAAGCCATGCAGGTGAAAGCTTTTGATATTTAGACATTTAGTGCACAGCATGTGGTCTAATTACATTTATTTGACTTTCATTAAATTATTCATCCTAATCTGCATAAGCAGAATTTCCACTGCAAATATAAATAAGGTCTACATTAAACTAGGGTTAGTTTTTTAGGAAACACAATCATCAAAATCATAAGGAAAATATATATATATTTCAGTTTCCCTTTTATTGATGCTTCATCACCCTATTGTGATGTGCAGGTAAAATATAGTGCAGTATGAAAAATGGGACATTATTATGTACATGGAGATATAGATACATATATGGGGCAGCAGCAGCTATTCATACTCAAAGGGTTCTATGTATCTATAAGTATATATTATCATATGTGTTATATATATGTATATATATAAATATATTTCATGTAGTTCACTGCCTTTATTTTCCAGATAGGAAAGCCCACTTGGAAAAGGTCAATAAAGTGTCCTGCCTAAATTCATACAGTGAATTAACTGATGCAGCTTTTACCTAAACTCAGGACTCTAAACGCTTATTCTGCTGGTCTTTGCTCAGCATTGTCACTACCTTATATTGGGAGGTACTTTTCTAATTCTATGTGACACAGCACCAGAGGAACTCAAATAAGAAAAGGTTCTACATGCACCCGAGCAGGGAGTAAAAGCAGGGCCTTTAGAGTAACAGCCTCATTTGCTGCAAAAGCCTTAGCCCTTTATTCTTCCATTTTCCCCTTGAGGCCGTTTTCTCCACTGCATCCTGAAGGGTGAACAAGGAAGTATTGAGACAGTTGAGATAACAATTAACAGATGCCGGATTTTCAGACATTTCCATTTTTAACCATCAACAAATCTGCTACAGATCTGGTTAATCTGCACTAAAATGTCATTTAACTTTTGTTCATTAGGGTTTGGAAACTAGGGATGGGGGTAGAAATAAACTAAAAATACCTGTGTGCTACTCACTCTGCAGGAAAAATGTAGCTAAGCCAAGTTTGTACTTGATTCCTTGAACAAGTGCTTCTGTGCTAAATTTCCAGGAGGGTTTGTGTTATCGACTCTTTGAGGTTTTGCTCATAGGATTTAGCAAGCGGTCTAATTGTTGCACACAGCGGTAGAGCGGCCTGGAGAGGTGTGTGCTCCCATGCTGAATTTAAGTTCCCAGGAATGTGCTAATCAGTAACTTTCCAGAAAACATACAGTAGTTCCTGTTGCCTTGTTATTTTCCAAACTATTGAGAATCCAGAAGACCCAACCCTTCTATTTTTGTGCTTCTAGGGATATTGCTTTGTGTTTTCCCAAGTGAGTACATTCTTACTTAAAGGCAGCTCTGCCAAGTTATGAGCACTGAAAATTACCAAGTGATATTCTGTGAAGAGTGGGGTGAGATGCTGCATTGCCTCTCAACCAGCTACCTCCTGACCAATGAACAATCAACAACTGCCGCAAGTTGTGGCTGCTCTAGAAGTCTGGCTTGATCCTAGAGAAATAGGGCTGGAAGACATAACCTGAGAATGTAGGACCCTCCGTAAATGCTGTTTTAGGAATTCAGACAGAAAGGGAAGGAGCAAAAAAAGGCAGAAACAGATTCTCCTGAAGCCTAGATTTGAAGTAAGATCCTGCCTAAGTCAGCTAAAACTAGCTTGTTAATAAGTTAACAACTCCAGAGACATAACTTACCATTAAATTTATCTCCCAGTTTGGGCTAGAATAGCCAAATTGGTAGGAAATCTATTATAATGAAATGGCTTTGATGACTTTTGAAAGATAGAACAATAGATTAATAGATAGATATGATATGATAGAGATGTGATATATATGACTATCTATCTATGTACTTCGTCATTTTCTTGACTGATGAGAGAAGAGAAGGAAATGTGGGAATCGCTTCAGTATTAGGTATGTTGAGTGACACATTGGCATTGGTTTCAAGACCCCTTTAAAAAGAAAAGAAGTTAGTACATTAGCCTCTGGAAAAGTATTTCTTTTAGGTCAAAAGTAGCTAATCATGTGAGAATAAGGTACATATCTCTAGAAATCAGAAAAATGTTTTTAAAAGGAGAAAGGAAGGATTCCAGGTCTTAGTCTGGGAAGACATAACTATAATTAGTATAGCAACAATAAACATTTCTTGAGGATTTATGAAATGCCAAGCCTTGTTACAAACATTGAACAGGGATTCACTTATCTAACCCCTTAACCACTATAGCAGTTGTCTAGGCTGAAACAGAATAATGAAGGATACTTCTTATAGCAAAGAGGATGTTTACTTTAAGGACCTGTTTGACTAAAGGAGCAATGAAACAAGGTATAGCTGGTAGAGAGGGCTGTTTGATGCTTTGCGTAAATCTGAATATGCAACTTGGGTTGCCACCACACATGTAAATTTGTAAATTGGGTAATCGGTCTTCTTTAATAAAATGTGTATCTGACCATTGGGTTGTAGAAATTTCAAAGATTTTATTTTTTGACAGGATGCCTGCCGTTTTTCTCTCTTGACTCCCGCTTGTTTTATTCATTTTGGGGTAGTTGCCAATTAGACCCAATTGGTAAGTATAATTAATAGACAACATGAATTTCCTTTTAAACCCCAACCAAGAAAATTAACCATAGAAATATTCATTTCCTTTACAAATTCCTAACACTATCCCTCCTATGACTGCTGTTTATCTCTATCTCTTCTAAGACATCCAACCACAACAGAGGTTAGTTACTCCCTATTATTTATCATCCTAATAATACCATGTAATACAGAGAAGAGAGAAATGCACATTTATTGAGGTCCTAGTATGTTCCAGGCACTGTACTAGCATTTTCATATATACTATCTCTTTTAATAGTCATAAAAACCCTTCAAAGTAGGAATTATTATCTTCCTTCTTTATAGTTGACAAAATGGTACCTCAGAGTAGTTAAGCTCTGGTTTTACAGCCAGTTAGTGGCACAGCCAGATACAAACCTCGGCTGATGTGACTCCAAAACCCTGGCTCTTTTCTCCCCACATAAGGAAGCATTATTTCATTCAAAAAATACTCCCCTAAAATTCTGTTACCTTAGAGGACTTGAGGGTCATTATTTCATTCAACAACTGTTTAAACACAGACTCTTTGCCTGAACCCTGGTTCAGCTGGGATTAATCATCAGCAGAATTTTGGGGGGAAGACAGTAGTTAGCAGTAAGATGGTGGAGGAATTCACAGGAACAACATGAGGAAGAAGTAGGACAGGGTGATAGCATGGCGGTAGGGGTGAAGACAAACAGAGGCGCTCCTGATCGTGTACCCATGGCTACAGTCTTTCTTCATGTGACTCGTGGACTTCCCTTTGTCATCCTATGCCTGAGAATATATGAAGGAGGCTGGGAAGGCAAAGGGACGTTCAATTGTCATCACTGGCATCTTTTTTGATCATTGCACCATCATCCAGTGCATTGGGGTAACCATGACATGAAATTTCCCATCATTGAGCTCATAACTCTTCCATGAGATAAGTAACAACTCTGTTAGTTGAAGGTTATAGACAAACTTCATCCAGGGACCCCTGAAGTAGGAAGCAGCAAATTTATAACCTCATAGGCTGACAGCCCTCTGTTCAAATTGTGTTACTTGAAAAAGATGTTAAACTTCCTCTAGGCAGGTTATATGTGTATCAGGAACATCTCATTGTTTTCTTTGGATGCTCTAACCTGTTTAGCCCAATTATTCAAACTTTTTACTACTGATAGACTCAGCTAATCAAATAGAAGACCATCCAAAATACAAATACCAAATTCATGATCAGTTAATTTTGGACTGTGTTGACTTGCCATTTTTCACATGCCCTCAACTGAACATGTTGTTCAGCATTTTCTCTGCCTTTTAAAGAATAGATTGTATGAAAAACAGTTACAGTTTAAACATCTGCCCTCTTTTCAACTTATGAAATGACTTGACACAAGTTGGCTGTGACCCTGAACTCTGTCATGCTTGTTAATGAAAAGGCACTTCATCAATCAAGACAATAATGGAGTCAAAAAAATAATATTGGGGGAATAGAACAAATTTTAGTGAAACCGTCTTGGTATTTGCCTGTCTTATTTATCTGACTTATTTTCCAATTCAAGCTAGGAGCTCTGTCTTTTTTAGAAAAGAGCCCATTCCACGTCAGAGCTATCTGTTCAGGGAGTGGGACAGTTCCTGTAAACAAAGGAATATGAATGGGGAACATCCACCTTTCTGATGAGATCTCTTAGGTCCTTTTACGTGTAGGGAGGAACGCTGGGTTGCAAATGCTTGACTGGCATTTTAGTCTCCAAGTCAGCAAACTTTACTGTTGCTGGTCAGAACTAATAGGTTCCTCTCATGATAGCATAATCTTTTTTTTTAATTGAAATATAGTTGATTTACAGTGTTGCATTAGTTTCTGGTGATAAACCTTCTTGATGGGACTCAGCCTCTTCTTTGTTTCACTGCTAATCTGAAGACCTCCCATATCTTCTCATCTGTTGTTTTTCTAGCTTTCCCCTCCTTTCATAATGCCTGTGGATCTTATGTTCCACCCATTGTAAGCTACTTGCGATTTCCCATAATGACATACCCCACTGGATGTGTTTGTGTCCTGTTTTAACATTTGCTGAAATTCCGACCTCTCCTAACTCTACTCTTTGGCAAAAACCTACACTTCAGATCTCAGCTTGAAAATCTTCTCTTGTAAAAAAATCCTGTCAGAAACCACACACACCATGATCCTGTTAGACTCAGTTATTCCTCACATAGCCCACGTTTCTACAACACTCTGTATAAACCAGTGTCGTCACGCTGTCTCTTTGGTAGCGTGCTTGTCTATCTGCCTCCCTGCACCGTGTCCCCTGCACCTGTAGATTGTGAGCTCCCTGGGAGCAGAGCCTGAGTCATATTCACTGGTGTTATCCTGCAAACCTAGCAAAGTGCCTGGCACATGCAGATGGGTAGGTGCTCAATAAATTTTTGTTGTAAACATCAGTATTTGGTTTTCTGGCCTTATTTTTAACTCTTGTGTCCAGCCTGACATAAAAATGCAATAGAAGAGTTTAGATACTAAAAGCTATACAGAAAGGACGCATAATAAAGCAGTAATACATGGACAGAGTCAAGGAGAATAAAGGTGAACATGCACAGGCAAAGACTATCATGCATACTTCCAACTGTCATAGGCATAAAAGCATTTATTCTGGAAATTTGACTGCGTTTCTGTTGAATCATGCTTGTTATTAAATCATTTCCATCTTGTGGATATAGAGAATCTAACGATATACATTTTTTGTAGCAGCCTATGCCATCATGGCTTCATTATTTCTGTTTGCACAGAAAAAGGAATAAGCATTGACTTTTCCCCACTTACCTAAAGTGATAATTGCCTGTGGCCACTTTTCGGTCTAGATTAGGATCAACCATTCAGTAGAAATGCATAGCTAACTTTAGAAAGTTTAGACAAACATAAAATAGATGGGAAAACCTGTGCTGACTGAGTACTTTTCTGCCATAATCAACAATTTTACGGTGGGATATATTTAGAGAAGATAAGGTATCTTATTCTCTAGGGGTCTTTAAAAAAAAAAGTGGGCTAAGGGTTTAATTCATTAGAGATGAGTAAGGCCAGGGAATTTGGCATAGGACCCTTCAAAGCCCCTTTCCAGGATTTAAAATAATTTGCCCATCCTTTCAAAATATTGTTTGGATCATTTCAAGCCATTGAAACTAGTGGATATAAAAGTCAAGCAGATTTCATACAGGCTTGGAAGATGGCTAGAAATAGTGCTCCCAAGATGTCAGTAATAAAATAAGTTTTAATCCAATAAAAATCTTTTAACTTGAACCCTCAGCTAAAGATCATTAACCCCTGAGAGATTTGAAAAAAATAGAGATGTTATGCCCTAATATTGGCCAAATAAGCACACTGCTTTTTTTTTTTTTTTTTTTTTTTTTTTTTTTTGGCATCCATTGCTGAAGCAAACAAGCAGCTCTTACCCTCACTGAACAGGCTGTCCCTGTTCTGCAAGGAGGCCAGATCTCACAAGCTGTGTGGAGCCCCACATGCCACAGCCCTGCAGGCAAACACTGAGGTCCTAAATCTCAGTCAGAGGAATCAACAGTTCTTGTTGGCTAATGAGCCTTGGCGTCTCTGGGTCCACATGCGGTTCTGTGGGCAGTTCCTGCCAGAATGAGGTAGGATGAAAAGAGCAAGTGCACCTTTGCTGAAACAGGGGGATGAGGATTGAGGAGTCAGCTTTTATGGTCATCAGACAAATCTGAGCTGAACCCTTCCTCATTAGCAGCATTTCTTCCACCCAGAGGGAGCACACAGGAAGTGAGTGTTGACTCTGGTACACAGTAGAATTTATTATGAAATCGTGGGGGAGTTTGTGGAGAAGTGGAAAGTTCTCTTCACCCTGTATTTCCATTCTTCAGTTCTCTTTTCTTGGTATGCATGGGGCAGTGTTTATTTTGTTGATTTATTTATTTCCACTATTCAAGTAATAATCATTGTCATGAGTACAAATTACTGTTCATAAATTTAGATATGTAGGAAATGTCACATGATAACAATTTTCCTTAATTCAAATAAATCCAATTCCAAGCCCCCTTTCCATCTAGCTTTGATAAATTCAGTTCTTTATTAGGTCTGTCCCACCCTCTTTCTCTCCCTTCTCTAGCCCTCCCCCTCCCTCTCTCCTTTCTTCTTCTCTGCCCCCGTCTCCCATCTACCCCCACCTCTCTCCCTCTTTCCTCTCTTCTCTTGTCTCCCCACCCTACTCTCCTTGCTTTCCCCCATCCCGCATCTTACGCTCACAGTGCACCTAGAAAATTGGAATAGGGCTTCTTAACCTCCCTCAGTCAAGGTTACCCCTTATAATAACCACGGTCTGAGCCTGCTTGGTGCCCCCCCAGGTGGAAAGCTCTGGGGGCCCCTGGCCCTGTAAAGCCAGCAGGATCTTTGCTGTGGTGGCATCTCCGTGCCCAGGGCTCAGCATCCCGAGGTGCACTTCACGGCAGGCCCCCTCAGCCCAGACACCTGTGCTAACCCCGCCCTCGTGGAGCTCACACTGGAGTAGGAGACAGAAAATAAATAAGTAAAATATGTAGCGTGTCGCATAGCGATAAGTGCTGGGGAGAGAGATACATCAGAGAAGGCAGGAAGCGGAGTGCAGGGAAGGGGCTGCAATTTTCAGTATAGTAGAGGGAGGCCTCCCTGAAAAGGGGATATCTGAGGAGAGATATGGAGGAAGTGAGGAAGCGAGCTGTGTGATGTCTTGGGGGAGATCACTTCCAGCAGAGGAAATAGCAATGAAAAGGCACTGAGGCAGGAATGTGGGCAGCATGTTTGTGGCACATCAGGAGGCCTGCATGGCCATGTGGACTGAAAGAGGAGAGGGGTGAGAGAGGAAGCCAGGGAAGGAAGAAGGCCAAGTCCAGGGAAGACTGTAAGACCCCTGACTTTCACGTTCACTCTGTGGGAAATGGGAGCTTGTGGAGTTTCTAGCAAAGGAATGAGTGGTCTTGTAGATTTCAATGAATCACTCTACCTGCTGAGCTGAGAGTAGCCTGAATTGGGAGCAGAGATGAAAGCAGAGATGCTGTTCAAGAGAAAATGGCAATTATCCAGGCAAAAGCTGGTGGTGGCTTGGTCTGGGGGTGGTAGCAGTTGAGGAGATGAGAAGTAGTCATATTCAAGCTATACTTTGAAGGTAAAGCAGGCGAGATTGATCTGGCATAGCTCCAGGCTTGGGTGCTGATCAGCTAGGAGAATAGAGTTGCTGCTTTCTAGGCTGGGGAAGACTACAGGGGTGGGGATGGTAGGCACGAGACAATATCAGGAGCTTGGCTTTGGGTACGTCAAATTGGAGATGCCTCATAGTGTGTGTGGAGACACTGAGAAGGATGTGATTATGTGAGACTGAAGTTCAGTGGAGATATTTGGTCTGGCATTATAAACATGGAAGTTGTCCATGTGTAGACAGTATACGAAACCATGTGAGTGGATGTGACCAGCAAGGGAGTGTGTCAGCTTGGTTGGTTTCTCATTGATCATAGGCAGACTTGGGCTTGGCAAAACTAACAGATGTTGCCACATATGAATCATATTTATCACATTAGTTAGACTCAAAGGTTGGCAAACTATGGCCTGTGGGCCAAATCCAGCATGTTATTCATCTTTGTAAATAAAGCTTTATTGGAACACAGTCTTGTCCACACTCATTCTTCTGTCTGTGGCTGTTTTCGTGCTACAGCGGCAGAGTTGAGCACTTGCGTTAGAGACCATCTGGCCTGCCAGGCTGAAAATATTTACTATCTGGCCTTGTCCAGAAAAAGTTTGCTAACTCCTGTTCAGGCTTTAAAATAGACTTTTGGGAATATAAACGGGGCATTTCAATCCTACTCCATGGGCTTTCATCTTGGTTTATTCCAGGGGGCACATCTTCAATTTCACTTCTTTTCACAGGGAAAAGTCTCCACTCCTTACAGCTTTATGCTAGGGCAGTGGTCCTCAAAGTATGGTCTGGGGACCAGCAACAATAGCATCACCTGAGGACTTGTTAGAAACGCACACTCTCAAGTCCCATTCTAGACCTGCTGATACGAAGCTCTGGTGGGTAGGGGAGCAGCAGCAGTGTGGGTTTTAACTGCTCCTCCAGGTGATTCTGGAGCATGCTAAGCTTCAGAGCCACTGCTAGAGCAGACACTGACTGATAATGAGGAGCTGAGAACTGGAAATGTGCATTTCTACACACCCCTTCTTGTGATAATTTTCAATATACAGACTAGTTCTTTTCAGGCTTTTAAGAGCAGTCCTTAAGAGTGCCACGTTCTTATATGTAACATTAGAATCGCCCATTTTCTAGAATGATGGAATGCATGTTATTGCAGTCAAATGATTCTTAGTGGCAACAGTAAGAATAAGCCAAGTGGCTGTTTCACACAAACCAGACAGAGTAGGATAATGAGGTTAAACGCCCCCAGTGATGAAGGACCCGGCGTCCCCACTGCATGGCCCTGGGCCTTGACTGTCTCCCGTTCCCCATCACAGCACTCCAGTGTGCCTAAGTGATAGAATGTAATGAGGCATTTATTTGTAAGAGAGAAAAGTAGAAGGGATTTATTTCCAGCACCATCAAGGATATGCTAGAATAGAGAGAAACTTTAAATTGACATCTTCTCCCTCCAGGGTTTATGCAGGTGCTGCTGTACTGTTGCTATTTTCCTTTGCTTAATGATCTAATCCTTCCCTGGAGCTTCACCCCTCTGTGTGTCTAGAGGAAGGACTATCTGTGATAACGAACAGCTAGGATTTATTTAGATGGAGCTGGAAATCTGATCTCAGACATCAGGGAGGAGCAACAAGTAAGTCGTGGCCCTTTTAAGCCAGAAAGAGGTGAACAAAGAACAGGGAACAAACTGAAGCCCCTTTCTCAGTATCTGGAATTGGCATATGTTTTTAAAATCTGCTAGAAATGAGTTTGAGACCCTAAGACATGAGAGAGATAGAATAATCATGTGTACTGGTTTCCAAGATTAAATAGTTCTGGTTTATACCTGTCATCCCAGAGTGGTTATTAATGATGACCCCATCACTTGCAAGAGTATTCTGGTATTTATATGATACATCACGTTGTCACCCTAGCGAGAGACAAGCCAGCAGAGTGTGGAGTGCAGGCCCCGTGTTTCCTAACAGGTCTCTGTTTGAAACCTCATTCAGACATGCGATTTAGTCTCAGTGCCTCAGTTTATTTAACTGTGAAATGGGGATGATAATCTCTCTATCACAGGGTTGGTGAGCAGATTGAATGAGCATATATAACCCACCCTGTTGAGTGCCCAGCACCTGGTGGATGCTTAGTAGCTGCTACTTCCTCTCTGGGAGAAAAAAACTGCCTTCAGTCAGTTGACCCAGTGGACTTCAATCCATGAAGCCATTCACTGCAACCTAGAAATTATAAGCCACCTTGTTTGGGGCTCCATTTGTAATAAGCTTTTAAAATCCATTGCAATTGTTGTTTCCTTTTAAGGAGCTATAAGGACATTAAGAAAAAAATGTCTTTCAGAGAAAGCCATATTTGCACTTAAAAAATAAGGTCATGTTCACAAACTTGAACCAGAGGCTCAAGTTAATTAGATGCTACTGCAAAGTGAATGCCAGAAACAGAAATGACAGAATTGTAATTCATGGTGTTGGAGCTTGAGAAAGCCTAGTAAATTAAAACTCACTCTTGACAGGACAAGATTCAGATTGACTGAAATTGGATGCTGGAGTTGGGCAGATGGAGATCAGAATATCATTTTTATTAATGATGAAGTTGTTGGAGATAATGACTTAGTATGAGGGCCAAATGGGCTTGTCAGCTCACCTCAGCCCTCAGAGAGCCAGCCAGAGGAGAAATTTGGGTCTGCAGCAAACAACTTTACTAATATCACTGACTGGCACTAGTCCATGGTGGCAAAGGAAGAAAGAAGCTAAATCCTCCTCACTGAAAGACTTTTAATAGACTAGTGCTATCCAGTCAAGAAACATGGACAGACATTAGTCACAACTAACCAGTTTACTCAGTTCTATATGTGGAGAGGAGCATGAGAAGGACAAGGGGCTAGATGTGTCACCCTGATGGAGCTCCCTCCACAGGGACACTTAAAACCAGAGGAAAGAAGGTTCCCCAGGACATTGTCACCATATTTGTCACTGAGGCTTTAGAAACAGTCAAGATTTGATCAGATTGGAACACAATTTTTAGAAAATACCCCAGATAATCAAATAAAAATGTATCACTTTTCCCAACTGTTGGTCAGAAATTGGATTAAATACCGTTACTATATCCCAAACAATCAGTACCCTGCCTTTGTCTCATACATAATAATGGTAGCTGGTTATTTTAATAGCCCTTGATAACTTTGCTGGTAAATGAAGGTCACTCCTGGCCTACAGCAGCTTAGCTGCTGGAACATATCAATCCTCTCAGGGGGAACAGAATTAGGTTTCCACTTCAGTCAGATAGTTCCCTAGTCACTTCAGTTGGAGGAAGTAATAGCTTTCGTGGGCATCCTTCCTGTAAGGGGAAGCGTGTACACCTTTGTTTAGATCTTTCTCCCCAAGGACCAGGACACGTTGTCACTCCAGCTGGGTCCAAACCTGAGACATAATCAGGCTTCAATTTAAAAGTACAAGACAGCTGAATTGAAATGGGCTTTTTAAGTTCCTAAGACTCTGGACTCTTCCAGACTTGATCCAGATGAACAAATGGCATATGAACACCTACCCAGGTCACTCAGCATGTTCTTTCCTAGGTCTCTGACCACCACTAAGGCCCAATAGTGAAGACCTATGAAAGGACACCATGAGGCCCTTGCATGGCTGGCATCTCCACTTGGAGTAGTATATATCAGTAGTATTGAGATAGGTCACTCAGTCCCTTTATAACCACCAACTTACTCCCATCCATTCAGCTGTACTAGTCCCAAGGTATAGACCCCAGGCATTGCACCTTTTTATTTTATTTCACAAGCATTTATTTGAACTACCATCTAAGTATGAGGCTCTATGGAAACCACAATGTTGTCAAAGAGGGGTGTGGGTCTCTCTGTCTCAAAGAATTTACAATTTAGTAGATGAAACATTCATTAAAGCAAAGCAGAATAAAATAGCTGCCAAAGAATATGTAAAAAAATAAACAAACAAACAATGGGATTACAAAGGAATGAATAATTAATACTACCTGAGGGAGTTAGGAAGGGCATCAGGAATTAATGACATTTGAAATGAGCTTTGACAATTGAGTTAGGGTTTCTGAAGGGCCACAAGAAATAGCACCTCTCCTCTTCATCCAAGTTCTGAACACTTTGAGAAATCAAAGAAGTAGTGGATGGAACTCAAAATACTATTTTTAGTTGGGGTACAAGTTTGCAGACGTGGCTTTTAGTCTATTGACCAAGTGGACATAATGAGTCCTCAGAATTTGGCAGAATTCCATAGTGAGTCTTCACATCCCCACCCCACCTCACACACCTGCAGGGATAGGGCTCTGGAGGAGCTGGGAGCTGTTAGGCTTTCTGCAGGCAGGAAGATGCCAAAAGGAAGAAGAGTGAGGCTGAGTGAGCAAATCCAGTTAGTCTCCTCAAATTTACCGAGGAACCAAGTGAGAAAACGAGCATAGAAAACCCAAGGATGTGCTTAGGGAAGATTCCTCCTCATGTAACCGAGAGTAGGGAGAGATACTCATCTCTGAAAATTACAATGGCTAAAGGTAAATTTAAAAATAATCCTAGATGGAGGATCAGGAAGATATTTTAGGTGAGACTAGAATCGGAGTGAATGGAAAGTTCTGGAGAGACAGGAGGTTGTGAATGAAGATTGAGTCTAAAATATGGTGAGCCTGGTCTGTCATGCAGAATGATTAGGCTTTATCTATAAGCAATGAGAACCCACTAAAAACTGTTATAGAGAAGACTGTATTTACAGATGATAACTAGCAGTTATGTGATGATTGTTACAGAGGCAGAGAAATCAGTTAGGAAGCAATCTCCGTAGTCCACAGGAAAACCAATGAGCATAGAAACTGGGCATTTGGCAAAATTCCTGACTTTAGGAGAATTTAAATCAGACCTGAGTGCCCTGGATCTCAGGTCAGTTGATTGAAGGAAAATTGTATCTGTCATAAAATATTTGAAAATTTCTATGGAAATAATTAACATTGTCATTTAACCTATGAGAAATCAGGATACACTTGAGGTAATTCGGTATCCTGCCTTCCTGCCTTTCTTTTGTACCTCAAATTTCAGTGAGCAACTACTACATGTAGAACACTCTGTGGTATGCAGGGAATAGAGTTAAGCCTACTCACAGGGATGCCCAAACATGTCATTTGATGAGAGAAAACTTCAAGAGACATGTAAGATACTAGGAGAATTTTTTTCTTTATACCATAGTAGTTTATTGACAAATTTATAAAATGCTTTCTTTGACATATGCTTTTTAGAAAAGGAAATGCTATAGGAGCACAGAAGTGAGAATAATTTATTCTGCTGGGGCCTGAGGAAGACTTGTCTTTGAATCTGGGACCTGCAGGATCCTTAAAGAGGGAGTAGAACTTTAGCATTTGGGGCAGGGAGTAGTAATTACAGTCTCCTTCAAATAATGCAGAGAGATTTTTTTTAAATTATTTTTGAAGGGTAAATTAATACACCATTTTGTCATCACCAGCAACATTTCCCTCTGTCTTACCCTCTGCCTCTCCTACCCAGCTGTGCCCTGCACTGCAGGCTAGGTCTTTCTATGTTTTTTTCAATCCTTAATTCCCCTGGCTGCTCTGCTGCTTACTAATTCAGCCAAGAAGCCAAAGGAACTTGTACAAGTTGTGGACCTAGATCCTGGCATATTTATAGGGGAGTGTGGGCAAAGAATTATAAAGTCAAATGAGTTAGAACAACTCTGATTACCTTACATTTGAGAAGGCAAGGAATGCCTTTTGATGTGGGCCTTGAGCAGTGCAGAAACTCAGAAGACTATAGCTTTGTTTGGGCGAGTTTTCTTGTAGACTTAGATCAATTACATTAAAACATTCATCCTGCAAACAATGGCTCCAAAGAAAATAATGCTGGCTTTCTCCTTTTATGAGAGTGAAACTTGCCTTACAGCCCATGGGACTGGCTGTTCCCTTTCTATTGAAGTGATTCACGTGGAATATCGCTTGGATGTCCTGGAAATATACAGACATTCCTGGCACAACATTTTAACCAGAGCTGTCTGGCCGTTAGGGAGTAACTCTTTTCCATTAAGTCAAAAGCTTAGTTTGTTTGTTAGCATATAATATACTTGAAGTCGCTCATGGGTTTTGTTATTTGGCATTTACATCTTTATCCAACCCACAGAGTTCAAAAGACTTTAACAAGCTGTTGAAGTACTGAGGAGAGGCCCCTTGGTAGAAGGCATTTGGAGAGTGACACGAAAGATCATCTACCCAAAAGCAGAAAGTTTTAACCTTTTGGATACAAGATAAAGGAATTTGGCTTCCTAAGCCTGTTATTGGTCTGCATGAGAGAGTATTTCAAACTTTGGAAAAGTATGTTTCAAATTATTTACTTGTCAGAACATCCTTTTGTTTTGAATATATAAAATGTATTTATCTCCATGAATCATTTATACCTTTAAAGTAGAAACCTTTTATAAGCTTAATAAATAGAAATAAGTATCTTTATATTTGTGTTTAACTATATAGTTCTCAGCAAGTGGAAGTGCCAGGCCCTGTTCTAAGTGCTTTATAAATAATAACTCATTTATTATTCAAAACAACCCTATGAATTGCATGCCAACTCTGTGTATTAGATACTGTGTGAAATACTAAAATATATTTTTTGTTTATCAACTCATATCAAGATATATTTCTGCCTTTCTAGGAAATGCAGAGTTCCAGCTAACATGTTATTAGTTTGGTGAAGTCTAGACATGCTGTCAAAATTTCTAGTAGGTAAAATAGGCTAGAGTGAGCCATGCTGAGCTGGCAAATGGGGGTCAACAGGAAGCAGCAGACAAATGAAGGCAGAGGTAGTCACGGAAGTGAGAATCAGAGTCAAAGAACAGGACAGGACAGATTCAGCCCAGTTCCAGACACGCAGCCCACAATCTAAGGAAACACCTCATCTGAGAGACTGAGGCATGACAGGGCTTCCAGAGCGTAGGGCAGAGATGACAGTGGAGTGGTGATGCATGAAGAAGTGCTTCCAGGACAGTCCACTGAAATTGACGCAAAACCCCAGTCCTGGGGCTCACATTGCCAGGGAGGGAGCAGGCGGATGTCCCAGCCTAGCTGGCTTATAGCAGATGGTGCAGCTCTTTGGAGCCAAAGGTATTCCGAAAGGAGTAATTGCTCTCCCTGCCCTTAGCCTTCGAGCTCTTGGAAGACCTTCTAAACCCCTTCTGCTGTTAGGGTGAAGTTCCCTGACAGACCACATGGTGAGTCCTTCTCTCTCTGAGTGAGAGAAGCAGGGCAGCTTCTCATGACGGGTACCAGGCTTCCCACTTGAGTATGTTATGCTCCAAAATGAAGGCTCACCCGACACCTGTGTAGATAGTAGGCTGACGCCCAATTTCGACCTGAATATTGCCTCTAAAAGCCCTACCTCAAACAAAAAAATCTCTACTATCCTAAAGTTTTCTTTTACAAAGATCCCTCAACTCCTCTCTCCCTGCCGGGGTCCTCATGCTGAGAAAAGAGCACATGAGGACTTTCAGGGTGGTTAAGGATGGGCGAAGACTGCCTTGGAGTGAGCAGAGGTGAGGCTGGGGAGGAGAATGTTTGGTAGTGATGAAGGGGAACTCACTCAGAATAGATAAAGGGGTATTTTGATAAAGAGACAGAAATGTGTCTCTAGGAAGGTTTGCAAACTGCGGCCTGCCCTGCTTCCATATGACTCATGGGCTAAGAATGCTTTTTTCATTTTTAAATGTTTGAAAATAAAAGAATATTTTGGTGAGATATGAAAACTACATGAAGTTCAAATTTCAGCATCCATGAGAAAAATTCCATTTTTCTCATTAGTAAAACTGTCATGCAAAAAAATTGTATTCAGTTGTATTTTGAAATTCATCCATAAACATTCTGTATAAGTGTGTTTTCTCTCTTGTTATATAAGTACCTGCACAGTGTCCTCCATTTTGTCTATTGTCCTAGAAAGCCTAAAATATTTACTCTCTAGTCCCTTACAGAAAAAAGAAAAAAAAAAAAGCTGTCTACCCCTGGTCTGTACGAGATTCTGTGCAGAGACTACAGCCAAGTGACTATATTTTGAACTGAAAAGTCACTAATAATCCAGGCAATCTCTGTCTCTCTCTGTGTCTCCCAAACACGCACACACACTCTTACCCTCCCTCTCGTTCAGGCCACATGGTCTCTCCTCTGTGATGCCCTCTGCTCCCTTCTTTTCTTCCTGCATACAGGCTTCTTTGCTTGTGTTCGCCCTCACATGGTCCTGTCAGCACCACCACTAACGGAGGCTTTACTCCCCAAATACTCATGCCCACCCAGCCCCTCCCTGTTACTCACCTTGGGTTCAGGGTGTTCACTCCAGTTCCAGAAAGGCAAATCTGGCCCACTCCAAGCCTGGAATCTACCTCTATTCCAACTAGCTTTGAAAGATGCCAAGTAAGGCTGCCCTTCTGTGCTGCGGACAGTTCAGCTCTGATAGGGGAATGTGGATAGAGAGGACATGATGGGTGTGTCCAGTACACATGCCACAGTTACCTCTTTGGTTGGCTTTCAAGATTTCCTATTCAATTCACTTATCCACACCTTTGGCCTTCGGTTGCTACACAGAGAAGCAAAGCAAGATGGCAGTGTCCAAAATGAAAACCATCTGGTAGGCGCTAGTACAGGATTCCTAAGAAAATACCTACAGCATCAGTAATGCACAAAATATATTGGTTCAATAGCAGAAAAAAAAAATTGGAAACAAAAGAAGGGGATTAGCCATATTAATTCAATAGATTTTACATTTTTAATCCCCAAGATAAGAAATGGTATGCACCATCAGTGTTCAGTCTTTTATCACTGTCTCAGAGAGGTGTTTCCATTAATTCAAACTCTCTATCTTTACTGTCTTGACAACCTCATATCTCGAGCCAAATTTGCTGAGATTTTAAATGCCAAGATAAAACATACATGTATGTTTATTCTGGAATACTTTATTTGCTTTAAATATGGAAAGATTGTATATGGAGGGGATCCATTAAGTTAAACATCAACAAGGGAGCTGCCATAGAGATTGGTGATGGCAGAAAAAGACATTTAAACAATTCACATTATTTTTACCCCTGCTTAGTCTTACAGTGGGTTGGAAATTTGTGCTGCAGGGAAAGACCCCAGCCCTCTTTTAAGGAATTTCTTTCTCACTAGAGAAACACAAGGGCCTAAAAGTGAAGCATCTACTTACATGTGGTTTTATTTTGACTGCTTAATAGTTTGTGCAGTATTTTTTATTTCAAATGTTTTCCTAAGCATCAATTTAGGTGCTTAATTATAGTGGCAAAAAAAAAAGTGTGATAATAATAACATTTGTAATTGGTTTGAACTGGGTTTGGCATTCCAATTGAGTATATCATCAGGATTCACTAAAACATAAATAGGTTTATTACCCTTTTCTGAAGAAGGTCAGACACATTCCAGTTATAGTTCTGTTTTCTTGAATAGATCATGCATTCTATCTCCAAAACATGAAGTAAATATCTAAAGTGTCTGCTTCCATAGAAGACTGAAGGGACATTCTAGATAAAATGAGATGCATTTTTTTGTTATGTCATCCCTAGATATTTTCTTGGGCTCACTCTGTTCCTTAATAACTCAAAGATTTCCAATCATGGGTGGGGAAGGAAGCGTAGTAAAATTTTCTTTTTCTGTATAGTAATATTTTACATTTGTACCTGAATATTCATTTGCCAGAAATCTTCCTAATTGTATGAAGCACCTTAAACTTAATAAACAAGAATAGTATTGAGTGTTGTCAGTTAAACACAGCTGATTACCAGCTTTATTTAATTTTCATAAATCTATCCCACAATTTCCAGACCACAGAAGAGATGCATTAAAGGAAGCAAGAATCTAATTCTAAAACTGTTTGCAAAAAGCTATGGTATTATGCAAGCTTCAGCCATTATTTCTCAAGTAGGCAATAACAGGTGCCCATTAAAATGAGACAAATAGCTTCTCCTCCCATCACTACAGTAATTGCTAATGCCCCCCAAGTCTGTGTAAAGTTTGTTTGTAAAATACAAGATCTTAATGGGTTACTGAGTTTTTATGGCCCCATTATAGTCCAAGTATAGGAGATAGTGACCAGTATATCTCTTGGTAGAGTCAATCATTGAATCAAAGATCAGACTATTCATGTGAGAAGTTGGATAAAGGGGACATGTTCAAAGATTTTAAACAGTATGCAAATTTTAATAATGTAAATTTAAAATTGTGCAACATAAATGATAGTGATAAAGTCTCACTATATTTATACTTTCAAAGCATACAGATTCTCCAAACGCACTACTAAATCATCAAGAATCACGTAATCCCAGAACTGGCAAGGCCAGTGAGTTAACTGTTCATGTTATTGCTAAACAGCCTTAGCTGGCAAACAGAAATGTTTACCCATCACTGACAGACTTGGTCTTGAACTGTTCAAGATCTTTAAGTCATCTCTCATGTAAAATTTGATGTCTCCTTTCTGAATGACATATACTATAATAATCACATGATCTGTGGCTTTGGTCATTAAGACTTAGCTAATTATCAGTCTTCTATGCTCCATCTCCTTGTAAATATGAACCATTTTCCAACAATAAATAAGTTATTCCTTAGGCCTGTTGGCATTTTTGGTCACATACAGTATTGTTGACATGAAACCGAAGTATTAATTTAGTTTGATCAAAATTCTGAGTTATCCAGGCATTTCACTAAAAACTACCAAATATTTTTACATGTGTCTGAACTGATCATAGATTGTAGTCTATGTCAGTACTAAGAGAGGGAGAGGTGGGAAAAAGGGTCTTTTGGAATTTTAAGACATTTCTCTATCCCTGCCACCTCCCTTCTTCACAACACCCAACCTAGTCTTTGTTTAAGCCAATTTTGACAATTTTTGAATTATTGGGAGCCCAGGCTGAACTACATGGCAGTCACAACAAAATGGAATGAAAGTCTAAGAGGTTATCTTCTGCAGAGAATAATTATTTGGGGTTCAGTTTATAATTTGAAAGCTTGAGGTCAACCTGGAATCCTATAGAATGTATGTGCTAAATCTATTACTCAAGCCCACATTTTTGTAGGTGATAATGCTTCCAGTTCCAAAATTGCCAAAGATTGTGGCAAATATCTTACCTCCTCCTGCTTAAGCAACTCTATGTTGCTCCAAAATTAAATTCTAATGGAAATCTCTAAGAAGTTTTTGGTTGTGGTAGAAAATAAAAAATTACTATAATCAACTGAAGAATTTATCTACTTTCCCCAAAACCGAAAGAATAAGTATTCACCAAAAAGTTGAGGGATCTAGATAAAAAGAAAAAAATTTTAGTAATAATAGAGGTTATATTTTTTAAAACTATAAATTTAAACTATTTTTTGTGAACAGTCCATAGTTTCAGCTGAGCAAGTTGTATATTTGTGAGGCTCGTCAAAGGAATTTTATTAATTTTTTTGTGTACATAAAGAAAATGGCAGTGTTCCCTAAGAATCCAGCTGAATCTGTAGTAAATTCCCAACATGTTTTCTTTATTTCACTTAAAAATATATATCCCATTCTTGATATTTTAAAAAGCTTTTTCTTTACTAATGAAGTCATATATGCAACAGTTCTAATTGGTAAATTTGTGAATTTCTCTAGAGATTTTTTTAAATATCCTATGTCCAAAATGTAATTTAGAAAAGAAAGTGTGAACAGAAGAAATAAAGAAAATTAAGGAAGAGAGAGAGAGGAATGAAGGATGGGAGGAGAGAGATCCTATAGACAGTGCATCCCCCTGGAAAGTTTAGCCAATCAATATAACTCGGTAGTAATGATGTGATATAGTTTCCCCAGACATTGAATTTTGTTTGAAGAAAACCTTTCTAGAACTTATTTCAGAGGCCTCAGTGAGCTTCATAAAAAAACACAAGCTGATGCTCTTTGCGTATAGAGAGGTCCCTCAGTATCCTTGGGGGATTGGTTCCAGCCCTGCCCCCCATGAATACCAAAATTGCAGATGCTTAAGTCCCTTATATAAAATGGTGGAGATTTGCATGTAACCTATGCATATCCTCCCATATACTTTAAATCATCTCTAGATTACTTATAATGCCTAATATAACATAACTGCTAGGTAAATAGTTGCCAGTGCCTGGCAAATTCAAGTTTCGCTTTTTAGAAATTTCTGGAATTTTTTTTCAATTTTTAATCCACAGTTGGTTGAATTCATGGATGTGGAACCCACATGCACAGAGGACCAACTGTATATCAATGTGTGTAATTTAGGGTGGGGTTTCATAAATGTCCATGAGCAAGTTTCTTATGAATAGGCTTCAAGGATCCATGAAATCTTGAAATTGCACAAAACATTTTTCTGACTGTTCAATGTGCATTTATTTTTCTGGAAAAATGGTCATTAGCTTTCTTCAGATTCTCAAAAGTATTCAAAGATCCTTGTGTCCAAAAAATAGGCTAAGAATCATTGCTTTAAGTCATTACTGATTATTTGATATCTTTTTTTTTTCTCAGAAACAAAGGCAATATGTTTGTATGTGTGTGTTGACAAAAAGGCTTAATGTTACCATAAATTGGCAAATTTAATTTATACAAAGCTTATTTTTTAGGCATGGTGGTCTGATTCTCTACTACCCGTAACTAAGAAAGTCAAAAATGCTTTTGTTTTAGGCTATAAGGGTTTTTATTGTCTATGGAACAAATTTCTATGTATTATCACTAACAGAAATGGGAGAGAATTCGGAGGCATAGATATATTGGATATATTCAATTTATGAAAAAATAGATATTTTGATACTTTGCTTCATCTAGTTTTTAGCCCTGGAATATATATACCCTAATCAATATAGTTGTTTTCATCATTTTAGTTGATTACAGCTTCATTCCAAATATAGGAAATCTGACCATCTAAATGCTTCTATATTTCTAGAAGTTACAACAACTTGATTTATTGACAAATACATTGACAGAAAATCAACTGACAGTTTATTGCTTTCAAATCTTCGTATGAAAACTGATTCTTTGGACTTACATTTCCTCTCAAAGAGAGGAGAGTTTCCAGCCATCTTGCCTATTGTCTGGTAGATTCTAGATCACTGGAACATTCTAGCAGGTCCATTTATGACTTCTTCCTTCATGAGTGGATCACAGTTGGTCTGTGAGTTGAAGTAAAGATCCACTGATAGAATCAGTACTCAAGAATCAGAATTAGGCCAAGGCCTCTCTTAGAAGAAGATCCTAGAAATAGTCTAAATATTATCATTTGGTATAAACCAGTAGGTATAGTGTATTGTCCCTGGATATGAAACAATAGGGGAGCATGTGTTAAAGAAAAGCAAAGGGGAAAACTAAATAGCACAATACTTTAGGAAATACCTTATAAAATAACCTTAAACATAAATAAATTATAAAACAACTTTTATTGTGCCTTTTCTAAGGCACATTAAATCCATATAGGGGTGGGTATTTTTTATGTCAGAAAATTCTCCTCTGAAAGAAATGTGCTGTATTAACATTTCAAGTTAGCCCTTAATCTTCAAAGTGCCTTTCAATAGGGACTTACTTAATCCTGATAATCAACGGCAATGAAGAAGGTGTCTCTTTATAGACACCCAAACAGAGCTTTAAAGTGGCCTTTTGTCTGAGTTATTAGGGCTTCTGGGTCAAAGTTGGAGAGCATGACCTTTGACTTCCCTCTCCTTGGATCTGAAGGAGTAATTCTCAAAAACTCCCTAACCACAGAAACTCTGATGGGAATACAGGTCATCTCTCTCTCCCAGTTCCTTCTGGGCAACAAAAAGAAATCGTGTCTTCTTCCCTCAACAATTGTCATTTTCTTACATTTTTAAAATGTAGATTTAAAACAGCACTCTTTGTGTGTGTGTGTGTGTGTGTGTGTCTGTGTGTGTCTGTGTGTGTGTGCGTGTGTGTGTGTGGAACTGGCTTTTTGGACCATTCTTTTCAGATGAAAAACCGTGAAAAACACTGACTTAGAAGAGATAAGGCCCTAAGAGACTGATGTACTTAGACTTTAGAAGTAAAACAGGTCACACAGTCTAATAAAATCTCTTAGTGGAGCAAGAAATCAAACCCCAAACTATCATTTCTCATAGGGAAGCAGTTTCTTGATAAAAGATAAAAACCATAGCAGAGGAGGGAAGAGGGTGGACGGGGATGACTAAGGGCTTTTTTTAGTTCATATTTAGAGAAGTGGTACAGAATCTTTCTTTTTTAAGATAAGTGCTCTGTGTACCCTACAAAATCATATCATTTTTATGACACTGCCCAATTTCCTAACTATTCTAAGAAGACAGAGTGAGAAAATACAATGTGGCACCAAAATGAGCAACAGGAAGTTACTCAGTGAACAATGACGATACTTGAGATGTCACTTGAAAGCTAATTTCTTTCTCATTGTGTCTCTCACAGACATTTGTTTTTAGTACTTCTCTTTACTATGTTAGGTTGAACATACGTAAGTGCTGATGTTAGAGCAGTTTTTTTATTTGCAAACAGCAATGTCTATGGCTCAGCATAAATAGCTTGAAGTCCCTTAATTCAACTGAATTCAGCAAATATTTACCCATCAGTTGCCTGGCAACTGGCTCACTGGTGAAGGACACAGTAATGGCAGATGATAGATGTCATGTCTCCTGGGTAATTTATTATGACTGTTAAGAATCAATAATCAAGCTAATCACCAATGGTCAGAAAGAGATAGCCCCCCCCCCCCAGTTTAGCCAGTAGTTGATTTAACAAGTTAAACTATACCCCGAGTTGATTTTGACAGTCTTTCATAAAAAGAAACACTTAGGCATTTTCTTAGCACTCTGATGACTTCAGGAAGGTGGCTTTTTTTTTTTTAACTTCCCACTTTTCATATAGGAAACTGAACCGTTGGATCCATATGAGACTTGCCTAGGATCACGTTTAGATTCTAATCTTTTGCCTGCTGATCCAGTGCTTCATCTACTAACTAATTCCTTTTTCACCCTCCTCTCTCTCTGCCTCCCCTGTGAAGTAGGGTCATCAGTGCCTTAACTGACCCCACCACCCTGGGAATTGCGGGGAGAGGGTAAAATTGAAGAAACTCTCTGGGGGGAAAATTCTGCCAAAGGGTTTCTGTAAATTTCCACTCCATATGTTATCCCTTCATATGTTGTTACCTCCCCTGTGCTCAGTAATTTTAGTTTGTGCTTTTTGTTTCTCTTTTTGTTTCTTTGGTTTGCTGGCTTTGTGTTCTTTTCTCTTTTTTTTCGTTTTCTTTTCCTTTTTAAATGCAGGAATCGGTCAAGGTGTTCCGGTGGTGGCGCTCATCGTGGAAGGAGGACCCAACGTGATCTCAATTGTCCTGGAGTACCTTAGAGACACCCCTCCCGTGCCCGTCGTTGTCTGTGATGGGAGTGGACGAGCATCCGACATCTTGGCATTTGGGCATAAATATTCAGAAGAAGGCGGGTAGGTAATTGTCTGGCTCCAGAGTTGATCTGTGAGGGCTAAGCCTGTGTTCCAAGCTTGGAAGAGAGGGTGTGAGTTGATTAACTGATTGGCATGGGAGGGAGGTGGGGGAGAGCAGGGGAACATATTCGAAATATCCTATGATGTGGGAAATTCCATGAAAGCTACACTAGCCCACGCTAATGATAGAGAACTAGGGGAATGGAGGTCCCAGGGTGTGGCCTCCTCTCTCTTCTCTTCGTTCTCGCCTCTCTTTTCCTCCTCCCACTATGGAGAAGCAGGAATTGGGTTTTAACACACAAAGGACAGCTAACCTGGACCACATAGTACAGGTTAGTTAACTCGAGAGAAGCTGGAATGTGCAGCTTCCAGATTGATCTCCAAAACACCGGTTTCCCCAAGCTGCCATGTGTTTATAAGTGCTAAATGTTTACAAAAAAACATCTGTGGCCTGTCCTGTCAGATCCCTCAGGATGGGCTTGGGAAGTAGATGTTCTATATGGGTAACCACCCTGGTTCTGTATAACTGCTCCTGAACACCTCAGGCACTTTCCTTGGTCTGTGAGCCCCCAAATGCTACTTTCAATAGTCCAAAGTGCCCAGCCCTCCAATCTGAGGCCTCCTCTGTGAATCATGAAATGCAGGCCCTTGTGTGGATTATGAGATCAAAGTAATTGATCCAAAGGTGTGAATGAGTTTAAGGAGGAAGATTCAAGGGAGCCACTGAAGTTTTAACTAAGGAACTTCCTAAACTAATCACTCTCCTCACACATGAAAGTCGTGGGAGAAGGAAGTACCAAAGGAGATGGGAGTCTTTTATTCACCCTTTTATACATACATGGTGTCTACCGGGTACCATGCACTGAGGTGTGGAAAGAATAACAAGCTGTTCCTACCCTTAAAGAGCTCATCATAAATCTTGTAAGTAGACAAGCATATAATTATCATAATAGTAATGACAGGTGAGCTTGCCCACTTCGGGACATGCCTTCCTCACCTCTCTTGTCACCTGGCCTGATTAAGAGAGACTCTGCAAGGCAGCTCAATAACACTTCTCTCCCCATTCCTCCTCTTATCTTCGCCAGCAGCCCTGCGCTCCAGGTGAACCATTAAAACAACACGCATCCTGGTTAGTACACCAACCTGAAAGTGTGAAAGGAGGAAAACCGGAAGCACAGGCTCCCCCCGCCCCCCGCCACTTCATGTTGCAAACACTGACAGTGACTTCAGGCCCCCTTCAAGCTTTTGATGTTAAAAGAAACAAAAGCTAATTTTTGTAAGCATGGAGTTGGAGTCTGCTTACTGGCAAATTTAATTAAATTACTGTTATCGTCTTCTTTGATAGTGACTATCAGTCCATTTTATAGTTAACAAACTAAAAAGAGAACATTTGCCTAAATGCCCCCCTATCTATTACCAACCAGAGTTTAAGATCCTCCACTGTGCTTTACTTTTATCCAAAATTTAACCACAGTTCTCATTGATTTAAATAGAGCAATTTGTCCTTTGTTCAGAAATAAGTTAGAGCATGTTATAGTTTTTAGCTTTGGCTTTTTCTTTTCTTCCTAGCGCTTGTAATTATTTTATTGTGTTCTTACAAAGTAGATGCAAGTTTGCATTCAGAATCCACGTTTCCTTTTGAGAAACCTCAACGTTTCAGGTTTCCAGGTCTTTACAACACTGGAAGTCTTGACCTAGTGCTTGTTTTTTGTCATTAGTTTGGGTTAGGTACCTTGAAAAATGTGAAAATCTCTGGCAAGTTGCTTTTCCTGACTCTGTTTTAGTATAGGAGACATGTTATACACTTTAGAGCTGGGTAGGACTCTATATCTTATTTGTGGACAGGTACACAGAGAAACCAAGTACTTTCCCAAGGCCACATAGCCCAGGTCATTTCTTATGCATTATAAAAATTCACTAAAGTGTGTATTATGGTATGTGCCCTGGTGTTTCTATATGGTACTTCAGTGATACTGTCTTTTAAATATATAGGTAAATGTTAGCTGCTTTCAGCTTCCTCTTTGCATTGTAATTTAATTTTTTTATTATTCTATATACTCCAAAAAGATAAAATCAGTGCATTTCTAGTTGTAAACCGATGTCCATCACATGGAATCTTTTCCTTCCCATGCCAGACCACTATACTTCAACTCTAAAACTGAATCAGAAATACCATGCTTTTTCATGCATGTAACTAAAGTGAAGATGGAGAATTAAGATATAATTTCATATTTGGGGAATTATTAAAATTAAAACTTTAAAAAATCTTCAAAAACATTTAGAAATGGTTATTAAGAATATAGAAGACTAAAAAGAAGCATTATATTTCCCAGTCAAAATATAAATATATATATAATGTTCTGATAAAAGTATGCTGTGCTTCAGGAAAGCAGTTATAAATTTATCATGATAAAATGCATTCAGACTGTTTCTGTGTGCTGTCTGAAAAATTGCCAGAATGAATCATGTTTATTTAGCTTGATAAGAAATTATCCAGTCACATGTGTGGCCAATTTAAAAAATCATTTCCAAAGAACATTATTTTGCTATCGTGTGCTTTCTTATATGCAAAAAAATTGGCCCACCTCAACATCATGCACCAAGAAGGGTTTCTTCTTAGATTTCCAACAGAAATCCAACATAGTTGAGACGTGTTTCACTACAAATAAATATAAATGCAAAACTATATATTCATATAAACAAACCTATATAAATAAGGGTGTGTGATTGTACATATAATATTAAACATAGGAAACATACATACCCTGTTTATGAAACCTGAATTGGGATTTGAAATCACTGATTTTTATTTTTCAGTTACTTGTTAACTTAAACATGATTTTTAAAATTTTAAGTTCACTTACAGGTTGTTAAGTAATATAGGCCCAAGAACTATAAATTTTGATCTTCAGCTATAAAGCTTTTCATTTTGTAATCCTAAAGGAGTGAATCAAATTTACACACTTTATATTTTAACTTTCATGAACTTGATATTTTGTCTTTAAATTCCCTGTTATTAACTACCTTCCAAGGACATGAATTTGGAAGGGAATCACTTTGAAGGCAAATTATGATTGGAAAAACTGATTAACTTTTGTACATGAGATTGTGTGATGTAGAAAAAGACAGACTATCTCTCCCAGTGCAAATGAGTTTGGATAATCTAGAGACAGTTGCAACTAGATTCTTATTTTTGTCTTTTCTCCTTGTCTCTACTCTGTGGCATATAATACAAAAAAAAAAGGTCTAACTTTGTTTTTTTCCTTGTTGATGTATTGGATTTTCTGTTTCTCATCTGTCATAGTTTAGAATGAGTCACAAGTCAGTTTCCCTAAATTTCATTGCTTCAGAAATATTATTGGATTTTATTTCTGAATCATGAATGACTAAACACTGCAAATGTAAACAGATTAATACTATCCAAATAGCATTAGATTCAATTACCTTGTTTTTCAGATACTAGAATTACACTTTTTGCTGTGCTGACTAACCAAGATAACCAGCATCACCTATAGTCAGAAACACATTTCTGGCTGTAGGTGCCTGAAGTTGAAGTCAGAGATCACTTTGCTGGATAATTGTCAACCTAAGTCTCAGATCACAGAGGAATGTGGTCTGGCCCCTCATTTATCAGTCAGTGACCAAGTACTTCACAGATGAAGTGTCAGTGTGAAGACGGCATGTGAATGAATGTGTATCCTGAGATAGTGCCCCTCATTCATCCAAATTGTATTATTGAACTTATGTTTATTTTGACATGTTTGTCCCCAAAGTAATCATCTGGATTTGCCATGTTTAGATACTCTTGGCAAGAAACAGAACTTGCAGTAGCAGAAAGTCTTGAAAGTTTTAAGTACTTACAACTTTTGGAAAATTATCAATGGAGCAAGCACCAATAGACTTAACATCCTTAGGCACCAGTGGAATTTTGTATTAGATATTGTGAAGAAAATTGAGTAATGGCTTGCTCTCGAGGATAGTGGGTAAATAATGTATTCCAAAAATCTGATTTTCCTGGTTAAAGGGAACTAAATAGGGTCCCTACATTTTTGGAGCAGCTGAAGTAAAGGCAATGGAACACAAAATAGAAATGAAAAAGGAAAAATATGTTGCATGGCTTCTAATTATATAACTATCCTGGCAGAGATGTGGCAAAAGTTTGTCTCTCTCCAAATACACATCAAAATGGCCAAAGACGGGAGAAAGTCACCAGAAAGCCAGTCAGTTGAGAACCCCAGGTGTAGTCTGTATTCCTTAGGGCATATCATTCTGTGCAGTGGCCACTGTTTCCTTCTGCTGCTCAGATTTCCACCGAAAGCTAAAGGACATCGCAGGTCTGTCATTCGTCTCTGTAAGATCTGCCAAAAGGAATTAATCGATCTTGATAGTTTGTATTCCAGTGTGATTTAGACATAATTGGAATGTCAAGTAAGAAAGAAGGAAACATATAGGAAGCACGCCACCTTCAAGTGTCCATTTAAATTTTTTGTTAATTTCAGCTTGCCTTGTCTCTTTTCTAGAATTTTCTATAAAAAGCATGTCAAAACTTGATTCTGTTTTGTAATCTTCTCAGAAGGAAAGTAAGAAAAGTTGGAAACATCTTGTGCAGACAAAGAATATTGGTTGGTGGCTTTATAAAAAGTGTTATTTTTGTAAACTGTTTTCCAAGTTAACGTTTATTGAGTGCCTACTGTATGCATGGAACTTTTAGGGGACGAGTAAGATGTGGCCCCGTCAAGGACTTTGGAGAGTAAATGGAGCTCTCTAACATAGGCATGAGTACAGATATCTAATTATATATAAATATAAAATTACATTAAATACATATACAAATGCCTATAATTATTTATATATGTATATATAAATAATAGTGTGTATATGTGTGTGTGTGTTTAAGTGAAAATCTTAAAGGTAGGACTGATAACATCATTTTTCAGATAAATGAGGCACCAAATATTTTTTGAATGCTTGTTTTTTGAAGGCAAGAATTTCCTTGAGATTTACAACCTCATTTGAACCAATATAATGAAAAATAATTTTCAGTTAGATGTTACTGACTGAGTTCTAAAAGGCAGAAAGTGGCATAGGTTGGCGTAGATGGAGAGAGTTTCATCAAGGGAGTATTACTGCAATTTTTCTCTCTGTGGAATATATAAATATATAGTTAGATGGATATTTGCATCATTGTATCCAACTTCCACAAGGCTAGAGTAGCTTCATTTATTTAGGAAAGTGCAAAATGAAATATTTTTTTGTTTCGAGTTTGCTGTTTGAGCCCTCCATGTGTGTCCGCAGGGGGAGAATGAAGCATTGACTTAAAAAAAAAAATTATCTAGAGTTCATGGAGGAAAGTGCCAGTGAAAATCTTACGGATCTAAATTGGCCAATCAGTTCTCTATATGGATTAAATTTACTTTAGAATTGCTCGGCTCCAAATTGGGAAAGTGTGGCTCTGAACATAAACAGCAAGCATGAGAGAAGCACAGAGCTGCGTAATCCACTACGATAAAGAAAGCCTTCTAGGGGAACCACTGCCCATAACTAGGTAGCCCGTCAATGCCAAGTGAAGGCTTCGAATGTATCAATTGGTGTGTTACTCTGAGATTTGCCGTAGCTTCTATACATTTGTTGTATAGAAAACATTCAAAATAAACTTGTGCTTATCACATTCCAGCATGCCTGAGAATCACCTGGAGAGCAACAGGAGACAGAGTCCCCCAAATACCCTGATTCGTGTAGCCGGGCTGGGGTGCAGGAAACTGTCACCAAAACCCAAGTGATTCCAATGAGCATGGCCCATGGACCCCACTTTCAGAAACTTTTAAAATTGGTACAAATTAGATTTTTCTTTATTTTTCTCTAGTGTTTCCAAAAACAGCTTCTTCTCTTTCTATGCCTCATGCATTCGCCTCACACAAGTCATTGCATTGTTACCACAAGCACTTTGTACTCTGCCAGATTTTGTCTTTGGAACCCAGTTGACTTAAATAGTGTATTTAGTATGAATCTCCTCATTTCTTTCTTTATCAGAGCTACTCTTGGTTCCAGACACCTTCAGACTTAAATTCTTCCCTTGAAGTATCCCACAAAATACGCATTTTGACGAACTGATAGACTTCTTTGTTAGTATTTTTATTTACATGCATTTCTTAAGGGCATTCAGTTCACTTCCTTATTTCTTCTGAAAATTATTTCTGAATAGTTCAAAGGGTAAGAAGAATTTTAAAAGCAGAAGAAAAAAAGAGGATAAGAAAAGCAACAGTATTTCAGAGTGCAGTGATGCTAGGTGGTTGTGAATGATCGCTCCCTCTGCTGTTGAGAAGCCATTGACCATCATTAGGGCCATTAACTTCAGCATTAGAAGGTCTTCCCTCATTTTTCTTTGACTTGACAATGGCAACGGATAGCTATTTAAGAGTCCCAGTTTCCCACTTGCCTGTAGTATTGATTTTCACTTTTTTAAAGCGTCTGGACCCCTTCTCAAGTGAAATCTGAGGTAGAAGTACAGTACATAAAATAAACAAGACACGGGTTTACTCTGTTCAAGTTGGGGGTGGGGGTGGAGGAGACGGGGGTGTGAAAGGCCTAGACCGCAGGTTCTCAATTTTTGTCTCTCATCAGAATTACCCAGAGGGCTTCTTAAAACAAATCTGAGGGCCCCGTCTCAGATTTTTTAATTCAGTAAGTCTCCTTGGGGCCAAGTGATTAGCATCAAAGGAGTACCAGGAAATGCGGATCCTGTTGGTCCAGGGTGCGCACTTTGAGAACCACTGGCTTAGCCTCCCTCTCTCTGCCTGGCTGTCACCCACTAAAGCAGTTCCAAAGCAGCTTGGAAGCTCGTCCTCAAGATTCCAGGGGTTTATTTGTGGAACCCAATTGGAGACCATTCATCTACAGGTCAAGTCCACATTCCTTTGCTTAGACTCAAGACCCTTTCATTCTGGCCCCAGCTTCTCTCTGAAGCCATCTCAGTCAAACTGCCGTTTACCCAGCAACAGCTGACCTGTCCTCCCCACTGCTGTCCAAGCATAGCATGCTGTCATCGGCTCTCTGCCTTGCCATGAGATGTCCATATACATTTCTTTACCCACCTGATTCCTAGAAATTTTTTTTCTGAAGTTCTATGACATAGCCTTTCTCATGAAAAGAAGTAATGAGGGCTTTAAAACCCACAAATACATTTAAAACTTATCCGGATGAAGTGCAGCTAATAAGCTATCCTTGTATTTAATCCCTCTACCTTAGAGGAAATGAATTCTGAATCAACCTGGCTGGCATTAGAACCTGCAGCTGCTAAAAATACAGTGTATTAACATCTCCCCCAGTGGTATCATTAATAATAGATAATGTTTGGGATGTTTCTAATGTATTTTTCTCAGATTCCCCATGCAATTCTCAGATGTTGATTATGAACCACAGGATTTATGAAAACTATTTATAGCAGTAGCTACCTACTTATAAAAGCTTCATCCAGAGAAACATTAAAGATACATTAAAGTAAGACTGCAAGGTTAAGTCAAGTTTATACTACTGTTGTCTAGAAAAGTCTCCATTCAGTTTCAATAAAGCCTTTCCTTTATTGTCCTAATGGTTGGACAACTGTCCTATAATTGATATACATGTTGATTGTGTTTTCTAGGTTTATTCAATGTAAATGAAGTGTCCATTCATGAGCAGTGACCTCTGAAGGTCTTGAGTAAGCAATGAAGATTGGTTCCTCTAGATTCCAATGAAACCATAGTTCAGTGTCTTGGAGACCTTATGATCTTCTTGGTTTTCACCATTTGATAGTTTATTTGAGATTTTATTATCTCTAGTGGAGGGGTAACAAATAGTTTTCATCTTGAGCATCAATAATAATGAACTGGTGGTAGCTTCCTAGAGTGGTGTGTTGAGAATGATTCTGAGTCCACATCTGTACTCAAAGGAAAGATTACTGTAATAGACTAGCCATGATGCAAAGAAAGACGTTTATAGTCAAAATACCATAGATATCTAGTCTTATTCTTGAATAAAAACAAAATGTTATAGATAGCCCCATATATTGCTACAAGGCAATCATCCAGGAGCACATTGAATTATGAAACAAAGGGGAAAATAAGAAACTTATCTGCCTAAAAGATATTTAGGAAATAGTCAATTTTTTATCAACACTGTAAAGCACATCAGTCTTTAAATTATCTGATGCTATGAACCTTTCCACACAGGTGTAATGCATAGGGTATGAAGGATGAGAAGCTCTTTATTGTGAGTACTGTTTGGAGCTGGACTGAGGGGCAAACTGCAATTGGCTATAGACTATTTATTTATTAAGAAAAAGAATAATTTTTTTAAAAAACAGCTAGGAACTAATTCATCACAGAATATGTACAAAAGTAGAGAAAATTTTATTTGCCCCAAATATCTCATCAAGTAGGGTATGGGGTTAGAAGGAATACTTTGACAAATTGCTGTGAGAGAAAATTGAGATTTATCCTTCTTTTCCTTCACACCCCTGACCCACTCCCCAAGAGCATACTTGAGGAATTGAAATTAATATTTTTTCAAATCATGTCACTTGAAGAAGTGCCAGTATTTTGCCTGCCCAAGGAACCTACACATCTCATTCCAGCTCTGATTGGGTCTTTTATATGGGGCCTAAAACAATAAAACTTTGACTGTTCCTGTTGCCTGGCTATGTGCACTATTCACTGATGAGATTTCACTTGGAATGATATCAGAGGATGTGTTTTCCTTACGATTTTGGCAGCAGAGAGGCTACCTGACCATGTGGTAGTCCCTGTATCCTTTGGCAACAATTCAATTTCTATTCCTGGGCACATTCATAACCAAAGACAATGGAAAGAAGAGAAATTGCAGAGATGCAGCCAGCACTGTTTAGGATTTTTCACCTTAATGTCCTGCTAGTCCCTGTCTAAGATGGAGGGTTTGGCACTTCTGTCTGCCTCAGGAGCAACACTGTCCAGTAGAACTTTTTGTGATGATGGAAACGTTCTATATCTCTGCTGTCCAGTCAGATAGACACTGAGCCCTTTCTTGAATTGTGGCTAGAGTGACTAAGGAATTGAATTTGAAATTTTATTCAATTGTAACAAATTTAAATTCGAATTGCCACAGGTGGCTAATAGCTAGCACAGCTCTGGCATTTCTGTAATTGGATTTTACCAAACTGGGAATCTTTGAGTGTCTGACAGATTTCCAGTGTTATGAGAAATTGTTCCCTTCATTTTTTTTAATTACATTTTTTCATCCAGCCAACATTATGTATTCAGTCATTCAACAGATATTTTTGGACACATTCCAGACACTGCTCTACGTGTGGGCAGAGACACTCCTGTGAACCAGATAGACAAACATTTCTGCTGTTATGGAGTTTCTAATGTAGCAGAGTTAGATAGATAATAAGTAATAAACATAATAAATAAACATATTTTAGTAGGTGATAGACTCTGGGTAAAAGGAAAATAGTGTCAGGAATCAAGCTAAGGGGATAGTGGAGGAGCCTGTGTCTTCAGCACCTTGATGAGCACTGAGAGGAAGGGTACACAAGTAATACAGCATGCGGTCCATGCATCCAAGGGGTTACAGTCTAGTTAGGATTTTCTTAACTTAATCTGTCTTTATGAAGTGCCAAATGTAAGATGCATAGAACAAAGTTTGTCTTATATTAGGTATTAACTGCTTCTTACCACCACCCTCAACCCCACCTCACCACCCACCTTCTGTTTCCTTTTGTATGTGTGTCTCTGCCTTCTGTTTTACTTTATCTGGCTCAGGATTCTAGAGTGGGTAAAAAAAGTAGATAGATAGATAGATAGATAGATAGATAGATAGATAGATAGATAGATAGATAGATAGTAGGTGGATAATAGGAAGGAAGGGAGAGAGAAAGAGAGGAAGGGAGGAAAAGAAATAGAAAGAAAAAGAAAGACGCATCCCTCTATGGGTGGTGGTAAGTGAAATTTGTCAGAGAGTAGACTGTACCATCAAAATGTGTGCATTCTGCTCAATTATAAGGAGCTTTTTAAAGATCCTTTTAACTACTTCACATTGCTAGATGGGAACCCTCAGGAAAAGCCCGGGTGAAAAAAGTTTTCTGGGCTGGATGTTAAAACAGGATCAGAGGTACTATTTCTTACAGGTCTTAGCTATTAGAGGCCATTTGTATCCATTGATCATCAGTAAAATGTTGGCCTAAGTAATTTTCTACACCCACCACATTCCATCTATTGTTGACTTTTCTGCATTCTATTCATTTCTTCCCCAACTTTATCCAACTAGTGCTTTCTGAAAACGATCAACAGTCAGTTACAGCTAAGTGACTTTAACATGAAATATCACTTATCCCAAGAATCACCCTTAGAGCCTTAATTGTTGAGCAAAATATTTATTTGGCTTTTAATTAATTAAAAGGAACTTTGGGTATCTGATGAGTTAAGGTAGTAACTCTGAGAAAGTAGTGAATCTTTGAAATCACATTTCTCAGCCTCCTCACACATGAGATATATAACATCCTGTCTCGGAGATAAAACAGAAGAAATCTCCGCTTGTACCCAGTCATTTAAAGAATAGATCACTAACTTTACTACACTGAGCTGAGCCTATATATTTAGGTTAGTGTAATTCATTATCAGAGATTCTTCCTTCTGATTCTCTTGTCCTCTAAGCCAGGCGTTGATGCTTTCAGCTGTATAATCTTTAGAAAGTCAGTTTACCCCTGCAGTTTCAGGATCTTCATCTATAAAATGGTTGCTCTGAAGTTGTATCACTCCTTTATCCTGAACTTCCAATTCCTCAGTAAAATATTCAGATTAGCACTTTTCCTGGAATGTACAGACTCCAAAAGTATCAAAATTTAAGCTTCAGGAGGAGGTCATAGTCAAGTAAGAGTTCTGATCCTAGCACCTTCAAGATGACATAAAATTCTCTAGAGTAATGGTTTTAGGGTATCTTAGCATCACTTGCTTGTTTTTACATGATATTAATGAACAAATTCCAAGAACTAATGAGTTCTTTTCATTGACACCCTTCTTTCTAAGTGGTTTTTAATTGTAGCTTTTCCATCTCATTCACAGACCTGCTCCAACCAGCTTTTATAGAAATACTGTGATTTTTCTCTCCCCATAGGAATGGTCTCCTCCAGCTAATTTGCATACCCAGTACCTGGCTTCAGGCCTGAGCTAAGTTATCATTGGGATTCCCTGCAGGTGTGAATTACCCTCCTAGGGTATTTAATAATATGAAAAAACTACCTATTATTGAACAGCTACTATGTGCCAGGAACAGTGCTAAGTGCTTTCTATACCTGATCTTTTTTTTTTCCCCAAATACATCAACCTTAAAAGACATATTCTACCCCCTTTCAACAGGTAAGGAGATAAAGGCTTAAAGAGATTGAATAACCCACCTCAGGTCCCTCAAACAGTAAATTAAAGAACTGCATTCCAACCAAAGGCACCATATCATAGTGCCTTAATTATAACATTCCGTCTTAATAGGAGATTGCAAATCTGACCTCACCCCTTCTATGTATGATAGGGAAATTCATTGAAAAAATGTAGACGTATCTTGAGTTGATTTTTATGTGATAATAATTACTTGCAGTTGGCATTATAAACACCAAGATCTGTGTGAAGGAAATTATCTTGATATCACTAAAATCCTTACAGTCTTCATAAAATTATTGATATTGAGCACTTTTTTGGGAAAGGCATTGTCCAAAGTGTTATGGGGGAGACAAGTGAATAAGCATCTGCTCCCGACAAAAACTACAAAGCAATTCAAGGGGGCGGAAACGGTCTCCAGAAGTAGAACCAAATACGGTTTTTGAGTTGAGTGACCAATTCATTTCTAAATATCCTGTGAGTTCAAAGCAGAACTCACAGAGACCAAGAATATTTCTTAGAGACGAATCTGATTGAAAGAAAAAGGATCAAGAAAGTCAAATCACAGGGGAGCAAAACCCTATGTCATTTCTCCCACTTCTCCTACTCTGCCAAGCAGGTTTGAAGTCCATCCCAGCACAAGGAGCAAAGGGGAGTGGGGAAGACCACCTGGTGAGCTGCCCCAAAGTAGGCAGCTACTCAGTCTACAAACATTCTTCTAGAACCAGTGTTGAACTAGGTACTCTTCTAGAGCATAGGTACAGACAATGTTAAAATGCAATCACTGCTTCAAGGATTTCATAATCTACTGGAGGGCGACAAATGTAAATAAATAATTTCCATATGCTATAATAATTGTAGTATCAGGTGCTTTGGGAACATCACGAGAGTGGTAAATCAGAGACTTTCACACAGGAGGTGAAGTTTCAGCTGAATTATGAATGGTGAGTTTTGATTGATGAGATCAAACGGAGAGAGTATTTCAAACAGCACATCCAGCAAGTTCAAGGGCATAGAGGCATGCAGGAGTTGGGTGTATTTGGGTGATAACAGTATTTCATAGAATATGTGTGAGAGAGTGGTAGGAGAGCAGCCTAGCTGGGGAGAGAGACTGTGATAAGCCTTAAATGCCATATGCAAGTTGAGATGTTATCTTTCTAGGGATGGGAAGCTATTGCAGGGTTTTAAGAAGAATGTGATAGAATCATATTTGCTTTATAGGAGAGCCATTCAATTGACATGGTGGGGAATGGATTTGAGGAAGATAGAGAAGAAATCAATTAGTGGTCTGTTGGTGCCATGTGAGTAAGATGTAAGAGTCCAACCTAAGGTAGATCAAGAATGAGGTCAGCGTGAACAATATTTTAGGAAGTCAGATTTCTCTGTTATCTAGTTTCTGGCAGGAGTTGCCAAAGACAACAGGTGCTGTTGTTGCCTCATCTTTATACACAGACCCCAGAGTGAGATGAGGACATCAAGAAAATAACCCACTGTTTTTTATGGTAACTTAATCTGAGCTTTAGTGGTTGCCCCAAGCATGCATACATTTTCCTTTAGAAACAATATTTGTGGGACAAATGTGATGATGGTATCCATGAAAAAAAAGGCTCTAGACAGGAGCCCAAGGCCTAAAATAAATTCCTGGTACACTGTAGGTGCTAAATAGATGTAAATAGGCAGCTAGAGTAAAACAGAAACTAGCTACAGGTTCTATGCTTCAAATCAATAATAACATTTTGAAAATACTTATGAGTGGTTAGACTATCACTTTTATGGAAAATGGTGGGTCTCATTATAATAAACTGTTAAAAAATGAGAACTCAAAATAAGTCAATGGAGGCTGTTTATCACTGAAATATAGAAAAATGCTTTACAATGTCTCATCTGAACAGAATCACTTGTTGGAGTTGCTTGTCTCCAGGATCATCACCATCAGTATATTCCTTCTCTGCACATTTATGTTTTCCTCCCATCGAGAAATAGTCTATTCCTTCCCTCCTCTTGAACCTGGTCTGCTCTTGGTGATTTGCTTGCTTAATTGAATGTTAAGGAAATGATATCGTGTGACTTCTGAGGATAAGTCATAAGAAGCCTTGCAGTTTCTGCCTGGGTCTCTTCGAACACTCTCTCTTGGAATCCCTTCCTTTGAGAGGAGTCAGCTGCCCTGTAAGAGGTCCAGCCACCCTGCAACCACCAGAGAGTAATGCCCCCCAGCCCTCAGTTCTTTCAGCCATCCCAGGCCATGTACCAGACTGGGAAGTAAAGAAGCCATCTTGGACATTCCAGCCCCAGCAGACACCACGTAAAGAAGGATTGAGGTCCCAGACATTTGGCTCCAGTTGAGCCACAATAGCCATTTTTAGTCACCCCAGCCTCTCCAGCTGAGGCCCGAGATATCATGGAGTGTAGATGAGTCACCTCTGCTGTGCTCTGTCTGAATTCTTGGCCCACAAATTATCAACATAATACATAAATGCTGTTTTACATTGCTATGTTTGGGGTGTGTTACCCGTTGATAAATGACCAGAGTATTTGATACTCAATCCTGTGTGTTCCCTGAGGTTAGGACTGAATTCTGTTCATCTCTTTACCCCTAGCACAGTGCCTGGCATATAGTAAGTACTAATATTGAATGAATGAATGAATGAATGATTGGATAGATAGATAGATAGACAGACAGACAGATAGATAGATAGATATCTGCATGGAGTGTTTGCAAGGCTTCATTATAATTAAACCTCCAAATCTAAGCATCTCTGTTTCCCAAATGTAAGAAAGAATGGTGATCTCTGACCTTTTGGCAGTGGGAAAGTGGTTTCTCCTGCCTAGGTTGGAGTGTCCTTATACCACTGGGCTCACCAAGTGTGCCAAGCACTGTTGATCCTGGGAGAGAGCTCTGCATAGCATGCAGAGGCCCCGGCCATTGGTCGTGCTATTTAACAAGAAGACCCAGTCCGGGACTCTTTCGTAAGGAGCATTGTAGGACTGTGCTTTAATAATAGCAAATGCTTACATAGGACTTGCTATGTGTCAGGCACTTTTCTGAGCATTTAACAAAGATTAATTTAATATTCACAGGTCTGTGAGATCAGTATTATTATAATTCCTATTTTACATATACCAAAATTATGACATGGAAATATTAAATAATTTGCACAAGATCACACAGCTAGCAAGTGACAGCTTCACTCCAGACAGCCTGGCCCTGGTGACCATGATGCTTTTATTTACAATGCTGTTCTGCCTCTCTGGGAAGAGTCATACTGTTACTTGTGACCCCATCCATTTGGGAAGAAGTGACAACTTCTACTAAAGAAGAAGGAGAAAGGGAAGAGAAGAAAATAAAAATACCATTCTCTGTGACTTTAGGCAAGACATGTAAACTTCCTGTACTCTTAATGTTGAATTTAGTAATTTGCTTTGGCTTCAAGCAAATGATAAAATTTCATTTTTTTTTAGAGCATTAGAGATTTCTTGGGAAATGATGTCTTGTAAGTACCAAATTGTGGTATTATTAACTATCATTTTTTATTTATATAAGTAAAATTTTCTCATATTGTATCTGAATAAGTTAATACAGTGTCTATGGGGACATGAGAAGGATTCCTCTCCTCGAAAGTCATTAGCCAAAGCCCAGCTCTTTGAGTCCCATTGAATTCTAAATGCATTTTCCAATTTTAAGTCCAGAAACAAAACTCTGATAGTGCAGGTAATGAAATTCAGAGAAAAGTATGGAAATGTGTGTTGAATTACCAGCATTTAAACAGAATACCAATAGCAAACTATGGGAAGTTTTGTTGGGTACTCTGAGCTCTGGGTGAACACTGACCTATTTCAGATTAACTCCATGACTCATCTGGAAAGCTTCGGATCACAAATACAGCATTTAAATGCAGACACAAATGCCATAGTGTAGAGCTCTTCCTCACTTCAATGACTACACTTCCTAAATCAGAAATCCTTCTAATTTGAGGTGTGCCAGAAATAGCATTGGTACATATGGAGCCACAAATTAACAGTTTCCATAAATAGGCACCCCTTTGTCAAATAACCAACTCTAGAACTAAAAATTTACATAGTACTATGACCATGTTTTAATGTCAAGAGATTTTCAATCGCTATTCTGGTGCCATAAAAAGAAATCCAAAAATGGGCTTGTTTCTATTTTTTGCTCATGATTAAATATAACAGTCAAGATTGTTAAATTATTCCAGTGTTGTGCAGAAGGAAAAACTGGGAAGAGCTAGGACAGTAATAATTTCAAGAAAGTAGGCTTCTTGATATCATAAGGAGTATGACCACAAAACCAGAAAGGTGCGGTGGAGAAGACATAGTAAGTCTTTGTGCCAAGTGGAAAACATCTAGTTCAGCATAGAAAATACTTGTGAAAAATTAGAAGCAAATATAATCTTCAATGTACTAAATGCACTTTGCCATTGTCCTCATTTACTGGTTTCTCCTTATCTTCTCCAAACTTGTCTGATTTCTTTCAGATATTCTCTATATCATGAAAAGGAAAAGCAATTTCCTACAACAAATTACACATAAATTTCCACCTCCAATGCAGATGATTAAGAAAGACATATTTATTGGTTGCAGTCAGGAAAAGCAATACCGTGGAAGAAAGGCTGAATTCTGTAGACAAAACTGAGACACAGATCATCAAGCTATGTGACTTCACATACCTTATTTAACCTCTTTGGGCCATTGTCTCCTCTTCTGCAAAATGGCACTAATACCTGCTTCTCTCACAAATTGTTACGAAAATCAAATGAGATGATCTCTGTGAAGCCCGTTGTGTGACATAAACCCTGATGCACTATGAACATGTCAAATGTCACACAGGGTCTTTTTTAAAACAATAGTAAACTCTCTGCAAAAAGTATGGGATGTAAAACCTGTTATTTCTTGGTTAAAATGGGGAGATTTGCAAGTGTTTGTGAGCTGTTAAAGGCAAAGAAGCATCAAAAATGAAATTTTTCCTTTTGATACAGTCAGAAGAGTGGAAAAAAAACTAAACCAAGAATAACTATTATTTAATGATTAATGAATATAACTTAGTGCTTTGAAAGGACCCTGTCACCTTTGTTCCACCTAAATTCATCTCTGCTCTAACAGTGACAGTTATCTCGTGCTTTGGAAAACACCAACCTAGAAAATTCTTGTACTTCTAGAAGTAGAATTCCGTGATCTTTGTTGCCAAATGATTTAACCAAAAGCACAATTTCAGTCAGTTGCAAAATTGGGCTAAAAAGTATAAGATGCTTAGTGTCTTTCAGCTCTCCTAACCACTGAAGCCCACAGTCAGCTAAGGTGCACTCAATTTTTTACAAACTGACAAACTGAATACAAGTGACAGACAGATCCCTCAAACAGTTAATGACCTCGGGGAACTGGGATTTCATTACAGATGGTAGGCAATGGAAAACAAATTTTGAGTTGTTGTTAAAATTAAACACCTGCAAATAAATGATTAGCTCTATCAAGTGGCTAATCAGGAGAATCTCTTCTGTTATTAGCCATGTACAACATTTATGTACATTTGACATTGCAAAAATCTATAGACTCACCCACATGGGTTACCTGTCAAGTAGACATATGCCCAGGTATGAGTGTTCATGTCTTGACTCTTCAAGAAAATTACCTGACAATACAAATGTAATCGTGTTACCCTCCAACTTAAATCCTTTGACTGTTTCTCATTGCCTGGGGGATGAAATCCAAAATCTGTCACACCATCTCGAAAATTCCCCGTGACCCTTCCTGGGCTCACCCCTTCTGCAGTCCCATTTTGTTCTACTGTCTTTTGCTCTCTGTGTTCCAGCCACACTGGTCTTCTTTTATTTCCTCCAAACTAGGTATGTTCATGCTGTTTTGTCTGCCAATCATGCTCTTACTCAGCCCTGCCACCCTCTGGCCAGGCTCATGCTTATTCATTCTTAATATCATGCACCTCCCTTGCTTTAATTCATTCCACTATATTATGAAAACTATCTTTTAATAGAGTAATCAATATAATACTTCTTTATGGGTCAGACTCTTGTTGGCAAACAACATAGTAAAGCACCACATAAATAATGATGACCTGAACTGTAGGCCAGATAAGTAAAAGAAATGAAATGATTTTAGAGGAGACATAAGTTTTTCCTCCTCACTGATACTCAAAAATCCCTTACTGAAATACAGTTTTTCTTTCCACAGTTAGACAAGAAGTTGACACTTAAATCTCCTTCAAATAAGTGATGTAATAAATTTTTACCAAGATGCAAAGGATTAATTGAAGGCATTTTTTTTTGATAACAGCACTTGAGCAAGAGGGCATTAGATGCATGCCATGTAAAAGAAAAAAAGAGATAGCCAAAGAAGAACTAAATCAATCTTCTTACTTTACTCATTTAGGTTCTGAGATGTTAAAATGGATTTATTTTTAAATGTACTTTTAAAAAAGTTACCACAGTTGAAATAACTGCTATGAGAAAAATACAGGAAGAAATAGCTCCTACCTAAAGTAAATCCTCATAATGCATTCTCGTGTTTTCTATTTGTCAGAAATAGATATTAAATAGGAGATGAATTAACCTGACATTGACATTTTTTTCACTGCAGACTGATAAATGAGTCTTTGAGGGACCAGCTGTTGGTGACCATCCAGAAGACGTTCACGTACACTCGAACCCAAGCCCAGCATCTGTTCATCATCCTCATGGAGTGCATGAAGAAAAAGGAACTGGTGAGCAACAGTGTTTCCGTGGGCGGCAGAGCCCTCTCCACTCTCCCTCTGTCTGTTTAACCATTTTCTTAAATCACACACCAACTGTGTTTTCTTTCCGGCCAAGTTCACGACTATCCTCAGGCTCCAACGGCTCCTGTAGCTTCCTCCCCTCAGTAGCTAAGGCACTGCATTTTCTGCTCGGATTTAATGAAGTGTGGGTAGCAGGGTTCTAGCATATTTCCTACTGAAGCTCACAGATGCCCTGATTGCCTCACCCAGTGAATTGAAGAGAGAACAAGGTTTCCTCCTGGAAGGTGCTTCAGTGGATCCTCTCTTAGGCATGGGGTTGCACTTGGCTTGTGACGAGTGAATCGCTGATGCGCTTAGTGTGAGCTGCCTCAGTGACGCAGGGTCTAGGCTAATCTGCTAATCTATACAGGTGGAAAATGGGAAAATGTACCCATGGAAGGCTGAGAATTTCCATTATTTCTGAAATGTCCTTCAGTAGTTACTGAAACATTTCTTACTTCTGGGGAAAATGTCTTAGAAATGTTTAATCACAGAGACCTTCTGTTAGGGTGAACAGAAATAAAGTGAGCTAATATTTAGGGAATGCTTGCTTCGTGCAGGGCAGGGTGCCAGATCTTCACACGTGTTAACTCATATGATCTCGGCAGCTGTCCCTGTGTGAAAGGTGCAATTATTATCCTCAACTCACAGATGAGGAAACACGAACTCACTTGATTAGTAAATTGGAAACTAGATTCAACACCAGTAGTATTTCTTCTCTGCGCCAAGTATTTTTAAATTGTCTCATTGAAGCATATTTAGTGAATTACCCACTCTGGGTCAATTCATAGAGGGCTGCAGCAAGAGGAGACTGTTCTCAAAGGCCATACACGCCACCCTGCTGAAGGGGAGGCAAAGGAGCAGTTCACACCTGAACAGTGACCTCACTCGGGCTTTGGACAATCTCAGGTGTGCGTGGGCATCCTGGAATGATTATCTCCAGGGACATCGGGGGAGCACTGCTCCTCTAGAGGGGCACCAGGATAAGACCCTAAAAGGCTCAACCATGGGGAGGTGGATTGGGAGGAGAGGAGCCAGAGCGAGCCGCCTGCAGCCAGTTTCCCCACGAGACTGCAGGCTCCTTGGTCATGGGCTGGAATCTTCTTGTCCACAATGGTGTCCTTGTCTGTGTGATGATGGCTGGTATACGCAGGTGCTCACTGAGGCTGCCACGAGGGAGGAAAAGAGGCAATTTCTGAGTTTGAGGAAACATTTAGAAAAAAAGACTTGATTCAAGTAAGCAAGACCCAACTCCAGAAAGCATCCACACGGCCCATATGAGAAGCCTTTTAGCAGCCTTCAGGTTTGGGATAAGAGGCGTGAGCTGGGGAGAATGGGACAACACCTCTAATCCTGGAGTACCTGACCTAAGTCGTCTGGCTGCCTGGTATAGAAAAGCTGCATGCAGATCAGTCATGGTCAGGACTTGCTGGCCTCCCAGGAGAGCCTCTGTCCCGCCTGGAAGTGCCGCTGGTGCCCTCCCAGCCAGGGAGCGGGGTGGGGGGTGGGGTTTGCTCAAAGCGTGTCAGCCCACTTGCTACCTCAACTCCCAAGGAGGGGCATGAGACCCTGAGCTTCCACAGGCCGCAGCAGGGATTTTCCCCTAACCGAGTAGTGGTGATTTTCCAATGCTAAGGCCAGTGACTGTGAAAGCGTACCAGAACTGTACATTCCAGCAGTCCTGCACATTTCCTAGAGAGGCAGTGAGGATCAAAATTCTAGGAACCAGTTGGAAGTCATAAAATCAAATGAGGCTGAATGGACTTTTCTGGGACTGTTCCCTGGGATTCTTTCTGTCTGATAATTGTCTTGTCACTTAATCACGGCCCCTGCTGAAAGGTCCAATTGCATTTTAATGAGAGCTATTTATGGTAAGAAATGTGGGGTATCCCTAGCTCTAGGCTAAGGAGAAATTATGATTTTTAAAATCAGAAATGGAATTAAAATAATTTCCATTTTTGAAGGATTGTGTCCATGGACATAGATGCTTCAGAAAGGAGGTGGAATGAGGTAGGCATTGTTTTTCTCCTCTTGAAGGGAGCAGGGGCGGGAAATGAGGTGGAGAGGTGAAGACATGTGCACACAGCCAGGAAGAGCCACGCCGGGGCTGTCCTGCTGCAGAGCCCAGGTACTTCCCCTTAGCATACACCCCAGGAAGCATTGCACAGGGAGCGCCTCTTCACTCCACATCCTGCGAGGTTCTTGTGATTCCCTTTACAAAGGAAGTGGGATATAATACCCTGAGGTCAGCCTAACCATTCGTTGCCAAGTTCAGCTAAGGTATTTGGTTCTAGAGCTGATTTTACAACTGCTAGACCTCCTAGGGGCCAGTGCTCTTCATCTTGCCACCACTTCCCAGTCACACCAGAGAATCATGTCTCTATTCAAAACTGATGCTGCTTTAAAATCCAAGATTTTAAAATCCACTCCCACCTCCAAGGACGGTTGCCCACCCTCCCCCCACCGCCCCACCACCATCACTTCCTTCATCTCAAACTTTAATGCCAAGCTTCTCCATAATTTGCTGGTCTGAGATCAAATTCCTGAGGTCATCTATATGGAAGCATATTTTAAAGTGTAGTTTTTTTGTCCTTTGCCTAGTTGAGAGTCCAGGCCATCACTCCCAAAGCTGAGTCATCAGTTCTAATTCAATTAGAAGAATCCTAGGTAATCTCTTTATTCATCTGTAGTCATAACCTCTCCTGTTCTCTACAATCATTGTTCTAAACCTTTTGTATGTTAATCCCCTGACTGCTTCTTGGGGGCTTTTGTAATGCATTTCACGGTCTTTGTAGTATGGCAACATGAGCTTCCTTCCTGCTTTCCTATAGTCGGTTCTCATCTGCAATAACGATTCTAAAATTTAGAAGCAAACATTGCAACTAGACTATTATGTTTATCCAGTACATCAATGCAGAATGTGCAGGAATGAAAATAAACTTATTTTTAAAGATATCAGTTAAGGAGCTTCCAGGGATGTTCACAGACAGAGACGAGGTGGTTTGGGGAGGATAGGAGGGGACTGGTATCTACCTTTATTTGGAAGACAGTGGACACACTGTTATGTCCTGGCAGCTGAAACTGTAGCATCTCTGTATCATCACACTGACACTTGGATAGGGCATCTTAAGGCAAGGAAAATCCAAGGACGTAGAAAATGTGCTAATGGAATAAATTGAAGCAAAGATATTAGGCCATCAGGTTTGTGGGTTTGTGTCCTTTTCAGTAATTTCTCCGTAGCATTTGACACTGTCAGCTCCTCTTCCCTCTTCAAAGTTTCTTTCCTATAGATTCAATGATGTTAGTCTCTCTAGATTCTGTCTCTTACAGATTATTTATCTTTCTATGGCTAGTTTCTCTTCTTCCTCCCCACACTGTAAGCAGATGTTTATCAAAGATCAATTCTTTGCTCTCTTCCCTTTCGTTCATTATTCTGACTTCAGTTACCATTTTGAGACAACTCCCAATGCACACGTATCAAGCCTTGTTTTCCTCCAGGCTCCAGAATTTCCAAAGTCTATACTCTCAACCATCCCCTTGCTGTTCCTTTCCTAACCTATTGCTGTTCCCCATTAACCTGGTTTCCCCTAATCTAATATCCCCCCAACAACCATTCTACACACTACAGGGATTGACAAACTTCTCTATAAAGAGGCAGATGGTAAGTATTTTAGGTTTTGTGTACTGCATACAGTCTCTGTCACATATTTTTCTGTTTACTTGCTTATTGACTTTCAAACAACTCCTTAAGGTATAAAAACCTTTGTTAGCTTAGTGGCCATGGACTAAATTGACCCACGTGCTATGGTTTGCTGACCCCTACTTATAGTAATGCCAGAGACTCTTGCTGAAGCACAGAACCAATTGCATCACTCCTTTGAATGTGAAGTATGGTGGTTTGCTGATAGTTCCAGTCTTACCTTCCATCCCTTTTAAGGGCCCTTCACACTAGCCAAACTAATCATCTTGAAGTCATTTTTTAATTTCCTACCTCCCTGCATTTGTTCAAGTTTAGAGCTCTCTCTTTAGCCATAACCAGTTGCCAAACACATGCACATACATGCTTGTGTTTGCACACGTGCAGACACACACCCAGAAGACACCTCACTCCTTTATTTGTAACTCTGAAGCTAGTTACATGTATCTCTAACTTCCCATGTAAGCTCTTAAAAGCAGAATCTGTCTAATTCACTTTTGTTTCCCTTGTACTCACTTATTCCTAATTGTGCTTAGTAACATAGCATATACATAGCCGATGCTCAGTAAATCTTTGTTTAATGGATGAGTGAGTGAATGAATGAATTCAAATGAATATACATGAAGGCAGAAAGCTACATATTCAATACGCATAAATTGCCCTAACATCTTCACTAACACAGTGGCATGTCTCCTTAGGGTGTCATAGATTTGGTTTATGGATGTAGATTTGATTTATGGCCATCTGTTTAAGCTGCTGGACCTGTGGGAGGTATCCCAACATGGTGGTTATGAGGAGCAAGCTCTAGAAGCAGCCAAACCTGAATTCCAGTTCTGGCTTCAGCACTCAAGTGACTTAACTTCCATTAAGTCTCAGGGCCTTCAGCTTTAAGAGAGAGTGATGATAATTCCTATGTTTTCTAGGACCTGCACACTTAGTGCTTCCTTCTTACTAGTACAGATGATACTCTTTTTTCTAACTACAGTGAGACAGATATCATGATACTAAAAGATTAAGACTGGTCTGAGGGTTTCACATTCCCCATCTATACCCTACCAAGTCCAAGGCCAAGCAGCACCCAGATGTCACTCACATGGCTTCCTGTCCTCTGCTTGAGAGTCCCAGGCTTCAGAGTTGATCAGTCCCTGCTAGACATGGGGGAAGGCAATGGTGGTGTGGTCTGTGCCTTCTGGAGGAGTCTCTGTAGGTCCGACTCTGCTACCTTCCAAGACAGGGAGATTTATTACTTTTGCAAGATCATCTTTAAAGCATATGCTGATGTCCCATCACAACTCTCTGACCACATTTGGGAAACTGAGAGGGAACTCTACCTATATTTTCATAAATTCATAAAAACCAAGCAAGCATGACTTCTGAACAAAGAGGTTTCCTGTCCTTTTGCAGATGGGTATCTTACATTTGGGAAAGAACCACAAAGTCCAAGATATTCCTTGCTTAGAAAAAAAGATGTTTGTATGACTCTTAATACCACAGGCAGGGGCAGTTAGTGTTACTTGGCACTGTGGTGTCTTAGCATCATGTAGGAGATATTCCTGAAGATCCCAGTTGCCCCACCACCCTGGGATGCTGAGAGAGTTGTGTTTCAGCATGTGTAAAGAATGCTGGCAGTGTGTGGCTCCTAGGAAGCACTCGATAACTTTAGCTGTCAATACAGGTATTCTATGAGTCACTACAGGTGCTAACTAGAGTAAAAGTACAGATATCTACTCATCGCCTTGTTTTATCTCTAGCCTTAGTTATAGTTGTCAGTGGGGCACCATTTGACTTCAGTGACCTGTTGTCCATCTTCATGTTCCATCTTCCTTACTTGCTCATCTTCATGGACAGAGTGTAGACAAGAGGAAACATGTATGTAAACTCCCACGTGATAGGAAAGGAGTGAGCCTGTGCCGTCCCTGTTTAAGAAGCCAAACGAGTGCAGTAGACCTCCTACCGTCATGAAGGGGGAAAAAACCTCTTAGAGCTGAAAGAAGGCTTTTTAGGTCGAGTGGCTGAAAGTGGTAGAGTCATGTGTCAAGTTTAGAAAAGAGTTCTCTCCAACATAGTGTTTGGAGGAAAATAGAAATGCTCTTCGAGATCAATGCTGAATTGTACCCAGCTCCTTTTCAGTTCGTTGGAATATCATCGTAACATAATTTAAGTCCAAACATTTTAAATGAGATGGTGGGAAGAGGGTATAGGAGAAGTATTGCTCCATTAAAAATGTTTCCATATTAGTTCTCAAAAGAAAGCGAGTTACTGATTTTGGAAATTCTGAAACTCTTTAGGTGATTAGAATATCACTATTCTAGGAATAAGGATGATGAAGGCTTTGGAGTCAATTTGCCTGGCTTCAAATCCCAGATTTGTCATTTAATACATGGCTGTGGGCAAGTTATTTAATCTCTAGGTGCCTTAGTTTTCTCTTCCAGAAAGCTGAGATAATAATACTATTTATATTATGGGGCTAATTATAAGGATTAAATGTGTTAATATGTGCAAAGAACATAAGTACTCAGTAAATACTTTTATTGTAACAATGATGATGATGGTGATGTCTGTACAGCATTTTATCTTTAACAAGGATGATTTTCATGTCATCTTATTTGATACTAAAATCAACCTCATTAAGGTTAGTATTAGTGCCTCCATTTTACAGAGGGAAACCAAGACTCAAAGATTTAAGTGGCAAGCCCTTCATCATGTAGTTTAGTCAGTGGCAACCCCCATATTTGAACCACGAGCATCGTTCTGCAGATCCTGGGCTATTTCCATGATATTTCAGCTGATTCCATATTCTCAATATCAGGTATGAACAAGTTAAAAATGACTTTAGAGTAGGAGCCCATTTTCTCTTTCATTCCTGGAATAATCTGAACAAATATGTATTAGACTTTGAGACTCCTGTAAAGAAAAGAATATATCATTGGTTGGTATTCTTGGAATGCCCTCTGCCCCTGTATAGTAGTCACTGTATTCCTACAAGGAAAATGTAAGCACAATGTCCAAATCTCTTGATATTTCTGCATCAAGGGACCCACGAATGGAGTTTGAGTTTTTCTGGTTGGCCTCCAAGGGGAACTGAGTCAGGGGAAAAACAGAAATTCCACCAGCAGGTTCCAGCAGGTGCTACACGAATGGAAAGACTGGCGTGTGAGTCCTTTCGCCAGGCTTCCCCAGGGGATGGGCTGGAGGACTTCTGTTACAGAGCTATTGTGGGGGACAGTTCTGGTTCTCGTGGAGAACAGCAGAGCAAAGAGCATTCACAAAAACCCACCATCCTCTCATCAAAGGACACTAAGAAACAGTCAAATGCTAATGATTCAAACATATGGGCAAACCTGCACTTCCGCACAATGGCATCATTTTGTTTCCAGAATTGCTGAGGACAGGATGATAACCAAAGGGAGAAATCTCTTACAAGATAGCATTTAGGAGCAGGAGGTGACCAACTCTCAAGGAAGATTTTCCTGAGGAATGACTACCAGTACTTTTACCATATTTTTCTTCCCTTCTTGCTCCAGCACTGGTCTCTCATCTCAGCCACTCTGGTCTTCTTTCAGTACCTCAAACACCCCTGAGTCTTTGGTCTCAGACATTTGCTTATATCCTTCCTGCTGCCTCAAACTTTTCCTTCCAGTCTTCATGTGGCTGACTCCTTCTCATTCTTCATTCTCAGCTTGAACATCACCTCCTCCAGGAAGCCTTCCCTGACCACCCTATATAAGCAGTTCCCCCTTCCATTCCACAATTTTTTCCTCATAGCATTTATCACCTTAATAATTTTCTCATTTATGTATGTTTGCATGTGTTTTTGTCTGCCTGCACCTTTAGCCTCTACAAAACCATGTCTGTCTTGCCCAGCATGTCACACATTTCTAGATACCAAGAAAATCCTTGATTTAAGTATTTGCTGAATAAATTAGCAAACAAAGCCCATACCTGCCATGTCTGATGCTGTATTTTCTCCCATCACCCTTTTTTATAACTACTGTCTAGGGTGGGCTCTATTTCAGACCCTATGCTAGGCACTTTGCTCATATTTCATTTAAGACTCAAGGAGGGAGTATATAGATCAGTGGTAGAGTGCATGCTTAGCATGCATTCAATCCCCAGTACTCCATTAAAAATAAATAAATAAAACAAAAAGCAAAAAAGACTCAGAACAACCCTATGTGATAAATGTCATTTATCCAATTTTACAGATTAAGAAATTACGTTTTGAGAAATTAGGTGTCTTGCCTAAGCCAACATCATAACTGAAACAGCCAGGATTCAAGCACAGGTAGTCTAATTCCAAAGCTTTTGCTCTTTTCATTCTGTGACACTATCTCTTAGGGGAAAAGAGGGAGTATTGGGGAAGAAAAATAATCTTTCCAAAGAACTGAGCAACAGTACTTCTCATTTATCTTTCTTCCTCTCCTTTTATTTGTTCATTCCTTCTCCCTATGCTCCCACTTTACATTGCCAAAAAATGCACATTCACTGGTGGGAAACACAGCCACTTTGAATGGCAAGTTCCTTCCATGGCTTTCATGGAAATCTCTTTTAATACCTATATTTCTAGAGCCTCAGTGCAGCAGACCTCAATGCACCATACTTGGCCCCCTGCACCTTCAGAAAGATGCATGCCTCTGGAAGGGCTGGGTCTCTGGAAAAGGATACAGGGCCCAGATAATACACCCCCAGCTTCCCTAAAACTCAGAGCTCACAAGAACTACCTTGCAAATTCTGTTATGGACAAAAATTGGATCAGGATGTTGGAGGAGAGGACCCCAATCCTGACACAGATAAAGCTTGAGAGTGCTAGGGCTGTCACTAGCCTATCTGTAGCTTAAAATGCCCACATTCCAACTCTGACTAACAAAATGTTTCTCAACAAGTAGATTCCTAACCCTACCTCAACCACCTGCCATCCACAAGCCATACGCTCTTTGTCTTCTTCTTTCAGTGGTCCTCGGAAGCTCTCCATCTCCACTACAGCTGTCTTATCATCTTGTGTGGGTTGATTCTGCCACTCTGCCAGTTTAGGAATACTTGATAGCTTTCTCATCCCCAACAGGATAAGCCAGAGAGCTCAGAAAGGAGAATTTCCAAAGCTTGTAACATGCCAATCAACTCCCAGATGCCCCTTGGGCACAGGCACACAGAGGGGCAGGAAGCAGAGCAGATGCCAGGCACAGCATACATCATACACAAATAAACATGGGAATTTGCAGCTGAAGCTCACTGCAGAAAAACCCAAGTAGGAGATGCATCTCTTTTTAAAGTTAAATCATCACACATGCCAACAAATTGTAAGCATTGAACAGAAGTCCAGAATGTCCTCAGGAACTGCTAGTGGCATCCATGGGGTGGACTTCAGCTTGGAACATGCATTCACATTGCACTCAGGGTCTCCTTCAGGGAAGGGTGAAGTCTGTCCATGACCTGCACTGGTTTTCTGTTCAGCAGACTACTTTTGCAGTCATTCACTCCACAAACCTTTCTTAAATGCATGCCACATGCCAGGCCCTATTCTAGGAGGTAGGGATACAGCAATACCTGCCTTCATTCAGCCTACATTCCAGTGGGGAAGAAATAGTAAAGAAATTGTTACTAATCCTTTTGAATCTGACCCCAGCAGGGGTCCTCCTGCCCAGTTTGAGCCAACAGAACGAGTTGGAGTTCAGTTCACACATAAAGGAAAGTTTTATTCTTTGATCAGAGAAAGGAGATGTTGGAGAGCATGCTCTAGAATCCGGGCTCTCCCAACAGACTGTGGGCGGGGCTCCTTTATAGGGATCTCTTCAGTGAGTGGGAAGCTGGCGGAGTTCTTGCAGGTCAGGCTGCGCTGTGCTGCTCAGGCTCCAGATAGCAGTGCTAGGCGCGCTGTCTTTGCACGGGGCACATCGCTACCACCTTTTTTTTTTTTTTTTTTTTTTTTTTTTTTGCAGGGGTTGGAGGGTGAGGAGGGAGGTAATTAGGTTTATTTATTTGTTTATTATGATGGAGGTACTGGGAATGAACCCAGGACTTCACGCATGCTAAGCACGCACTCTACCACTGAACTATACTCTGCCCCCCGCCCCCGTCTTGAATTGAGGTGTCCTGCGCAGCACTTCTGCGCACGCGCCCTTTGAGCGGAAGTGTCAGCGCATCCATTTTGCACTAGGAGCGCCGTCTGAGGTACTGATTGTGTCGTCTCCGGACGCGGCCCCCTGTCAGCGCGTGACACTAGACTAAGCACAAAGGAAGAAAAAAGGTTAGACTTTATCTTATTACCCAGATTCTGTTTTTATTTCCTTGGCATTGTTAATGGGCTTTGCCAGTGACAAAATAATAAAATAAATATATGGGGAATGTGGGGGAATGGTCGTGTGCATTTAACACATCAAGTACTACAAGGATTAAAAGTTTGCCCCCAGATTTAGCAAGGTGGAGTTCATTGGTGACCTTAAGGAGCCCGGTTTTGGTAGTGTTGTGGGAGAACATTCAAGAAAGAATGAGACTGCAAGGAGTGGGCAGTGAGAATAGAAACTGCGTGTGAGGACTTTTGCCATAAGGGAAAAGAAAAAGTGGGGAAGAAACTGGAGAACAGCGGTCAAGTGATGGTATCACAGTAACTCTTGTCCATAAAAAAAAATTCCGTGATGTTAAATATTTATCCTATCCAGTGTTGGAGGACACAGGACAGAGAATTCAGTATTTATCTTCATTCCCTTCTAAACCCTAGAGAATGGCATCAGAATATTTCTGGCCTAGGAGCCACTGAGGAATTTAAGAGCTCAAATAATAATGTTTAAAAGCTGCCATTTTGAGGGCGCCTTTAGGTATTAAACAATTATATGCATATATATGTATATATATATGGTTATATATTCACCTCGCTACTTAATCTGAAAAACACTGTAGGAAGTTGACATTATTGTCAACTTTCCTCTCTAAAGCTTAGAGTTTAAATAATTTGCCCAAGGAACACAGAGTTATGGAACAGTATTAAGATCTGAATCCAGACTTGAAAAAAATCTTGTGTTTTTTCTACTTTTCTTGTGCTTTTTCTACCTTTCTCCTCTAATGTGAGAAGGGCAGGCTTTCAACTCTCCAGCCTAAAAAAATCTCACCTTGAAATGACCTGATGAGATGGAATACACAGTCTAGATAATCTCTAGGTCCCGTCTGGCACTGCTTTTCTTAGATTTTGTGATTCATTTACATAGAAAGTTTTCTTTCATATTTCAAGTTCTTTTTTTTTTTTAATTTTACATCTCTCAGTGAGCAATCATCTTAAACTTGGTTTTTAATGTAGTTATGAGTCAGTTCATTTTGTCCACTGTGAAAGGAGTATCTGCTGATTAAAAATATGTTTTTTATAGAAAATTTAGAGACCACCAAAAAATAAAAGGAATAAAAATATCATCCACAACCCCACAAGCACCAGTGACTTTTGTTGGGTTCCCTTCTGTATTTTCTGTACATAAACTTTTAGGTTTATTTTGTTTTAAACACAGTTGTAATCATATATATATATATATATATATATATATTTCTACAGTGAGGTTTTTCATTTGACAAGAAAACATTTGCATTTTTCATGCTATTAATAAACGTATATTTTTAGGATTAAATAATCCATTATTTTATAGTAAGATTCCCCTACTGAAAACATTAGGTTGAGTTTTATTGGGAAAACATACAGATAGTGCACTTAAGTCCTCCGAGCCATGCTTTTAGAAAAGAACAGGTGTCCGATTATAAGGATATGTGAGCCAGTGCTGCTGCCAGCTTCTTCCCCCATTTCCATGTGGTTCTCAAAACTACTTTCTTCAGGAGATTCGCCTTGGAAAGTATAAACTTTAGGGTCATTCTGTTATCAATGTTATGACTCTACTGAGAACACTTAAAAAAACTGGATTTAGAAACATGGCAAAACCCTATCTCTACCTAACAAAGCCCTTCCTAACCATTAAAATTGCATATGGATGCTGTTTGTGAGCATGTGCAGAATACTGCAGCATTGAACAGAGGGTAGTTGTTAAGTAGCATAATATGGAGATGACCCTAACTACTTGTCCCTTTCCACTCATGAAGTTTGTATAATACAGTTAATTTGAATTCATTTAATGGCCAAATAGTTCAGTAGGCACTTGCTGAGTTGGTGGGTGTCATGGTTTCTTAGACATCATGGAATTTAACCTCCTAGAGAACCTTTGTCCCTAAACAGTCCATGTGAAGGAGCCCCAGGATAAGAAGAAATTGCACGACAAAAGGAAATGGGTCTCCAGCTTGTACTTGACATTTGGAGTGAATACAGCCTTTCACTGATGTACTCCTGCCAATCATACCTTGTTTAAATTGCATTCTCCTTGAATGTGGCTGTGATGCTGGCCCTGGTAAAGTCCATCATTAAGTCTCCTGTTCCCTGGGTATGATCCAACCAACAAGGTTACTTACACACCAGCTGTTGACTAAAAAAACCAATTAAAACACCAACCTTACATCTGGAGAGGGGTTCAGAAGAGGTCTTGGGTCATATGCAAAAAAAAGCTATGTCAGGGACAATGTTAGAAACCAATTCCAACCACCAAAAAGAATCCCCTTTTACTCTTTCTCTCATAGCTGCTCTGTTTCTCTTTTTGCCTTTCTTTTCCTTTTGTTTTTGCAAGGGGTATTAGTAGTAAATCTGTGTCTGATCAGAAGTGGTTCATTTTATAAAATGCCATTGAAATCAAACTATTCATGAATAGTATTTTTTTCATTTCTGAATTACTGTTCCCTAGAAAAAGTGTACCTTCCTGACTGCTTTGTCTCTCACCAGGATTTTTTTTAATGCTTTTTTTTTTAATGTGTTTGGGAGCAATAAATACAGCCCTTGGATTTTGGTGGAGCCAAAATACTGGGAAATGTAAGGAAAAAAAGACTTTTTCAAGAAGAGGACATACTGACTAGGTCAAAGCCTAATTTTAAGCAGTTTATAGCCCCCATAACTAGCATTTATTCTTCATAAGCAGATATTTGAGAAAGAGAGCAACTACTTGGGGGAATGAAGGATTTACAGTAGCAGTTGTTGAAACAACTGGCCCTCAGCCTGTCCAAACATTCTCCCAGATTTATAACATAACATTACTGTATCAGAACGAGGCTCCAGGGAGCTAAAACAACCAATTGACAAGCTGTCCTATTCCCTGTTAAGGCTGAGCTGGCCTCTCTCCTTCTGGGTTCCAAAGCATTCCAAGCTGGACCAAGTTTTTAAGGCCCTAGGGGAAATTACCTGCTTATTATCGTTTTATCATTCTGGCCTTACGAAAAAGCAAACAGAAGTTATTTGCATGGAGCGAGACAAAACAGTTATTCTTAGCTTCTGTTGGCTACCATGAGCTCTTAACACCTCAGGGTAAATTTTCCTTTGTGTTAAATATTAACCTGACCATATTGATCACTCCATAGAAAGTTAAAGGACAGGGCAACAGAGGGTCACAAAAACAAAGAATCTGTAGGGCTCATCAAGATTAAATCTACTCTTTCAGTGTACTAACTAGGAAACTAGGACTTTACGTAATAATACTAATAACAACAGTAATAGCAGCAGCATTTACTGAGCACTTACCTTTCCCAGGTGGCTTGGTGTTGGTTTTTTTTTAGCTATCGGCCAAGCCGGTTCAGTTTCTCCAAGACCATGCCATCTTTTCCGACTGTTCTACACGTATTAATTCGCTTTTCTCACAACAACCTATGAAGATGATGTTGTTAGTGTCATTGTCTTACAAAACAGTTAGATGACTTGCTTGAAGCCACAGAGCCAGTTAAGTGACCTAATATATTATGTGGTTATATATGTTATAATCTATAATGTTATTTATATGATATATCATATGTTCCCATACAGTTGTTATATAATAATGTTATTATGTATTGAAGCTTACAAAAATCCATTTTTCTAAAAGTTTCTATGCATTGCTATGCATTGCATAGTTCATTAAAGTGTTGTAATAACTCCATTATGTATTGGTAAGGAAAACCAGGGAAAAAGACTATGCTATATCTGGCATAATAAAGGTACTCTCATTTCACTAGATATTGAATTAAAACACCAACCTTACATCTGGAGATAGGTTCAGAAAATGTCTGTTGACTCAAAGTCTGATTTTCACTTAGAGTCAAAATAGTGGATCATATGGGTCCAGAGACCATGTTTTCAAAACCAAAATCTAGACTAGATGGCCTTGGATGTGAGCTACAAGCTAGGCAGAACATTTGAAATCGGGACAATTATGGAAAAATCCATTTGCATAGTCAGTGTATGTGTTTAATATGTGTACATAATGTGTGTATTTGGTTTGTGTGAGTGTAAAATGCAGAATGCCACTTTTCAGCTTCTTTTGTTTGAGGCTTAGTGAAACATTTGTAAATTGTTAAAACCTGGCTTTTTTAGAAACTGTAGGTAAAGCCTAATAAAAATTTGAATTAGAA